>NW_020653852.1:15661175-15761518 GCF_003589595.1 Hyposmocoma kahamanoa | reverse complement strand
ATGTAGTGAAGTCATTTTGTGTAGAAAAAATACCGACAGTATAAAAAATGTTGTCACAAGACTATTAGAGATTGTTCGATTTTTGAATGCGTAGGGTTGTACGTTTTACTCAGTTACGACGAAAATGTCAAATACGGCGTTGTTGGGGAGAGAAGGAGGATGATATTTACGACATTGCTAAACATTCTCCGCCTGAGAAATTTTACGAAGTGACGCTTTCGCCCTTTTTACAAAACACCGACGATTTGTATAATTATGACATAAATTCTGAATGAATCGATTTTTAAAATGGGTTTTCATAGAGGTCGGCAATGACTTTATAACGAATTAGCAACACAGAACAGTAAGTATAAAAATAGTAAGTTAATGTGCAACGTAACATAATGTGATATCTACTTAACTCGAAATGAGACATGTGTGCTAGTTCTGGTCAAAACAGTCTTTATTCAAAAATATGAAAATATTTTTCCGTTTTATTTTTAAATGTATTTGGCAAGTAGGAAATTACTTAGATGTCTGTAATAAACTATAACCTATGCATAAGTTTTAATGATCTTTCGCGGGAAGTGATTAATTTGTTTTTCATCCATTCTGAAAAATTACACTTTTTGAGTAAATACACTATTGTATTAACTGTGCGTAATAGAATACTGATAAAATTATACATACAGATAATATTCATACATAACATAAATAATATTATTAAATACTTATATAGTATAGAGGAAAGAAATACGTAGTATTATTAAGTACCATTACTTATAGTAATTTCAATAAGTTCTCAATTTTCCTATAAAATAGCATATAGGAAGAAGTCCATTAAAATTAAGAAATATTATTATTCTACGTATTATTATTATTCTACGACATTTTTTTTATTTTTTTTTATTGTGACTCGGCAAAATGACTGCACCGCGCCTGATGGAAAGTGCGAATACAGTCCAGAGATGAGAGTAACGGATGGAAAATACAAATACCTTCACTCCGTCACTATCATTTTGCCGGTCTGGCCAAATGCTTCTTCACACTACGTTTGAAGGACCCGATGTTATAGAGAGGAGGGAATACATGCGCCGGGAGTTGGTTCCACAATTTGATGGTTCGGCATAAAAACGAATTGCCAAACTTTTTAGTGCGGGACGGTATTGAACTGATGTTTTGTGTTTTTCTCTAAGTAGGTGAATGTATTAAAAACATTTTGTGGTTTTTTGAATTCATTTCCGTAGGCAATTTACAAACCGGGTCTAACTGTGCTCTGCGATAAGTTTTAAGAAATAACATTTTTACAATGGCGTCACAGTTTATTTAGAAAAACGTAATTTAAATTAAAAAAAAATGTGCTAAACATAAATACCTGGAACAAGAATGAACTGGCTGTTCTTGACAGTCGGTTTTTTTTCTATTCTTGGTTTTCCGCAAGGACAATCGTCTTCACAATTCATAAATTCATTTGGGCTAGGCGGCAATTCTGGTTGATATTCAAAATTTACGAGGTTTAAACCTGTCGTGAAAACTTTTAAAGGATATAAAGGTAACGTAGGTATTGTTCAGCTTCTACGTACTTGAATAACAATAATCCATGGGAGTGATTTAGGTTTCAAGTTGCTTCTACCCAAAGTATTTTTAAATAAAATGATGCTCAAAAACAAATCATAGAGTACACTTTTTTCACGGCAATTTGCATTACGAATAGATATTTTAAATTTCAATTAAAACACATTAACACTTTTTTTCAAATTCAGATTGTTTAAAAAGAGAATTTTTCATTTGCTGCGGGTTAGAAATATGGAATTTTACAGCCTACTGACTCCAATAATGTTTTGAATAACAATTATTATGATTATGTTTTTTTTTAAATGTATAATAATATGTAATAAGTGACAATGAAAATGAATAAAACATATTTCATGGTGCGTATTGAAAAAAAGGGTTATTTTAAAACAAACAAATTAACAATTGAGACGTTTATTTCATTCTTCTTACTCGATAATTTTATTGTGTATGCAAAACGTTGTAAAACAATACTCTGCTAAGATTGAGAATTGTAATTATTATGCTTTTCAAGTTTCTCGTAGTTAGTGAGTAAGGAAAATTCACGGGTAGCAATTTTCTTAATGATTTTTTAAAAATGATATCTAGTGACGGGACCTGGTAGTAAGTGACACGCCTTTCGGTAACAGGAGCAAAAAGCTATAAATCGCGAGTATCTAAAGGGCACTGTCGTTGGGCCCTAAATACATAAAGTTGACAAGTCCCATGTGATTGTATTTTCGCCACCACCCTTACCCTTCAAAATCTGAACGCAGTAATGTCCACATTACTGGCAGAAATAGGTATGATGGCAGTACTTAATGATTTATATAAGTAAACGCCCTGCTTTTGTTATTCCAGTTAGACCTAATTCAGGATTTAACTATTTTGAAAGATCGAGGTAAAGCAGGAGCTTTCGGCACGCCTGAAGCATCCAATGACGAGAAGGTTGACAAGAACGAGTTTAGCTATTCTATGGGATACATTGTCAGCCTTCTGGGGACGATGCTTTATGGCGCGGGTCATAGTTACCCGCCACTTCGTCTACGTAGAATAAGTACTTCCAAGTATCCTATAAGTAGGATACTTGGAAGTACTTAAATTCGATAAGTCGAGTGATCCTACTATATTAATTTCCACAGTTTTATTATTTCTCCATACAAACTTTGATCCCCTATTTCACCCCCATTAAGATTTATTATTGTGACAACAAGCAGCCCATGTCCTTTTTTTATGTCCCATCTATATCTATACCAAAACTCATCAAGATTCAGCGATTCAGGCGTGAAAACGTAATAGACAGAGTTACTTTTGCATTTATACTTTTTTTTCAAATTTCATATGAAGCCTATTTTGTACACAACCTTTTTTTATTTAATGCGACTTATGCAATTTGTGAGTGGCGTTGGAGGTGGAATGCGTGAATAGTTTGTGTGTAATATATTTGTATCGTAACAACAAATACATACAACTTTTTTAACTGGTGCTAGTCACGTCATGTGTTCTGGGTGTTCACCATGGGTAATTTAATTATGAAAACACAAGCATAGAAGTTGACAGTAACAAAAAGTATAGTTACACTGGCCGGTCAAGCATTAGGCATACAATACATGTTGAGTTTGTCCAAGGAAGTACTGCCACCTATTTCTATTTTTGCCGCCAAGCAGTAATCTGAGTGTTATTGCGTTCCGGTTTCGAAGGGTCGGCATTGGTGAAATTACATGCACATGAGACTTGTTAACTTATGTCTCAGTGTGACGGGCGTAGTTACAGCGCCCCTAAGATGTATGCTGTCATGGATGGGCTAGTCACTTATAACCAGGCGTACGACTTGTTCGTTCGGTCACTTGGTAGCATAAAAAAAACATGGATCTAAAAAGTCTATAATTTATATGCGGTTTGTGTAGTCTATAATTTATACATGTTGGTAATTTATACATATAAGTTGTTGAAACAATTTAGGAGAGAAAAAATATTAGTACGCGATAATAACATTTGAATGGCGTCAAATTGTGCTGAATGGTTCTATTATCGTTGCCTACAAGTAAAGAAAAAAAAAATTTTTTCAGCCACTGTCAGAGATTCGCTCTGGACCTTTTGGACGGAAAAGTGTCGTTTTTATTTTGACTTTCAATTATTTTGTGAAATCTAGTTTAAAGTGGAATAGGATAGTGCTATCGTGCCTTAATCGAAGATTAAAACGCGAAATTATACGAATCTCGAACTAAAATACCCGTATCGGCCCGTTTTAAGCAATCCCGAGTCAATCCAAGCACGCCGCCCCAAATTGCCTGTACTCTTTGTGGCGGCCATATTTACAGACACATAATTAAACTTTATGTTTAGGCTGATGGCTTTGCCAAAGCCTTAATAAATTTAAAAAAAATCAAGGGCTTTGACAAGGCTTTTTTTTTAATTTTTTTATTGTGACTCGGCAAAATGACTGCACCGTGCCTGATGGAAAGTGCGAATACAGTCCAGAGATGAGAGTAAATCTTCTAAGGGTGAATCTTCTTAGAGGATGGAAAAAAATGTTTTAAGGGCATCTTAAAACATAAAAAAGTAATTTGGAAAGGGGATTAGGAAGGTGGAACAAAATCTTCTTCTTTTTCGTAGCACTCTTGACAGAGACTTAATTATGTAGTATGTTTGATTTAGGCGTTGATGTCATTCGCGTCATATCTCGCCATCTCTCTCTGTTGGTGGACTCCCTCGTGCATTCATGCAAAGGACCGCTCACTGCCGATTTTGTTTGATCGGTCGAACGCGTGGGTCACCTTCCGCGCTATCTGGTACCCTCTACCCTGCCTTGCACTACAAGACGCTCTATGGAGTCAATATTTCGTCTTGAGACGTGACCGAAGAATTTCAATACGCGAGTTTGTACTACAGCAGACAGACGCTTCTTGATGACGAATTGTTGGAGTATGAACGAAACTCTGTCCACGATACACTAAACATTCCCCTTCAGCACCACATTCCAGTTGTTATCTATCTTAATTCTTCTCTAGCATATCATCATTACGTCTGTCTCCCACCGGGTTAGGCGGAGACCATGGACATCTACGTGCTATATGCTATATATATATTTAAATATTTCTAGTAAATATGATATAGTATAAATATACGAGAAATATTACAAATGTCAAAGGTTTAAAAACAAAGAAGTTAGAGATTTGCCATTTACGAGATCGCTAGAGACACCTGTCAACTTTGACAATCATTTTACAAGTCGCGATAGAGGCACAGCTTAGAGCCCACGGAGTTATCGATACTCTGGTGCTCATAGTAACTGTGCTATGGAATTCCGTAGTTTGAGGTCAAGTCATTGGTATGTTTAACAGAGGCACCTACACTTTTAACTATGAGAGACTATATTCGTATTCAAAGTCTTATTGTAGTTAACGAATAACTGTAAATCCATGAATAAAAAATACACGTATAAAATATCAAAAAGGAGCGATCAAATACCACGTACTAGCATAATCACCATACGTGAGAATATGACAACACACACAAAGGCATAACGTGAGTAAATACAATTTTGTTTGTGTCAGAACGTCATTATCATTAGGGACAAGGGAAGGTATCGTATTCTTTGAAATTGTTAAAAAAATTATACTCGATATTATTTTGTTTTATATGTCATCCGTCTTCTTTCTAAATGTCGTGTATGACTTTTGTCATAAGGAACTGAATAAGACGCATGATAGGATAATTAGTTGGAGACGACATGTGAGCAAAGATCTTTTGTCACAGTTGCACCCAGAATCATCATCATGTCTTCGCCTGGAGATATTTAAAGAATTTTAAAAATATATTTATTTCAAAATCACTTTGATTTTGAAATAAAATCCATTCCGATAATTTGTAAGAAATTTAAACATTTTTCATTTGCAAAATAGTCGTAAATTGAAAGACGAATGATTGAAATCTCCTTAAATAAAACCGATGAAGATTCTAAATTTAAAATCAAGAGTCGAAAATGTTATTTTAGGACTCTACGGGGTGAGGTGCGGTGCGAGGGGGCAACAAGTGTTTGTAGAGCACTGCCATCTGTGACCGAGGGTCTTTGGCACGACTCATGCACACTTGGGATAATACTTTGTGCAATTTGTGAGTGGTGGTGGGGGTGGAATGCGTGAATGGTTTTTGTACTTACAATGACTTAATTATTGATGACACAGTGAAATGAAAAATGTAATAATGGAACGTAGTTATTTTTATATTAGTTTGTTAATTCACAATAAAGACGTACGAATAGTTGTAGGCTTCTACATAATATGTTTTTAACAATAAAAATAGTCTAGAGGCTGTAAAATAATGACGTTAAAATATTTTTTTAAATAAAAAATAATATAAGTGATTTTAGATATGATTACGCGACATTTTAAATATTATTATAATGCACGTGTAATGTCTGCCCGAGTCGTGCAATGTTGCGAATTGCTCTTTGGGGATCCACTAGAAGTAACAGGCGTTCGAAATTTGAAACGTTCTCTTTTATATGAGTATACGGGGTTCTAATGTTTTGTTCGATCGATAATTTAGTGCATTTTGTGCATTGGACTCTATTTTTGGTTTAGTTCCAAAAATTTTCTTACTCTGTGGTACAACCCACTAAAACATGATTGACGTTTTATTTTATTTTTTTTTACACATTTATTTGGGCAAAGGTTCTACCAACAGCGTCTTCATATATTAGTATATTGTTCTTGTTGAACGTTTTAGTTTGACAAGCATTTTTATTTTCCTGAATGGCAAAGCGAATCCTAACGCCACCATTTCAGGATCAATAAGCAACTTGTCAGAGTTTATAAATCAACGTCTTTGAAATTCAAAGTAATTTTTTCCTTCCTCTTTTGTACAATCTACCAAAGATGATAAGAAAATGAAGGCTTTTACAATGTACCTATATTGTTTTGCTTCTTGTTTTGCTCATCGTATTACGTCAAATAAAGTTAATTGTGATGCTATAGAAATCTTTCGGACTTTAGACTGCTTATGTATAACATAATGACGCAAAACTATACATTTTAACTGACTGCACAAATGTATAGTAAATCTGTATATTATTAAAATGCTAAAAATAGCTGTAATTGTGCTTTTATCACAGCGTACAATCGAGATATGTACGAGTAATTGGACGCAGCTGCTGTCGTTGCGGTCGTATTGTTCTATACTTGCGTTGGCAATTATGTCTATAGGAAATGTGCAAGTGCAAGCCACACAACTAAACTAGAATGGTGAACCATACTTAAAGCCAGTCTCTATCCATAAATAGGTGCAACAGTATTCAACAAGAAAAAACAGACACGTCATTTGTTGTCCTTAAAAATAATTTCGTGAAATAAATTTCTGCGGGCCGTGATGCAACTTTAATTTTATGCAGGTGAATTCTGTCAGTAAAATTTGAAAAATTAAGCCCCTAACATGAGTGACAGTTGTCATTTATTAGTGATTAGTTAGTTTCGGTATTGCTACTCTATTGTATGCAGTATTCTATTGACACTAGAGTCTAATTACGTAGGTCCATGACGTGCGCAACGCAAGTGACAAATAGCAATAGCAGTCAAAAGTGATAATTATAATTGACAATTATCACTTCGAACTTTGATTTTATTGCTAATTATAACTAATAATTATCTTGATAATTATACCTTTCATAATTATTATGATGTTTATAAAATTTATTGGAACAACAAAATGCTACCGCCAGCAAAGTCATGTCATGCCTTGTGTTTGTATCAGACATCAAAACGTGTCAAATTTCAATGTTAAAAAGTCGAAAACCAAAGCGTTTCTTTGTGTTTATTTAGTTTTCTCTGTTTGTCATTTTTAGTCAAAAATTAGCACGGTAATTATCGTATATATACATGAGATAATTATAATAATCATCAAAGAAAATAAATATTTGTTATAATATTAACACAAAGATCTAACACTTTCAGTGAGTCATTTTACAAAAAATAATTAAATATTATGGTGGTGAAACATCCTCACATACAATAAACTGAAATAAATATGTATTTGATAATTTCTAACCCTGGTTACAGTCGCCAAGCATTTTTGTAGAACCACGCGCCGACTGCTCTAGAAGGCAACTAGATCCAACCAATATGTTGTGCGATGCACTCGGAAAGCAAGTCGAGGACTACATCCTATGTAGTAATTGCTGCTATGATATTGTATACTTAATAACCCAACCTCAGTACCGAGTACTAAAAAAACCGACCTCAAAAGTACGTGGAAGTACATAATATAATTACCAAGTCTTATTGAAATCGGTTACCGGAAAGTGCGCAAAACCGGATTCATCCCCTAGTTCACAACTATCACTACTCAAAGTCTATTGAGAGGGAAAAACGCCTTGAATTGGAGAATAGCAAAATCAATCATTAAAATAATTGCTCCTTATATTAAAATTTAGGCGCTATTTATAAAAATGAATCTTCATGAGTGAACAGCTACCCTTAGAGGTGGATGATTTTCTTTAAGATTAAATGGGACCACTATGGAGGTACCAACAAACAAAGAATCAAGAAAATCGGTTCACAAATACCGGAGTCATAGCGTTTTGCGAATTGAGAACCTCCACTTTTTTTTTTAAATTGGTTAAAAAGAGGTAGGTATGTCACTAGCGTCCGTTTCGTGAAGATTCAAAAATAATACAATTGTAACTTCTTGCAATCAGTCTGCGTCGAGAAAAGGGACGAACTTGACTTATGTGAATAAGCGTAATATTATTAAAATTTCAAGAAAAATATCGCTGAGTGTATTTAAAAAAACACACTAATCATCATGTACATAAATAGTCTTGTATCAGAGCATAATGCATCTTTTTTGAATTACATAAATATCTTTCACATTTGTGCTATATTACTCTGCATTATTACGCCACATTGGAGCCAAGAACATGCGTATGCATGGTATGTATTTAAGGCCGTTTTAAAATCTGTTGTTTTCTTCAATGTCGCTTCCAGCACTTATACCGGCAGCATGCTACTCGATGTGGCTTTATATGCTCGATGAGGCTGCGCGACAAATTTGAAACGTCAATTACTATGAACGTACCACATCAACGCTGATTAAAGTATGAGAAGTTACTTATATACCCCTACCATGAGTTTATAGTGTCGATTGTCACCAGCAATCGCCTAAAAGTATTTGATAATTTTGTATGACAAATACTGCAGCACTGTTTGCGATTACTAGAACTAATATGTTCCATTTAAATATTCGACGCGATCGCAAACGACTATCGATATTTTAAAGTCTTGGTAGAGGCACTGGACACTTAAATGGTGATGTTGTTGTACCTTTGGCACCAATGTTGGTGCTGTCAGAGAAGCATTTATAAGTCTGTAGAGGAAACAATGTACAAAATACTACGCATAAGTTAGATATAGTGTACGAGTGTACAATAAATTTTATTACAACATGCCTTGGTCCTATTAGCAAATACGTTAACCCGTAGCCAGCTGTGTGTCAGCCATAATAGTAGAATTAAATCCAATAAAAGAGTTCAAAGTCGGATGCGCCAACGCACCTGCTACTACAAAAATTGCTATATTAACTTCCTCAATACAATTTTGAACTCTATGCTGAGGGAGTATACCATCGTACGTAACGAATTGGTAAACACAGGTGGTGGGAATATGTATTGATTCTAGATATTTATGTTTCTTTCTAAATAACGTACGTTATAAAATTATTTCTGGGAAATTTTGTCAAATTCAAGATATTATTTCATTCTAAACAAATTACACTACAAAGATTTTATGACATTCAACGCAAAAATGTGTAAGTAATTTAAAAACAAACAACATTTTTTTCATACACTTACACCTCATTTCCTTATACCCGCATGACAGCTGTCCCTACCGGACGATAGATACACTTGCGGCCAGAAAAACAGTACGCTCTGAATGTAAATGACCCTCACATTAGTCGTATGTTAAGTGTCCGGATGCCACTGATGTATTGCCCGCAAGTGGTTTTAAGGTTTTCGATAATGTTGTCGGGTAGTAAAGGTTTTTAGTGACATCTTTTTTCTTCGAGCGTTGGATGTACGGGTAAATTATAACTTTGTGTATTTTATCTTACTCTTTGTTGAAGGCTGTTATAAGCCGTTGTTTGCTGTTACAAGACATGATGATGGTTGGTGTATGACGGAAAAGATCTTTTCGTAGCAGCATAGCTCCTTGTGAAAGAGTTTGTCCAGGGCAGTACCGCCGTCATATCTATTTCTGCCATTTTATGATACAAGTGATTGGACGAAAAAGTTGTGGGCATGTTGGAAAACGACACGCCTGTGTAGTGCCGCAGAGGCCTGAGTGTAAATTTGTAATCATTCAAATGTAACTACCGCCATTGCGTTAGATTTTTATTTAATAAAAGTAAAATATATTATAATATATTTAATAAAAATATATTTAATAAAATTTTTATTTTATTAAAGAAAAGTCTCATATGCCTGTAATTTCACCAACACTCTTTTCCTTCAAAACCGGAACGCAGTAATACTCACATTACTCCTCGGCAGCAGAAATAGGTAAGATAGACAGGACATCCCTGGAGGAACTCTTTCAGAAGCAGTTTTACTATTGCTAAAAGTAAGTAAATTGGTCTTGTGCATTTTTCGAGATGTAACTCAGAAGGAACACTTTAACTAAACAGTTTAAACTTTCATGTGCCGTGTCCTAATGAAAATCTCAAATTATATGATAATAACTTTGCATTTGCAACACGAACAAACTATAGATATAACTTTACAAATAGTATTAGTTAAAAATGACTTAAAGCCATTAAGTTAATGACCAATACTTAATCCTTAAAGACAAAAGGAAGTAACTGTCCCCATTTATTTCACAATGGCTGGTCAACAGATAAAAACAAAGTGCGTTTGCGTGTGTCGCTAAAACAAGCCAGATGTGTACTTTAGGGTGTCAACGGTTTTAGATCTAAATAGGATATGTGTTTTAAATGTATTTATTCGGAATACAGAACAATGTATCGTGAATAAATAAATACCCACAGTAGCACGTGATATTAACATACCTTTTCGTGCATATATAGTGCGAATGGAGGAAGCGACACAGGCCCGGAGTCTCTATCTACCCCTATTGGAAATAAGCGTAATGTACATGTATATAAAGTTTTCAAGTTTGAAAAGAAATTCTTAGGTAAACCGACACGAATCGTGTTATACGGACCCTTCTTCGCTGCCAAACATAATATTCATTTTGTCGATGTTGTCACTGTTAAATTAGCTTTTAGCACAAACAGTCACATGGTTAGTTAAAATGAAATAATTTGAACATTAAAATTTAACTTACAAGTTGTTACGAAACCATTATAAGTAGGTACCGTTGTGTGAAACATTGTAACACGTGCAGTGCGGTACTATTGACCGAGAGTTCGTTGTCTTCTCACACGTAAACAGAGAGGCAAAAAGTGACCATGGAATATGTTGACCAGGTATATGGACTCCACTTATGTTGCGGAATCAGAAGTATTCTTTTATTGACAATAATACTGCCGTCCTTATCATAAACAACGTAATTGTCATTTTTAGTGAAATTGAGTTATTAACAATCTAGAATTAACTAAACGAGATCTGTAACCCCATATAAGCCGTTTTTTTAATATCTTATTTAGTTTCAATAAATTTTTATTGAATGTTAGAATGTTTCACCATCACGGCATTCAATTATTTTTTTTGGAAATTACTCTACTAGTTTGTTAATAAATTTAGTTTCAGTTTTATTGTTATGCAACGTCAGCATAATTGACATTTTTCAAAGAAAAAAAAACTTTAGATGCCAATATCTCGAAATTACCAAAATGGAAATATTAGGGGTTAAAGTATGAAATTGCCGTTTTATTGCAATAGGTTCTTTGAATTTTCATAGAATCTTCATGGTTTGAGGTTTTCGAATGAAACTTTTTTCAAATGGTTTCTGTGATTTTTCTTTTTTTTAAATTTGAAACATTTGAATATCGACTTTCAATTGTTTTTGTTATTCAATTTAGACAAGAAAGATGGATACTGCGAAAATTCGAGTGATTTTTTAATACGAGTTCCGACGCGGAACTAACGCGGCAGAAACAGCCCGCAATATCAATGCTGCGTTTGGAGAGGGGTCTACTAATGAACGCACCGTGCGATTTTGGTTTAAACGCTTTCGTGATGGAAATTTCGACTTAAAGAACGAGTCACGAGGAAGACCGCCCACACAGGTGAATAACGATGAATTAAGAGAGATAGTGGAAGCCGATCCTAGTCAAACTACCCAGGAATTAGCGGCATGGTTTAACGTTACCTTACCCACAATATTGACTCACTTGCGTCAAATCAATAAAATAAAAAAATACGAAAAATGGGTGCCTCATGATTTGACTGATCTGCAGAAAGAAACGCGTGTTGAAACTTGTGTTGCCTTGTTGAACCGGTACAGAAATGAAGGAATATTGGATCGAATTGTAACATGTGATGAAAAGTGGATTCTTTATGATAACCGGAAAAGAAAAATGCAATGGCTAACCCCAGGTCAAATGCCACAACAGTGTCCTAAAGCAAAACTTACCAATAAAAAGGTAATGGTAACTGTTTGGTGGTCTCAGCATGGTGTTATTCACTATAGTTTTCTCCGATCTGGTCAAGCAATAACGGCAGATGTCTATTGTGCCGAACTCCGAACCATGTTGACAAAACTAGCAGTAAAACAGCCCCGACTCATGAATCGATCTTCACCATTATTGCTCCACGACAACGCGAGACCTCACACAGCACGAGAAACCATTTTGACCCTTCAGGAACTGCAGTTAGAAACCATTCGTCATCCTCCGTATTCACCAGACCTTGCTCCAACGGACTACCATTTTTTTCGTGATTTGGACAATTATCTACGTGACAAGAAGTTTTCTTCCCAGGAGGCAGTACTAAATGCTTTCACACAGTTTGTGCAGTCTAGATCGTCGGAGTTTTATCGCAAAGGCATTAATAACCTTCCCATTAGATGGCAGCAATGTATAGATAATAATGGCAACTATTTTGATTAAATAAATTTGTTAAAAATTTAAAAAATAAACAATTTAGATTTTCAGTACAAATCGGCAATTTCATACTTTAACCCCTATTACATTGTGACAAGTACGGCAAAATACGAACATTGATACGACCTATGATTTTACTTTAGAGGACATAGCATTACTTTATAAATGTATGACTTTTGTTTGTAATATGACAGTGGAAATCTGATGTTAGTCATAGTAACACTACGATAGAGTTGTTTTGAGAGACGTAAATTAAAAAAAATATATTTCTTCGCTACTTTCTTCAGATATAAATATATAATATATATAAATAATTTGTACTCGTGTTTACTAGGTAAGATTCGCACTACCATAAACGATTTTTAACCCAGCCCTAGTCGGCCCTCTTGTCTTTGTTGTGAATGTAAATCATCAGTATAAAATAAAAAGTTACACTGTGCTTTTTTCAAAACTTTCATGGTATATAATATATTATGGAAGAAATATGAAACGTCATTATACCAGTTTGTTTAAGTAAAGTTCGATCGATATTATATTAGTCGTTTCATTCGAAGATATGATCGCTTTCCCACCCTGCTGCCCATAATTAGAAAGTTTTGTAGGAATTGTATAACTCTGAAAAATGAGCAAAGGCAAGATGGCGGACCAGGATTGGGCTAAAAATCGTTTAGTAACTTCAAAAATGGTATAAATGTTACCTACTTGCTAGGAGCGCCCCTTTGATTTATATCATATCTTCGAATGAAGTGACTGATATAATATCTGATATTTACATCATCACTCACTAGCTGCCTACGACTGTCGTAACCATTGTTGCCAGGGTCTGTGCCTATGAAAACTTGCAGTGTGGATATTGTTGTTAGATGTATCTTACTGCTAGAATTTTATAGTTATTCACTAAACGATAGGTTTCTTTACGTGAATCTTTATTCTTCTTCAGATCTTCATGGTTACTACTGGTTGACTGCCAAGCGACATTTGATTGTTTTAAGAACAGATTTATCTATCTACCCTCTTTCGCTGTCGATGACTAATTTATTAACAACGTCTTGTCATAATTTTTTTTGGGATAATGTAAAAATATCTTCTTTCTCTTCCGTTTTCGAAATAGCGGGCAAATAATAATAAAGTCATAACGGGGTAAGGAACCTATAACCAGTGATAATCGTTTAAACTCTTTGAGACTACAAAAATCTATATGTTTGAGTTATCGAGTATATAACCAGAAATAGAGACGAAATGTCATTAAATTTGTTTGAAAAGTATTTTGCCAAATCATTACGGTGACAGCTGCGCTCCAATTGGCCAGCCCGAATCCGATTGTTATAATTTATATTATTGTTATAATGGAGGAAAATTTAAAAATGACATATTTAATATTAAATTACCGATGAAATGTGATTCCGTTTGTTTTGTAATTAGATGTTTTGCTGTTTTTCCTACACCACCGAATGGAACAGCCCCCGTAGTTAGAGATATTATCTTTATTACAATAAATACAGAATATTTTTGGAATATACGGAGACGTACACACAGGTCAGTTGTTGACGCGGTCCTGTTTCAGCTTTCTAATTTGTGATTTCAGTGCAAACGAGAGTTGATATTTAAAAGTGATATAAGGCCCATTTGCCCGGTGATTTGCCAGGGATGGATGGCCCCTATTTCGTCTCTATTTCTGGTTACATATTCGATGCTTTGAGTGTAGAGTAAGGTGCTTATGAAATTACAGGTACATGAGCCTAGTTTACTTTATGTCTTAAGTTTTTTGCGAGTTAAAGCTCTGCGAGGTGTGTCGCTTGCCACCAGGCGCACGACTTGTACATCCTATCACTTGATATCATAAAAAAGTAAATTACTTATATAAGACACAATACTTAACAAGGGATGTTGACACATTCTGTGTCTGTAGTTGTGGCGTTGTGGCTCACTATACCTAGTCCGGGATTATAATATCCAAGCAGATATTGACATCAGCGAATGCAAAATACTTGTATGGGCAATTTTTTATCTGACATTAAATTTTACTATACAAAAGGTGTAGTTCTCACGTAAGGTTCGAAGTTTTTTGTCTCGTTATTGTGTTTTTTATTCATTTCATACATTTGCACAATGCCCGACTGATCGATGGATTAATTAATTGAGTGCTTAACGATAGCCTTGGTTGTAAAATTACTGTATTTGACTGTTATTTATGTACGTAATGATTTGGTAATGTTTTTGTATTCATATTATTATACAGGATACAACAAAAAGTCCGAACAGTTCGTCTCATTTTTCAAGATGTTATTTATTTGTTTTAACGCACACAGCCATATCAACGCATAGACAACCACAAATTACACCCAAAGTCACGAGATAAATAAATGTGGGCCATACATATATTTCTCCTGGCCCGGGAATCGAACCCAGGACCGCCACGTGGCAGAATAGCATGGTAACCGTTCGGCCACTGAGGAGTCATTATGTTTGATACAAAGAACAAACACAAAGAAAAATTTATTCGATCCGACTGGACTTGAATCGAGTCTGACTGGATCTGTAGTTCTGTATTCTTACCAAGTGAGCCACACGACTCGACTCGGTCTGTAGCGGAGGGAGAGTGCACAAAAGGAGCTTCCCCGCACGACGTTCCATTCTTTTCCTGTACTTATGTCTGGCGTACCCTGGGCAACAATCGGCGAATACCTTACGCCAATTGGCAAATCCTGTCAACACGATGGTAAGCATTAGCGCCCAGTTACACGAGGCGAAAGTTTTCGCGCGGATGCCGCGTGGCGACCGCCCAGTTACCACGCCTTCATGTACTGTAATGGCGAATCTGAATAATACTACCGCACGGCCGCGCAGTCGCCGCGCGGGCCGCCCGCGTAGACCCAATTGAAGCCAGTCTCGCCCGCGAGGCCGGGACGCTCATTTAAGTTAAAACAAAAAAGCTAAAAAATAGAGCGTATTTTACCATGACAGATGCATGCGGTAGCTGCTCGGCGACCGCGCGGCGCCCGCACGGGGTGGACGCGATGGAATTCGTGTTGAATAAATGTGCCCTTATACCTAGTCTATGCCGTCGATACGATAAGAAATTGCTCAGTTGGTAAGCACAGTAGGCAAAATACAAAATACACTGTTTCGAGTACAGTCGGGTCGAAGTAATTTTTCTTGGTATTTGTTGAAGTTTTTTATCAATAAAATTAAAATTTGTATTTAAAAAATATATAAAAAATTTTAGTGCCACTTACAAATACTCGATTGACTGAGTACAAGTTTAAATTATCTTTTTTTCCTTGAGTTCTTTGTCATCATGAGTGCTATTACAAGCGGAAGTATGGCCTGACCTTTTTGTTACATGTGGTATAAGTACGTACAGAGGTGCAAGTTGTTAAGCCTATCTCCTAGTGGTGTAGGTAGAGATAACGAAATTCCCTTGTTATCTTTACGACATTGTCGCTAATAATTTATCTTATTTATAAACCTCAAATGCTTAGTTTGTACTATGAGATATGGTAGTGAAAAGTCCTTTTGTACCTCTTTCTTCAACGATAATCTGAATTTTTTAAAATTGTAAGCTCCATTCTCGTACGTACCTGAAACAAAATATGAAACAGCGTTAAGTTTTTGATGTTTCCATGACTTTATTCAAGAAATGTAACGAGGAAATAGATAAATTGAACTAAGGCAATTGGGTCTCGCAGTCCGGTAGCTGTCAGTTCTTGGCTAGGTATGCCCACTGGGAGAACAAAATGGACGGTCTCTTTTTTTAAATGATTGACCAATTTTACAAGTTTCCGCGTGTTTGCTTAGTGACTGAAAAAATCATGTGCATAAAGTAATAAAATGAAAATTATCGCAACACCACTGAATAAAAATACATTCAAAGTAAATAACGATCAACATCGAAATAACACTTCTTTTTCATTTGAGTTAAAAGGTGGAGTTTCTCGCGTGCAACTGACAAGATGATTCTAAATGGTTTCACAAACGCAATAGCGATTTAACTTGAATTTCTCGTTCTCACACGAATTCGGACCCGAAACTTGTTTTAGACATTGCAGGTATCCGAAGTTGGAAAACCTATAACTTTTTCTAGAAAATATTGTCGATTCTTTTTTTGAAACGATGCAGTGTATTTTTACGTTATGAAACGAGTAAGTTTCAACACGGAGGTCCACAGAGAAAGATTTTGCAAAGTTCATTAGACGTAGTCGTTAATTCTTTTCGACATATATTACGGTTGAAAATGAATTAAATAAGGGTACAAGTTTTGGTCGCAGTTTACACGCTAATGGCTATTTTATTTGGCTGTAGGTATGTGTTAGAAAATTAGGGTCATTAGCAGTGGTAGCTGTGTTTTTGTTTTGATGAATCATCGCACGTCCAGTTCTACACATGATCACTTAGTTTGTTATTCTAAAGGAAGTATTTATTTCTTATTTTATTAAGTTTTTATTTAAGGAATGGTGATTCTTTATACGATATTTTACCGATCATAGATATTTTTTATGACGTATTTATTTGATCGTACTTTTTGCTCGTTGTGTGTTTGTTAATTTTTAGTGTATTTTTATCGTTACGGGACACGGCAGAACATCAGCGAGGGTTTTTGTCCTGTTGTGTGGGTAGTAGAAATTCGTCGTCTGCATGGTAGATGTTTGGCATGTTTGATTTATTATTAAGTTATTTAGTAGCAGTAGAGCTCCGTGTGCAAGATTTTGCCCTGAGAACCTCTGCCACGTTACCTATTTTTGCCGCCAAGCAATAATATAACCGTTATTATATTCCCCCTCAGGTCTCTTGAGATTTAAAATTAGAAGCAGTACTGCAACTGTTTTGAACACCAGTGCCGCTTAGGTATCATTAAAAAAAATTCTTTATCATCATCACCAGCAGCCTTTCGCAGATCGTCACTCCATCTGGCCAGAGGGCGTCCTGGGTAATTTTCAGGTTAGTTCTCTACCTAATTTCGGTGGCAATTTTTATTACTTATGTGTATACTTGTATAAGTATATTATCGTTAAATATTAAATAATAACACTCGAATATTATATAATACTTCGTTATAATATTTTGGAATATTTACACAATAAAAATTATAATAGAGAAAAGTAACCTAAAAATAACCTTTCTATACTACGTATTAATTTGTTATTCAAGAAAAATTTAAATTTAAGATCTGGCAGTATGGCTCTGATGCCTCAGCCTGTCCCGGAGAACGAATATTTTTACACGACCTGCTATTAATTTTTATATTTACTTACTTCTCTTTTTAGTGCATTGTAAATATCATAATTTTGAATTTAGTTCCAATTGTGGTAGCCACGATAAAAAAGTAGGTTATCTATATGCTAAAGTTTACTGTTTGAACAGTTTAATTTTATTTTATATTGTGCTTTAGGCTTCTGAAACGTTAGAGCCATTAATTGATTAGTTTTAATTACATATCATAAAATCACCAACCTGAGATTTTTTATTACAAACTCGTATCATATAAACAGTGAAATTTTCACAACAGTTCGTAAGTACTATCCATCTTTCCGAGCGAATGACTGCCGTTAGTTTTGAAATTTAAATTTTTACCAAATGTCGGGTAATTTCGAATAATTTGGATAGTAATGATAGGTGTAATTGAATAAAATAACCCAGGCTACGAATAAGGAAAAGTAATTAAGACGCAACAACATAGTTATGTACTTACACGTCCACCATTTTGTTTTTAAGTAAAGAACCATCGTAAAAGTTCAAAACGTTCTGATTTCAAATATGCTAGGGGTGCGATTCTCATGTCGCGTGCAACTCTCGATTCTCGATCGCCGTTTTCGTGCGAACGTATCGATGCGTGTTCGGGCGCGGTCCAGCAATTGATCAGCGAGGTCACCGACCGCTCTCCCCGTTCCTAATTTGAATTCGCAGCGTATTATCACGCGGGAGTACGTAATTGGATAACAATGAGGGCGCCGGCGCCTCCCTCATACTTTTGGTGGTTTCGGTCATTGTGCCGCCGAAAAATAGTCCATAGAATTTTACAACATTAAGAGTTTCGATATGGTGCTTTAAAAATAACTAGAACGCCTAAACATATCTTAAAATTCCCTAAAATAATAATATACGAGAAGAAACCTTGGGAACGTTCCAAAATTTCTTGAGAATTCAAAAAAAGTGAATTGAATTTTTTGTAAAACGTGACACCTGAATGCAATGCTACCTTGTGACATTTTCACGTTTACTTTGTAAGCTCGTTGGCACGTCCTCGCTAAAGGGATTTGGCACAGCGCATAATTCGTGATGGCACCGCGCGTGCGCGAAGCTAACATCGTTAGATGGGCAGTAAAGGAAGCAGGGGGAGTCATCGCAGAAATTCTATTACGCGTTTTATACGCGGGGCGCGCCTTAATGTGGGGGGTTGTGTTATAAAACATGTCCATTACATTTAGACCCCAGCCATTCGGCATAACACCCCCCTTTTTCCCTTTATGAATATGAATTTCGTCCATCACGACAGCTCAAGTAAGGGTGGAAGTGTCGTAAAACAGTAAAATCTGCGATTCGTACGTAACTGCCGTTCGGAAGGGGTACCAAGTTTACTTGGCCGATTCGATTTGCGCAGTTAATTCTAAATTATAACAGTACGCGTCTGAGGGGTGCTTTTTAATCTGTGCTCTACCAGATGACTCGAGAGGAATAGGCTAAGTTAGGAAAACAAAAAATATGTACATGTCGCTGCCAGATGTCTGTTATGGGTGCTATTTTCATATGCTGTTCTTGATACTACATTTTGTTTTTAAAAAAGAAGGCTATTTTCTTCATAATTAAAGAGGCGAAATTCACATAAAAGAACGTGATTTGAGAGGGCCTCGTCTTCGTACGTGCTAGTGTCAATCGGTTATTGAAGCAGTTGCAGGGATTAGCTAGTTATGCTGAGCCACGGAACCAATTATGCAAGGACACGGTCCAGACCGGGGTTAGGGCTTAATGGGGACACAGGAGGAATCCAATACAGCTAACTGCCTAATTAGATGTCTATTTATAAAGTTGTGAGACGTATTTACTTATTTATAAACAGCTAAAATGGGAACTAAAAATATTTTTAATGTTAAAATCTGTTTCGTTCAACTTTACAACCACGATGCATGTATTATATATAGTCATTATATCTTTTTTATGGAATTTGTAAAGATGTTATCGTCTCATAAAGATATTCGTGTAGAATTTGAGATTTCAAATCAATCACTCGTCTTCTCAATATCGAATGGGATCTTGGCATCGGTTCCAAAAGAATTCGGTTCGCAAACATCATAAAGCAAAGAGCCAAGCACAATAAACACAAATACGTCTGTGTCGAGTGTAAATCTGTAAGGTGAAGATTTCGAGCGGCCGAAATAGGTGGACATAAAAACCGAGTTTATCCAGGTACTATTAGACGGCAGTGGTACTAAGTTAACTCTTCCAGTGCGTCGAGAATTTGCAAAATAACAACAGTCGATAGAAAAGCCTTTGGAAAAAAAATTAAAATATGTTGATTCGTGTCATGATACAGATCATCGTACTATACTGGTTATCTAAGAAACTTTTCCCATAAAAGTAAAATCAGAAGTTTTATTATTTTTCCTGTGAAAGTAACCTTGATAACAGGTTTATTGTTAACCTCGTTTAAACTTAATCGCCAAGTTCCTATTTCCAATGGACTCCAAACTTTTATCTATTCAATTCGAACTTTATTTACAGCTCAAAGTGTATTTTTATGTACTTGTGGTTTTGAATCAACTTTTAAAGGGTATATACATTCTTTGCTGTAATTCTAAATCGCACAACCCTAAGATAAAAATCGAAATTATTAGCTCACGTTACATTTGTACAATATATGACTATAATAATCATGTGTTTATATTCGATTTCTTATGTCGACAGCACAGTGAGTTCCAACAGTACCACACTTCTACCTGCTCAATGACCATCTAATGGTGGTTCAGGAATGGACCCCCTCCCCCGGGCGTTATTATGGCTCTGGCCTCGGCCATTAGAAACTTAATCAGGACTTATGGCTGCAGGACTGGCCGGTTGGACCGGAGATTTTGTCTATGCTGTATTGTTTTTAAATGAGTTTGAAAAAGGAATAATGTAAAAGAATGAGTAATGGTTTTATGTTGTTTTTTCAGGGGTTAAAAAAGGCGCTATATCAGAGCCGTTCTACTAGTTTTTGTTATTTCGTTGTAAAATAAGTAGGGTGAGATACATTGTATTGTTGTGCCCTATAATTATAAATATCATATTTAAGAAAATTGTATAAGATCACAATGATCAAGCACTTTCCACATAGACCACAGATTATAAACTTCTAAACTCAGAGAGGGAAGTACTAAAACCAACCTAAACTTTTTTTACTCACCCACGATCCACCACAATCTTCCACTAGCTGTTTCCTCGACCAAGATTAGTTCCCGCTTAGTTCCAGTACCACCCTCGCACTAAAAGCTTAGCCCCAGTCCACCCTCGTCCCCGTTATGCAGAGCAGTGTAATCTGAACGCAAACAAGGGACAGTTTTTGCACCGCCTCCAGCAAATGCGGTTTTTGCTAGAGATTTGTTGAGCATTAGTGAAATGTGTGACGTAAAATGTTGGTTGAAGAGATTCCGTTTTTAATTATAGTTTTGAGTACGAAAATAATGCTTTAGAACGTTTTTCACGCAATTACGAGGTGTGATAATTGTGTACTTCAAGTATTACAGTAATTTTACAAACAAAATCGACCAAGAACAAAATAAATCATTAGTGAAAAAAAAGCGTTGTGAGCTTTTATAACGAAAGAAAAATAAGAATACTCCATGTCTCCACCGAATTCAAATATCGAACGCGAGACTCCACTATCCGGTTATCATTATCACTTCGAAAATAGAACGCACGCGAAGCAGGCAAGCGAGTAATCGGGCAAAAGCTTTCATGGAACTGCTAGCGTAACTTGAACTCTACGAGTTTAACAACTTTTGGATTATATAGGGGACGTAAGAGGTCTTGTTTACGTGGTGGTAGTTTAAAGGCCCCGAGGCATGGCCTCATGTGCTGAACAGATAAGGGCATCCCTACTCGAAAACTTGTTTAGACGGGCCGATAACTTCGTATTGTCTGTGGGGGATCGGTTTGTTTTTAAAACTCACGTCTAACGTGGGATGGAATTTTGTTTGATCTTTTAATCAGAAAATATATTTAAATTATTTATGTATATGCTACAAATATCTAGGTAGTAAAGAAGTTCTGACTTCAACGGAGTACAGTCACACCTTTATGTCAATGTCAAAATTACAATGTATAATAACTCAAATTTCTGAGTTATATAACATTAGCAAAGCTGTGGCACTGATATCACATTGTATGCAATATCAGTGCGACAGTTCTTTTGTCTTACGAAACTCGCATTGCGTAGAACTTCCCCCTCAAATTCATACTTTTAATGTTTTTAAGTAGATTTCTAAAGAGATACAAAGGATAACAATAGATGTTTGCTTAGCTCTATCAGCCATAGCATTATGGTGTTTTCAATAAATTACTGAATCCGTCCCAACACTAAGCCTAACAAATTCCTAACGCTAAACCCAGAAGGACTTAAAGAGAGCCAAAGATCGATATCAAGAGCTAATACCGTGTGTGCTCCCCTCTCACTACCCACCAATTGCCTTAGACCCGTGTATTTCAAACCAAATCCCTGGTGGTGTTGGCCTATAAAACCCTAAGAGGGGCGTGGTAGGCCCTTTTATGTTGGTAAGTATAAAAGTGCGTTTACTCAGTAGTTCGTGACGCATCTGGTCTGGCTGCATGATATGAAATTAATTTTTAAAAACAGAACGTGTTGTTTGGTAATGAAACGAAGTTTCTTTATAGGGTGCAGAAATGTATGTTCTTTATATATCAGGTTTTTCAACATGGCGATATTTTCTTTTATTCTCATTACATTTTGTAAACATTAAGTTGTTGGTGTTCTTGTCTCCAAAAATAGAATATGTAGTAGATATTTATTGTTGAATTTTAATTCTACCGCTGTAACGATTTCCGAAAAATTATGGGTAATATAACATTAACTACATAGGGAAATTCAACATAAATAATACAATAATTAGATCCATCAATAGCAAGCGAAGTAGCGCGACACACTTAATCTAACATGGAGGGGGATGATTGTAACCTTGTTGCTTTCTCCCCCTAAGGGCATCTCAGGGGGTTATTGAAATGCACAGTTTATACTGGCTTGATTAAAATTTCTTCGGAAGGGATTCAGAGTTCGTAAGTGTGTACTAATATTCTTGTACTCAAGGGCTTTTGTGGGAAAAGGTTCTTAGGTAGTTGTTTGTAGATGATTTTCCAAGTTGGCACACGATTATGAACTTGGTAATAAGTTGGTCGAAGTTTTTACGAAGTATTTACACTTATTTGTTATAAGAAATAAACTAATCTGAATTAACTCAAAATAGTACGAACTAGCAAAAAGGGATGTCTAAAATTTATCTTCAATCAAAGCAAAGCTCATTCGTATTCTCTAAGGGTAGTCACACACGAAGGCCTAAACCCGGTTAATCTTCCCTAATCTCAGTCCAAGTTTGCCCTAATTTAATTTCACTCGGTTCTCGCTACGGCATCGGTCGGTATATACCTAGGCAGTTATGTATAGTCAAAGATTTAGTCCCACCAGATTACTAAATAATAAGTATTGGAGGTCGGTTTAACTATACGACTGGGTTAAGTATTTATTAGTATCTACATAGCGGAATATTTCGAGGTTTTCAGGCAGAATGTACATAAGATGATCGTGACATGCAATGTTATACATTCTACCAATGTTTAATCTATACAAATTCACTTTTTTTTAAATTGGAATTTACTCAAATGTCAATGACGTTAAACTTTTCAAAAAAAGACTTCACACATTTTTGATCTACAGGTGGGATACACTGTACTTACTGAGTTCTACTAACTGATTGCTAATTTTCGTACGCACATTGTTTTAAAGTTATTGTTTCTTAACGTAGTACGTATAAAACATAATTAGTATTTTTTCATTGTTTCACGCATTCCAATGGTGGCTTCCAAACAGAAAATGAAAAAAATTGAAATCGAAGTAGTCATTTCTATAAACTGTGTACAAACAATAGGCGTCTTGGTATTAGAGGCCCGACCGGTCGCCAAGTCAATATTTATTTATTATTTATTTATATAAGATTTATTACTCAATAATAATGTTGTTACACTATAAAAGATCTAAGACCTTGCCATTTTCCGGCTCGATGTCATTTAGATACAATATGTTCAGGAGACATACGATTGTCCACATTTCCACCTAACCACCAAATTGAAAGCGTGAACGACGATGTTAAATGATGGTCCAGGAGAAATCTGTTTACTCTGACCTTAAATTTAATTATCTATGGTCCTATAACAAAAAGGGTAAAAATTTATTCTAAGAAATTTATAACAAAATACTAATATATAAAGACTTAAAATAATATACAAAAACTTAATAATATATTAAAATAATTTTTATTAATAAAAAGTCTCTATTCGTTGCAAAAGTTTTTAAAATAAAATGGTACCTACATGTTATATCAATGTAAAAATAAATAAAGCACAACAATGATTGACAAATAAAATAATATGAAAATATAAAAGTAATTAATATTGAGAATGGTAATGAAGTTTGAGTTTGTTCCTTGAATTTTATATTAGATTTTTGTTTTCAACATTTTAAGATAATATTAATGTTTATTATGTCACGGTTTTAGTGCCTAATTCAAGCAAAGGAATCGGATGTCAGGATAATTATTAAATCATTCTAGAAATACGAAGAAAAAATTTAAATTGACCAACATTGTGGACGAGACGGTGAAGTGGCTGGGATCCGGAAATGCCGGCGCCTACGCCGATCGTCCGACCGGCTTGTATCACTTTTTATGGACTTCAGATCGCAGCGCTATTCCCAAGTTCTAGAAGAATAAAAAATGATCCCAAGAAACCATTAGCCATTTATAAATGAAACCAGAAGTGGGTAATACTAATAGATATAATTTATTTATATAATTATTTTTTACAATACATATAAAGAGGCGAAATCGCTCTACAATTTTTTTAAAGTAATTTTATTATGTCATTATGCGTTAAATTAAATATTAAAACTTTTATTAAACATGTTTTTTGTGAAAGTACTTCATTACTTTGTTGTTATAAAAATGGTAGAAAGATCGAACAAACTCAATGAAAAATTTTCGCCTATTGGTCTCGCAACTGAGCTACGGAACGAGCCAACAGACCTCAGATCATCTCTCCGATCTCGGAATCAGAGATATCCGTAATATCTCTCTTTTATATCTTTGTTTTTTGTTTTACTGGCTTTTTGGCTTAGTACCTGTGGGAAAACTATAAAAGTTTTTTAATACTTTAATTATTGTATTTTCTAATTTGCTATTCAAGAAATATAGAGAATAAACAAAAAAGTGTTTGGCTTTTTGGGGTTTGCGAACTAAAATGTCACCCGCAGACGCATCACAGTAGTAATACCGTGTGATTCAGAATGTCAAATCGGTTACATTCTTTCAAATGCAAAATATTCTACATTGTACGGGTTACCACAATATTACGACTTTTGGGGATAAATTGATAAGACTGGAAATGCGGATTAAGAAGCGTTTTTTAACACCAAAGCGTCTGTGTTATACTGACGTTAATTTCTGTGCACGCATTTATCTCTACACGAATTTGTATTCGCAGAGACAAAAAGTCGCAAGAATTAGTACAGTACTGTATGAACACTTCAGTAGCCGAAGAGCTAAGGAGTTCATCCAGGGAAGTACTGCCACCTTACTGTTTCTGCCGCCAAGCAGTATTTTTTGCATTACTGCGTTTCGGTTTTGAAGGGCAAGGGTGCTGGTGCAATTACAAACACTTGTGACTTGTCAACTTATGTCTCAGTGTGACGGGCGCAGTGGTAATGTCTCTTAGATCTATACTATTTAAGGCTCTGAGTGGTACCCCAACTCTTATGAACAGGGGCGTTGTTTACCAGCGCACGACTTGATCGTCTCGTTTATTGGTATCATTGAAAATCTTATAAGCCTCACTGTAGAGTAAGGACCTCGTCCAAAAAACTAATCGCCTTTTTTTTAAATGCCTTTCTACTTCATTCATTAATTTGCTAAAAGTTTCTGTTTTTTATTGTCTCAGAAAATATCTTTGCAATATTCACCCCAACGCATTTGCATACAAACAAGCCGTATTGAAAACTGCGCGGTGTCGGTGTAGTAAAATTGTATAATTTGCCAGCTTCTATTGCAGTAGGCATAAAGTAAGCTAGTGAAGTAGCATCAACTTGAGATTTTACCCATGTTATAACAGGTTCACTAGTCAAAGTAATTTTGGAAAGTAGTTCCTTTATAAAAAATATTAAAATCAATTAAAAACGACAGTTGACGGTCGGACAGAAGGGTTTTCAATTTCAGTTCCGCTTTCGTTAAGCCCATTGAACCAACTAACTAATAAACGTTGTGAACCCGTGACGACATCAAAACAACGAATTTTTATTGGTTGATGAAACATCGCTTTACCCGCTCTGTTTTAATATAATGACCTAAAGGAAATGGGCACTAGCGTGTAAGTAGTCGTTCTGATAAAACATGACAAAGACGTTGGTAATCTTTGATAATAGTCTGCAGATAGGTCAATCAAAGATAACATAGTTTGCAATGACGCAATAGCACTGATTGCATGGATCTCAAAAAGTACAGATTAAAATTCTATCGACCGCAGGCATCCGGGTGGGCCCGTGAAACAATGCCCGTGCTAAATAAAGAAAAAAATAAGAAAAAATCAAAACAATGGCCGAACCCGTTCGACGAGTTCATAAATACAAACTTACGTCTTATACCGCAAAGAGACCTTATCGTAACGGAATAGACGTGTTAATTGATGGCGCAACATAAACTTTATATTGGTGGAATAAGTTCTTTTCTTTGGCCTCTACCGAACAAGAAAAGTACAGGTGTCTAGAGAAAGAAATTGTCAGAACCTTGAAATGCTGTGAAATAAGTCTTCTATATAGAGTACATCTTTAATCGTTTTTATGAACGCCTATATTGCGCCTTAAACAATAGCTCAATGTACTTTTGAAATAAACCCTAAGTATTTGATAAGGCACTGTTTTGGCTTTGTTAATATTAGTTGGAACGAGGTAAGGACGTGAATTAAGTTCCTATTCATAATGACTTCTTATTTCTTAACATAAGATAACATATGATATCGAGTTTTTAATAATTTAATGCTGCATTCGGTTATTAATCGCGCAGGTTTCAAGCTTCTTATGAATTTCTGAGAATACGTTCATTATTACATAGTACACAAAGCATATATTATTTTTGGACGATAAGTATGTATTTACAGTACATTTCTCTTTTCGATATAATAAAACACCATAAAATGTCGTTGCACAAATCTGAAATACGAACTCTTCTAATATAAACGCAAGTGCTTACATCTGGCTTCATCCCCATGGTAGTTTTTGTTACCGCAGGTAGGCACAGACAAAAAAAATACGAAAAAAGAAGCTTTCTACTCTCCGAGGGGGTGGTGTAGCCACGTTATGTTTGCTGGGGGTAAGCCCAAATAAACTTTAAGCAAGTGTCGGGGTATTATTTTTAGAACTGTGTGTGTAAAGTTGTATTTTTTGGTTTATAATACGACGCAGGGGTCTAATGACAAGTGAGATTTTTTCTTTTACAACAGCTTATAGAATGCGTAAAGCAAAACGGACTATGGTATGTTGAAATAAGGACGAACAAGTTTGTTGTTGAATGGTTTCAAAGTGTATCGGTTAATTAAGCGAAATTGAGGTTTTTTTTAGTCTACTAGTATCGTTTTGATGTACAGTCGATATCTAAAACGAGGCGCCTAGTTTTTGTGTGTAAGATGAAAAAACGAAATTTAATGTTAAAATCTAATACGTTGTTTTTAGATTTAAAAAGCAGAGAAATATCCCATTATGCGTCAAACTCTACATAGTCCTTCAAGAAAGTCATAATATACAGACAAATTAAGGTAAAAAACCCAGACTTCATTTTTGTTCTACAATATCTAAGTACTTATAGAATTTTAATGAATTAATGTTTTTGATATAGATTATTTGATATATATTTTATTTGATATAGATATTTTTTTTATTCTTTTTATTACATAATTTTTGTTTTGTTGTGCACGTGAACCCGTTATTGTAATTATTGTCTCCTGTATTTAGGTCTGCAGGACGAAATTTCTGTTAAAAATAAGCAGTACCTTTTCTTTGTGTTCTCCTTGTTACTAAATGTGTTTTTGTTTTTTCTGTACAATAAATGATTAATTAAATAAATGACATATTGGTCATATATGATTAAGTACTACTATAAAATGACTGGCTAATTTTTAATCCGTAATCTTCTATATGCATTTCACGGTGTTAGCCTCAATTAATAGTAAGTTAAAACAAAATCCAAGCAAAACCACGTTCATATCACACATCACAAGAACAACTAACTGGCATTACCCCAAACTGAACACCTAATAACTGTCAAAGGAAACTGTGGTAAATCCTTTACCAGGCATGCCAGACGTTGACCAAGCCAAGGATTGCTAACCGGGCAAGGACCGTGCCAAGCTAGGACGACGTTGCCAAGACCGGCAGGTGCCAACTAATTGAAGCTTGGAAGCCGAGATTGGTAATTAGGATAATATATATATTTATGTATATATTTCAGTACAACGTATGTTCTTCGTATGGTCTATAATTTATAGATTATAGAAGCTGTTACACATGGCGACCTTTAGCAGCGATGCAAGTGCGCGACTGCATCGATACAGGCGCGCAATTGCATCGCTACACTTGGTATTTATAGGCGATTGCATTGATGCAATCGCGCGTTTGTATCGATGCAGTCGCGCATTTGCTTCGATTCAATCGCCTATAAACCGCAAGTATATCTACGACTTTTCAATAAATATGAGTATAATGGATTACCATAGAACGCATAGAGTTGTACCCGATGTTAGAATGACATTGATGAAGTAACTCAAGATGTTGAAGCCTACACACAAACATACCGTTAAAATTTGTCACAAACACACAATTACATGAAAGTCTGGTCTTTTTCTTTTTTAACCTATCAAGCGTCTAAGAAACACACGGTGTCTCTAACGTGCAGATGTGTTTTCATCCACCATTTAAAAAAAACATATTTTTTACTGAACCCGGGGGACACCGAACGCGACGGGTGACGAATTTAATTATTGATACAAAAATAATATTAAAAAAAAGAATATTGTCATAAATGACACCCTACGTTCGTACTACATTAATTTTTTCGTAAAATACATTGAAGTTTGGCCACGAATACATTAAAACTTTTGTGTCAAATGTGGTGATATAACATATAAGGACATAACGCAAAGGAAAGCTACATAAAGTCGTAATACAAAAGAGGTCATTCTGAAGTCGATTCAAGTTTGTTTCACCACGCATCAGGGAAACTGAGAAACCTGGAAGAATTATTGCTTTGACCTCGTTCAAGGGTTGCATTACATATGTACTTATTAACTTGAACGAATATTAACAAGATCACTGAATGTATTATCAAAAACCTTATCTGCAGAGTCCGTATTAAGTAAATGAAACAGGGATTCTGTGACAAATTTTTGAATTTGTATTAAATTAAAAATAATTATTATTTTTTTAATGTAGAGTTTTAACGGATTTGGCACAATGCCATACAGCCTATTCTTCAATTTTCTTTTCTTTCTGTCTCACAGACACAGACAGGCTTTCTCATAATTCTAAGAAGACGCCCACAAGTTAAGCGATACAAACTGGGACTTTTTTGGACTATACAATTTGTACTCTATGTAAATGACGCATCGATACAATTTTCAACATTGTATTTTGACAATTGCATTTCTTTAGTTGTGACTCATCGTACATAGTCTCCTTTATTACGCCTCGTGGAAACCGAAATTGCCTACATACATGTCTGACATCCCTGTCAAAGGTAACAAACAGACAGGCATAAAGGTTTTAAGGCCTACTAAACTGTGGCTTCGGGTGGGGCTATTTTTGTGCGCCACAGACTGGTAACGCACACTCATGTCTGCCGTAATTTATCTTCGTATACATTGACCTACCAATAAATTCGTATATGAAACGTTATTCGCTGAATTAGTTGCTCTTTATAAAGACAATAGCAATCGGCTTTAACTGTAATCCCAAGTAAGCGCAAAATTTTAGAAACTGTCTCACATGTGTAAAAAAATAATAAAATAGGTATTCATAGAGTTATTATTTTTATACATTTATAACAATTAAAAATCATATTTGATTATACCTTTATTATAAAAAACAAAAGTAAACCGACTTTAAAAGTTTGTGGAAATAACACCTATTTGCCAAGTTTTATTGAAAACGGTTAACGGAAAGTGGTTGAAATGCAATACTCCTGATTTATCCCCTAATTTGCTACCATTAGAGGTGGGATATTTTCTTTAAATTCAAATGGGATCAACACTGAGATATCCTCCTTCCAACAAAAAAGAAACATAAAAATCGGTTCACAAATGCCGAAGCAACCGCGTAACATACATACAAAAATAAATACAGTCGAATTGAGAACTCCTTTTTTTAAGTCGGTTAAAAACAGGGTCACCGTCTGTGCTATAGAATAATAATTAGAAGTATGTACATAGACTATTTCAAAGTAATGCAACAAGCATAAATCCAGTGGTTTACCTGTTGTCAGGGTCTTTATATAGAATTATTTATTAAAATTGTGTATGAAATGTATTCGTTTGAAGTGATGTTTTACGTATTTTCTGTCAATACGCTGTGTATTGAGAGTTATTGTCAAATTAATACGTTGGTACTTTGTTGTTTATCGTCGGCGTGTTTATTACGTCGCCATCTTGACTTCGATCGTTGCACGCGAGTGTGGCTGTTCAATTTTGAACAATTTAGTGTCAAGGGGTTTCGTTTTTCTAAGTTTGCGGTTTACGCCGCAAAATATTGTATCGATTTGAATGTCTTTTAAAATGATGCCCTTCTCAGAAATAATAGTACACATTTTGAAGTCAATTATTGTTGTTTAGCTAGAAAATATCAACGATTGAAAGGTACAAAAGAGAAGATCAACATAATAATAATATTTTAGTAGTAGAGCTTCTTGTGAAAGCCTTCGTACAGGGAATTACTGCCATTTTACTTATTTCTGCCGCCAAACAGCAATGTGAGCATTACAGCATTTCGGTTTTGAAGGGTAAGGGTGCTGGTGAAGTTACAGGCACATGAGACGTCTCAACGTGTGTCGCAGAGTGACGAGAGCAGTGGTAGCGCTGTTCATATCTTTGAGATTTAAAGCTCTGAGTGGGACTGCAACTGTTAATGGACAGGCGTGTCGCTTACCACTTCCAATACGTAGGTATAACTAATATTTTTACCGACTTTAAAAAAAGGAGAAGGTTCTCAATTGGACTGTATTTTTTTTTGTATGTATGTTGCGCGATAACTCTGGTATTGTGAAACAATTTTGATGATTCTTTTTTAGTTGGAAAGAGGGTACTTCAGTATTGGTACTATTTAAATTTGAAGAAAATATTCCACTTCTAAGGGTGGCAAACTAGGGGATGAATCTGGTTTCGCGCACTTTCCGGTAGCCAATTTCAATAAAACTTGGCAAATAGATGTAATTCCACGACTTTGAAGTCGATTTTTTAGTACTCTGTACTGAGACATTAACCTAAATACCTTCTCGGCCCTTTTACTTTTCTTAACATCGGTATTATTCCTGTTGTACATTTAATGAGTATTTTAAGAGCTTATTCGTCTATTCTTTCTCGTTGTTGGTATACACTTGTCAATCCCTATCGATCTCGTCCAAATCTTTCCACATTTTCCTGTAATTTATTATTACTGTTAGTAGTACGTAGTACAGGTTCGGGAGTACGTCAAAATTGACAGTTAAGATTTAAACTCAACTCTATAACCGCTTGAGAAAAGAACGGTGCTAAACATTGACTTACAATTATATGGACGTCGGGTTCGCGCTAAAAAGTGTCCGAACTTATAGGGCGTTAAAATCGTATACAGAGCGTCATTCACGCTTTAGTCTTCGCTTGTTCGACTGACAGCGAAGCAAGCAAAATTAAACAGTACCGCGATGACATTACAATTTAAATTCAACGTTTTAGCTTTTTCATATTCCTTTACATGTTACTACGTTTAAATAGGTTGACTTAGGATATTTTTTTCGTGATTTTTGTATTAGACCCGTCGTCCATTTATTTGTAAGTCAATGGTGCTAAAGCAGTAAGTGACCAGGCTGTACCTAAATATTCTGAAATTCCGTTTTAAAACACGCACTACCTAATTCTTTATTACTTAGTATGTATTTGTTGACACAGGACAGTGATCTTGAACAAGATTGACACTTAATATTTAAATTCAACTTTATGCCGCTTGCGATATTGGATTTTTTTTAAATAATAATGTCAAGTGACGGGACGAAGAAGTCGTGCGCCTGATGGTAAGCTAAACGCAAGTTCATAACAATTGCAGTGCCACTCAGAGCTTGAAATCACAAAGATCTGAGGGGCACTGTTAATGCGCCCGTCACCTTGAGAGATAAGTCTCATGTGCCTGTAATTTCAACAGCACCTTACCCTTACTCTTCCAAACCGGAAAACAGTAATGCTGACATTACTGCTTGGCGGCAGAAATACGAACTCTTTCACAAGGAGCTTTACTGCTACTAAACATAGTATATATTTATGTAGATATATGACTGTACATAGTATTTTAAGTAGTATTTTTCTCTACGTCAATGTTATCTTAGTTGTATATCAATATTTTTCCCGAAAATTTCAAGGTAATGGCGTTAGTCTGGTGTCATTGAGGGAGTCACGTATTAAGAAGATGTATTAACATGGAATCGGCTTGAGTCAGTCAGAAAACAAGTCGGCCAGATAAGTAAAAGCGACGCAACGTCTTTTTCGCTCTTATTACATCTACATAAAGCGTTTTCTGAACTGATCAATGCAATTCATGTCGATAAGTGTGGTGACTCCTTAATATTGTCTTCCGGCTCAGTGTTGCCGTTTAGACTACTTTTGCTACTAATTATTATCAATCAAAAGTTTGACAGTGTTGCCATTTAAACTACTGTTTCCACTAATTATCTGTCAAACTTTTGACAGTGTTGCCGTCTAATACATTGTTTCTTCTAATGATTTGGGCTGGAAAGACAGAATACGAATGACGTCGGTATGTCTTTAGCCTTACGCGGTTAGCCGACTGGTTCCTGCCCATCTGTAATTCAAAAAGTGATTAAGGTATCACAATGGGGTTATGTTAGACATCAATTTGTTGTTATTGGTCCAAATTACACTTGATTGTAGCCTGTGTTATTTATTATTATTTAGAGTTTTGATTGCCTTTGCCCTTGCACACGTGAATGGAACATTCTGGAGGGTAGATGTTATTTAGTTGCTTATTTGTATTTTGTTTGATACACGTTTTATAACTAACGTATTTTAAATGGGTAGGTCGACATAGGTAATCAACTTAATTATTCAGGTATTGTATACTAGTACCACTTTCTTATTAAAAGAGAGCTTCCTTTTTTTTAATACCAATTAACGGGACGAGTCGTGTCCCCTGTGTTAAGCGACACGACTGCCCATAGCAGTTGCAGTGCTTTTTGTTTATTATTAATTGATTACAGTACGTTTCCTACATTATAATCTACGACATTATAACTTTTTCATTAGCATAAAGTACTTATAAAAAGTGCTCATTCTTAGTTACCAATGCAATGAGAAATGTCAAATTCAGATGTTCAATTTTTTTTAAGGTACCAAGTTTTTTTTCCATCCTCTAAGGAACCAAGTGACAGGACGAACAAGTCGAGTGGCTGGTGTTACGCAACACGACTGTTCATAGCAATCGCAGTGCCACTCAGAGCTTTAAATCGCAATGATCTGAGGGACACTGCAACTGTGCCTGTCATTCTGAGACGTACGTTGACAAATATCATATTATTATGCTAGTAATTTCACCAGCATCCTTACCCTTCAGAACCTTTATATTCCGTCAGAATTGTTAAAAAAAGGGGGTAGAATAAATAACAACTTTGTCTGCCTCGATGGCCGAACGGTTACCACGTAGAGCTCCCGCGTTCGATTTCCGGGTGTAATTCGTGGTTGTCTATGTGTGTGTCCATGACATCCGCAAAACAGGGTCTTCCTAGTGCAGTGCTAAAAAAACTACGTACATACACTTACAATACATAGAGATATTTGTATAGTTATAATATTTAACCTAAAACTGAACTGGAGCGAACAATTCCCAAACCTAGATAGATTAGCGACACTCGACTTTATATCAACTAAATTATCGAGTTGCGTAAAGAGTGTTATCACGTTTTAGAGTGTTATCACGTTTTAGCTACGTCTGTAACAATCGATATGTGATATATTAGATTGACTATATGCTTTTGTACCATTTTTTATCTAGTACACGGCATCACAGATGTCAAATGATAGTGTAGCTAGCGTGTCGCGAGCGTAGCATGCAGTGGTAGCGACTGCACCAGCGTTGACAACGGTGATGCATTTGCCAGGGCAGCAATGGTTTTTCTTTTTTAGTGTGAAATAGATGCATATTATTTTCAATTAATCTCCCAGACAGGGAACAAAAAAACGGTCTCGGCCATTGTGGTGCAAATTAAGGTGCGAGGCATAAAAAATGGTTTAATAATATTTCCACAAAAACAAATAACACTCTATGTACAGCTGAATTCAGATTTTATAATAGATTATACGGCTTGCCTTCATTTATTCATTTTCAGGATTTGCAGTAAGAAGTATACGACCCTTTACTTAGGTTTTTAGGTTCTCGGTTTTCTCTCAAAGAAAAGTTTAAGGAGACTGGTATCATGACTGTGGCATCACAGTTAAGTACTTAAATATTTTGTGTGCCCGTAAAAATACACATAATTTCATTAAGAAAAAAGATATCCATAATATTAACCTTGAACTAAGTCCATACTGATGGTACCACAATTTCGTTTAACTAAGGTAAACGGTTCTTTTACGGGGAACTTTATACGTTTTTACAATAAGATTCCGGAGCACATAATAAGATTATCATTTCCTAAGTTTGAAACTTACATTAAAAGTATTTTAATTGAAAACTTATATTACAAAATTGAAGAGTATGTGTAATATAAAGATGTATGGAAAGACAACATGAGTCTAGATTCCACACAATTATGTTTCAAAGTGTATTCCATAGCATTTAAGTTTATTTGAAACGAGCAATCCCAAGAGTTTCTTATTCGTTCTTCTCAGAGAGGTCAACGTAGTGAACGAGCAGTAGCTTAAAAAATGACGTTTTCGAAAGTAAAAATTTACCTATGGAATAAATGATTACTTGATTTTGACTGCAAGAAATACGTTTACATTGCTTTGTGACAAAGTTACTGCTACTATAGTTAAAAACAACTGGGCACGAGAATTCATATAAATAGACTTAGTACAGGAACTCATAATACGAAGATAGTTGAGACGACTGTATATCGATGTCAGACAACTTTGACTATGAATAATGAACAAGTAATTATAAACATAATGGTTGTTATTTTACTTTATTTTTTATGTAGGATAAACAAGAAATCGACTAACCTATCTTTGTTAAGTTTCTCGAAAGTAATTAAACTTCGATACGACTTAGTAACAGCTCTATATCTGTTTCAGCAGCATTAGAGCTATTTGTGAATGAGTTCGTCCAGGGAAGTACTGCGTTTCGGTTTTAAAGGGATAATCACAGACACACGGGATTTGTCAACTTATGTCTCAGGGTGACGGGCGTAGTCGCACTGCCTTTCAGATGTGTGCGATTTAAAGCTCTGAGTGGCACTGCAATTGCTATACAGGCCTGTCGCTTACTTACAAACGCACGGCTTGTTCGTCCCGCCACCTGGTGTCATAAAAAAGCGATCTCTATAGCAAAAAAGTAATTATAGTCGTGACAACACCAACAACATTGTTAAGCTGGAGGTTGGCCATATTGTAGATTTCGATATTTCTACGACATAGTGGTTCCCATTACTAATTGTCAAAAACAGTACAGAGTACTAAAAAAAACGACCTCAAAAGTCTTTCATCCCCTGGTTTGCCACCCTTAGAGGTGGAATATTTTCCACCCATTATTAAATAATTGATGAATATTTTCCTCCTTTCTTGAAGACGGTTAAAAATAAATTACTTATGGCAGAATCAATTACTTTTAATCACATTAGTTTGTATTTTCTAAACATAGTAGGCTAATAACGATCTCCTAAGAATAGACCCGTGCCCAGACGCGTATGGATAGTAAATACAACTTGTAATATATTAAAATTCTGACGTTATATGATTCATCTATTGTTCTAAGAGCGATCTAAACGGACAAAAACCGAAATGATACAAAATGATCTTAACAACTTACTTCCGCCAGGCTCAAACTCACTACCTCGTAATGATGCCACTGCCCTCACCTATAGGGCTATTGTTTAATCAAGGTCTTATATTTGTAGATTTTTTTACTTGGTTTCTGAGAATTTGATTAGCGTGAAGAGGTTAAAAGATAAAATCATATTGAAAACAAAACTTTTTTTTTCTGGCCTAATTCGCGTATTCCCAATGTCACGGGTCTATAAAGATCCGAAACGTTTTGTTAAAAAAAACGCAGATAGGTCCGAGTTAGATCCGAAAAAAATTCACTGACGCGACGGAAGATCAGCGTCAAGTCTAGCACTGGCATTAGGCTGAGTCGTGGCCTTTTCATGGTAACAACACATTTGTTCTTGATTTTTTTTAAGTTAGGTTTTTAATTATATTCCGTTTTTTATACTATCAAGTGATGGAACAAATAAGTCGTGTGCCTGGTGGTAAGCTATTCGCCTATCCATAACAGTTATAGTGCCACTCAGAGCTTTAAATTGTAAAGATGGGCACTGTCACTGCGCTTGTCACCCTGAGGCATAAGTTAACAAGTCCCACGTGACTGTAATTTCACCAGCACCCAAATCGGAACGCAGTAATGCTGACATTACTGCTTGGCGGAAGAAATAGCTATGGTGGCCCTGGACGAACTCTTTCACAAGGAGCTCTACTGCTACTACATTATTACTACTACATTTCGTTTTTGGTAAATTTTTACTTTTGTGTTAACCGTACGTGTTTATTTGTGTTTTTAGCCATGAATAGTATATTAGTAATTAGAATAATTTTTCTATTCTGTTTTATTACAATGTGTAGCAATCGCAATGACATTTTGAACTATAAGATCGTTCTTATCGTAAGCGGTAAAGAGTTAAATTTCATCTTAAGTGTCAAGCTGGACGTGTCTTTTTACATGGAAGAACACTTTTTCAAAATTGTTCCTAACCCTGTCATCACAAACAAGTACCTCAGGGTAAGTCGCACATGCTTAGTACTCCATCCTCTTCGCTCATCTGATACCCTCATACCAAACTTGCTTTTTGTTTTTTTTTACTTCAAGTCTTTTATCGTGCCTGCTATCCGGCTTTGGAATTCCCTCCCTGAACCTATTCGACGATCCCCTTCTCTTGAATCCTTCAAACGACGCGACGTGTCAAGTAACACTTCCTGAACTCCTTAAATCGCATCTTTTCTCCCTATCTATGTACTTCCCTATTACGCAGTCTAATTATTTTCCTATATTATTACTTGGTTTTATTTATATATATACGTATACATTATTAATATTAAAATCTATAAATATATAAGAGTTGAAGAAATGTTTTGCTTGCTTGGAAGAAACTGTTAGGTACATAGCAATAAAGCTTCTCCCATTACACGCTTATTCTAATTTATGTACTTACATCATAGTTCTATGTCATTATTGTATTTTATAGTGCACAATGAGGAATATTTCACAGGTTCATTCATCATTAATATACCTTAAATAGTTGCGATATATATAGAAGAGAACCGTGTTCAGTTTTAGGAGACGTCATAGCTTAACACGTCTCAAATAGAATAGTATTTAATAAAGTATACGCTTTTAAACTTTCGCGTTGTATTTTACTAACATTTGAAAACGAGAACAAACGAGTTTATACACTTTAATGGGTATTGTCACACTTACCTATTTTCCCGACTTTTTGACCAGGTTGCATTGGCCGTGGTCATGGGCTGAGTAATTAAAAGAAAATTTGTTGAGTTCAATCAAGCGTGATATTAAATCAAAAACTTGAATTACAAAATTATCGACAAAATGAGTATACAAACACGATGAAAGATAATATATACACTCAGTTATCGAATAATCAAATGATTTATAACAGTTCTTCGCACTCCACTCGAACAAAAGACTGAGTTCAGACAAAAGCCGGTAATTGCGATCTTCCGATAGTATGTGAACATGCCACGAGTACATTTTGAATCCTTAATAGTAATTCTATTGTTTTTAGTTAGCTTAATATCTTATAGCTTTATTATATTTTAAATCATCATTATGAAAGGTGACGATACATTGTCAGGCATAAGTCGAGACTTAGTTTCAAATACTTAACATATTCATTCGCATATTAAACCTAATACTATCGTAACTCAAAAATGATGTAATTGAGAAAACACGATATGAAACTTCAAAAAATTAATGAATGGAACCAATAAATGTATATTCTCGTTTATAAGTGGATAACTAATTTTTTTATATAAATAAAAAAGAATCCCATTATTCGCAATAACATTCATTCAGTATTTTTTTAAATTTTTTTTATACTGTGTTTTCTCAATTGCATTACTTATGAGTTACGAACTAAAATTGAGTTTTCTAGAGCCTTTTCGGCTGTTATTCAGTATTTTAGTTTATCGTTTTTTTTGTTGTTGTTCAACGTGTTCACTGGTAGTTTGATATATTCTTGACGAGTACATGTTTATTTCTTTCTTTCTTAAATTGCAGGTTTCATCACGATTTCCTTTACTGTTGTCGAGAGGTGTCTCTACTAAATATTCACAAATGTACGTAATATAGAAATTATAGTTATAGCTACATGCCGCCGCAAGGATGCGAAGAGACGAAATGACAATTGAGCACCCAATCTTCCATTAGGCTATCATTGCTCTTCAATTGAAAAATTATATTCTTCAATAAAAAATCATATTGAAAAAACCTTGTTAAGTATCTGTATATTATCAAAGACTTTTTGTCAATCTCCTCTATTGTTTTAAAGTTAGGGCGCGTCAATATCCTTTATTATATAGCAATATTTAGGACCACAATGAGAAATTACTACAATTCAAAAGGACCATTTCTCGAATTGACATTAATATTAACAGGCAACTTTGCATTCTATTAGGTGAACGTTTATTACTAGTTACAAGCTCGTTACCACGGTGTGTCTTTTTAGAGTTACATGTTTCATGGTCACGGGTTGACTAGTTGACTGTAACAAGTGACAATCCGAAAAACCACGAGACGCCAAGTCATTTATATTGTAAGTATAGTTGCAAAAAATGCGGTCTTAATTAAGTTCATGATTTTTTTTATAATATCAAGTGACCGGACAAACAAGTCGTGCGCCTGACGGTAAGCTACACGCCTGTCCATAACAGTCACAGTGCCACTCAGAGCTTTAAATTGCAAAGATCTGAGGGAGACTAACACTGCGCCCATCACCGTGAGACATAAGTTGACAAGTCCTATGTGCTTGTAATTTCACCAGCACCCATACCCTCCAAAACCGGAACACAGTAATGCTGACATTGCTTGGCGGCAGGAATAGGTAAGGTGGCAGTACTACCCTGGCGGAACTTTTTCACAAGGAGCTCTACTGCTACTAAAATAATAATAATTGCTATAATAATTTATACGTACAATACGTATTACGTATACCGTATTGTCAATCCGTTAGCTCTAAGAATCGAACGTGCAACCTTCAGTTTACAATACAAACGTTCTCCCAAATTGGCTGTCACTGTTCTGAAATATAATAAATGAAACATAAATGCTAAACAGACAAACTTGTCTTTCTACCATCAATCTTAAAGATCTGCTAAAACACATTTAGGAGAATAAGAAATAGCTTATCTTTCTCTCATTCATTCCTATGCTAAGCTGCGTAAGTGCGAGCAGGAAAGTGATATATTAATATTTATGCGTAGTTTACGTTGTAAACGCTACAATAGGGTATCGAATATATCAGTTATTGTGATGTCAAACCATTTGTTAGTGTCGAATGTAATTATAGAGCCAGTATGATGATATAGAGTTTATTACATGCACTTTTTGTAATAGGATCTTCTGTATCCTGCTCTCTTTTAATTCTTGTAATGTAAATCTGTTTTACACTAGCGCCACAGTACTTCTATGAAAATGTAATTTATCTTAAGAAGAACAGTACATTTTTAATAAAAAATAGTGATAGACATGACATTAATACGAGAAATACACACTGATTGCCTGTTCTTGACAGTAGTCCTCACAAAATCACAAATTCATTTTGAGGGGCATTGTTTACGCTTCTATAACAAAATTTCGGTTGATATTCAAACTTTGCCATTTACGAGGTTTGAAACAATAGTGAAACAAAATTTTATACTAAAGGATATGATACAGCTTCTGCATCCTTGATAACAAAATTCCTTGGTAGTGACTCGTTTAATTCTTCTAAGTTGTTTCGATTTATGATATTTGAAATAAATATTGCAAATAGTAATTGTGTACATAAGTTAACTTACAAAAAGAGAGACCCCTTAAGTTTGTAACTCTTCTTCTCAGGGGAATCTACCTTACGAGTGAGTAGTTTCAATCCATGTGACGATTTCAAGTGTAATTTAATTACCATTGTCTATGATTTAAAAATATACATGTATTTGAGTTTGAATATCTGAATACGGTAGTTCTTTTCTAATTTTCTGCATTGAACTAGATGTAGTTGTATACAATAATATGATAAGCATGTTTGAATGGGATTTTAGAGTAAAAATAACTATGCAAATTTGTACATACATTTCATAGTATGCATACCTAAGTGTACAAACATAATGCAAAGTATATAGTCATAGTTGTAAGAGAATAGTTGTAAAAATAAAGATATTAAAATAACATGTTAAATCAACTCAGAAGTCATTTGCCACGCTTTGATGATGTGCGAGATTAATACATAATCAAAATCAAGTAGATCGAGTAAAACTGACCAGAATCTCACGATTAAATTTATGATCGAAGATAAAATATTTCTATAGTTAAAGAAAGAACGTCAAACTGTAGGATTTGTTGGTAGACTCGAGTAGTAGCACTAGAGCTCCTTGAGTTCGTCCAGGGAAGTACTGCCACCTTACCTATTTCTGCCGCCAAGCAATAACGTGAACATTATTGCGTTCTGGTTTAGAAGGGTAAGAGTACTGGTAAAATCACAGGCACATGGGACTTGTCAACTTATGTCTCAGGGTGACGGGCGCAGTGGCAGTGCCCCTTAAGATCTTTGCGATTTAAAGCTCAGAACTTACTGTTACTGTTATGGCCATCCATGCGTGTTGCTTATCACCAGGCGCCCATGTTGTTCACTCATTCACGTCACTTAGGATCGTATTCCAGAACTCTACTCAATGCTCAAGTCAGGATTTGAGCAGACTTGAGTATGATTTCAAGCACTGGAAATACGACCCTAATGGCAAGGACTTGAGTATGATTTTCAGTGCTCACTGCAATACTCATGTCCTGACTTGAGTATTGAGTCGAGTTCTGGAATACGACCCTTAGTATTATAAAAATAAAAAACTCTGAGTTTCTTTTGCTAGCGCTGTACATATTTCAATTTGTTATTTAAAACAAGCTAAAGTTTCGGGATTTTGCGGGTCTGACGGCCATGCCTAATAGTCACTTTCTGCAATCGCAAAAACCTAAGAACTTGATATTTTAGTATTTAAACTTTCACGATTTTCACACATTATTTGATTTTAAAATCAGGACTTAATCGTGTATAAAACCGTATTTTATTTACCTGGACGTGTTGCAACGTCCATGGTCTCGAAGGGTCCCTTTGATCGATATATTTTTTCATAATACCAAATGACGGGACGAACAAGTCGTGCGCCTGGTGGTAAGCGACACGCCTATCTACAGCAGTTGCAGTGCCACTCAGAGCTTTAAATTGCAAAGATTTGAGGGACACTGCCACCGCGTCCGTCATCCTGAGACAGAAGTTTCAAGTGCCTGTAATTTCACCAACCTTACCCTTCAAAATCAGAATGCAGTATAATATTCATATTACATACAGCTTGGCGGCAGAAATTAGTAAGGTGGCAATGACCGAACTCTTTCACAAGGAGCCCCACTGCACGATATAACCCAGATTTGTTACTTGCACTTTGTAATAGAGCATCACACAAAATTACTTAGTTACCGCGGTATTACTGCAGCTCACGCTCAGTGTTGCCGTAACTAACAATCTTATTTATTATTTGTTGGTCTTGCCAACACAACCTCCTTAATTGAACTCACCTAATATAACAATTTTACTAATGATTCTAAAAACAGCAGGCAGTCGACCGTGGAGTGTGAAGATACGTTTGCAACAATGAAATCTGTTTTAACGCCTGGTCATTAAGTAATGAAGAAGGCAGCAATCTTTTACAATCTTTAATTACATAGGATTTACTCTTTGTCAAGTACTGTGTACAGATATTCTACTAGGTTGATTGAAAGAAATGGCGTGCTTTGAAAAAGATGGACACTCAGCTTTGAGTGGACAGTGGTTGAAAAAGAAGTTTTGTTTAAGGTATTCATATCGGCAAATAGTCATATATGGTGCACTTGGTAGAAATAATAAGTGGGCCTTCACACATTTGCTGTAGTAAGGCTGTATCTGTACGCTGAGGCGGAGGAAGATCTTATGTTTTCGCCTGAGTATACAGCAAACACAGAAAAGGGTATCTGCATGCATTTTGTGTTTACTTTGGCACACGCTGAAACTCTAGTCCCCGATATTCATGCAGAGAGAGAAAAAACTCTATTACCGGTCTATGGATGGAGCACCTGTTTAGCCCAAAGCTAAAAGCAAATGGGTTTTGTTAAATTTCACTGACATAATGTACTACGAAAAAAATTTGAGAAAAAAATATTTCTTCTCATGTTTAATCGACAGAAATAGTAGACTAATGCTATGCTTCTAAAGAGGTCGTAAATGTAACAGTGTTTATTTGTATGAGAAGTCGTTTATTTTTAGTGTTTTCGGCCAATGCTTCTTGCGTGAACTCTACAATAATTCCTAAAAGTGCTAAAATAGAGTCCAATATATTTTTTAAGTTTTTACAAATCGTTTCGTAAAGATTTAGACATTTCATTTCATTAACTCTAACCAACCTTAAAAATTACCTTAACACCCTGTCAATTATACAGTTCTTAACTTAATTCGTCTTCCTGGGCCGCTGATTGGACTAATTGCCTCCCTTCTCCACTCTTTGATGCTGTAATTGAATGACCTGGGGTATTTGACCTCCCTTGATAGCATTTGAGTCTGTGCTTTGGCTCATGATCATGGCGAATCCAACTTATTCAGACTTCTCAGGAGGAAGAAAACCCTAAGATTACATTACTCTATCTGCCCCAGGCACTTTGCTTAGAAAGCATTTGAAAATACTATGTGCTGTCGAAATGGATATTTTTGTTACATTAGAATGACAAACATATCTAACAATTTAGATCACGACTGTGTATTTTAGTTCTTAATGAAGAAGCCAATAGGTATGTAATTACTGAAAATCTGCCAACAAAATCAAGTACAAACTGTGCCCGTTTATTGGTAATGAAGTTTACCAATAAACGGTAAGTAGAGCCAACGTGTTAAAACACCTTTTCGTTGTACAGTAACTTCTCCGTATCATACACATGCCACGCCAACTTAGTCATACTGACGACTTTGGCCTTGTCTTCAAAGACTTCATTAACGGATGTTGATTCCCAATTTTCCCAACGGCAAATATAAATTTGTGCTCCAGTACTGTCAGTATTTACAAACGCTGCATGCTGCACGTTTGTTTCGAGAATGCAATATAGCATTTTGTTGTTATTTTTCTTTTTTATTTTGTATGTCCATTTGCTGATGGGTAAATATTAAGATAAGAGCATAACATATTGCTTATAAACAGACAGAAACAAACAGATGTATTTATAGTCGGCGTGTAATGATTTGATTGAAAATACTCGACACCGCAGAAACATTTACTGTCACATGCCGTTATGATGATACTACGGTCCGATAGCTCCTCTTTACGAAAAGTCGACTATCCTGCTTTTTTCTTGGGGAGATATATTGTCGTAAACCTCGTAACCTCCATTAATGTGAACTTTTGAAAAGGCACAAAAGCAGAATTACGAGAAATAATTATACCTTTATGTTATATCGAAAAAAGTGCCTACCAATTATATATTAAGCTTTAGTTGCCCAATATTGCGCATGAAGAGTAAGAAAGGAATGTCGTCCAAAAACGGACTTACGAGGTATTCAATTTTAGTGACGATATGACTGTCTATGGTTTTAGATGTAAAATCACTTCGTAAAAAGGGGGCATGAAATCTTCTTTAGCATTTTTTGTCTGGTAGCAGTTAGTGAGTAAAAAGAAGGTCACAGTGAGCAGATAGAAAGACATTGAGGAACTGCCTATGGATCACGAGGAATTGAAGTATCTTCACCGACAAGATCTTGGCTCCTAAATAAGAAGTTACCAACATTTGTTAAGTGATTTCGGGGGGGTTGGTTTATACAATGAGTGATATGCAAATCGTCTTCACGAAGTCACAAATATGTTTAAGGGGCAACGTTATACGCTTCTATAATGAGATTCCTGTTGATATTAATTTGCCATTCACGAGGTTTAAAATAATATTGAAACAAAAATGTTTAATACTGCGTATTTGGGTAACAAAAATCCGTGTACGAGACCCGTGTAACTCTTGCGGGTTGTCTCGATCTATGAGGTTTCAAATAAATACTGTAAAATGTAAGAAAATATTTGCCAATTTTTATTGAAGTCGGTTCAAATTTAAATTGGACCACTTATGAGGTACCCTCTTTCCAACAAAAAAAGTACAAAATTTACAGTCGAATTAAGATCTCCTTTTTTGAAGTCGGTTGAAATAGCAACCCCTAGAGTTCCTTGCTCCTTCTTCTCAGGGGAATCTGCCTTACGAATATGTAGTAGAGTTTCATCAATATTATGATTTTAAGTGTAATTTGCTTACAGACCTAAAGCAAAAGAAAAGATTATTTGAGTTTGAGAATACAGAATATCAAACTCGTATCTTAAAGCACAAAGTTACTGAAATGCAAAAAATGGATTGTATATACAAACTACGCAGGCAGATTTCGCATCACACACACCGGCTTTTATCAATTCTTAAAATAATGCATCCAAATTAAACCCCATGATAAGAAATTTAAAATAAATAGAAAGTTTTGCCATCTCCTGATTAATTACTCTTTTTAAGATACGAGTTCGGGAAAGTAAGGCGTTGATATATATAAATATACTTGATATAAAACAGCGTATAGATGTAGGACCAGTCGGGTTAAAAATTGTATATTACATGTATTTTTATATCCTCTTTTCCTGGTGCCAATACTGTATCCTGATCACACCCACACGTCTGTGGTACAGCAGTGGCGTCTAAAATTAGAGCCAAGTTCAAGGCGAGGTCGCAATTTATTATTAGCCGGCCTTCGACACTCGGTGAAGTTCAATGAAATGTCATTGCGGGAGGTGAAACACAGTCAAGGTAATGCTATTGACTTACAAATTAAAAACAATCATGTTGCCATGTTCTTTATTGAACGAGGTCTACTTTAAATTTTCAAGTTACGTTCGCACAGACATACATTACAGTTAAGATTTCGATCCGAAAAAAATTTCCGACTGTCATTTTTTATGTTTTCATTTCCTACAAATCACATACATGTACATTGCATTATGTTATTTGTTCAAGTTATACAAGAACCGAGAACCGCAAAAAGCTCAAATACGCCAGCCTCAGCCGGTGCCAAAGCTTTGTGCCTTTTGTGGTGGAGGGAGACCGTAGGTTCCTGGGGGAAAACTTCTATAAGGAGCTTTAAGTTCATCTCTTTACAGCCCCCGGTGACCAGACGGTTGGCTACTACATCCGCGAAAGAATAAGCTTAGCCACACAAAGCTCGCCATTGCCAATCTTCCGGGATAAGTTGACGATAGACAATATTTTTCTACAGTAAGCAAAGTATAGTGGACTGCTTCCTTTTTTAATACCATATAAAATAATAACATTTATTATAAACTAGCTGGTGCCCGCGACTTCGTCTGCGTAGAGTAAGTACTTCGAGTTGCCTATTGTACTAACTGGCATAGTTTTATTGGTTTTACATACAAACTTTCCCTTATTTCACTTCCTTTAAGATTTATTTTTGTGACAAAAAGTAGCCTATGTCCTTCTCCTAGGTTTCATCTATCATAGAGAATAAAATTTATATAGAATAAAATTCATCAAAATTGGTCCAGCGGATTAGGCGTGAAAACGTAACAGAAAGACAGATAAAGTTACTTTACAATTTTTTGGATTTTTTATGAGGCTAAGAGACTGAGCGAACAAGTCGACCATCTGGTGGTAAGTGACACCCTGTCCATAATAGTTGCAGTGTCACTCAGATCTTTAAATCACAAAGATCTGAGGGGCACGCAGTAGCACTGTGTCTGTCACCCTGAGACATAAGTTGACAAGTCGCATGTGCCTGTAATTTCACCAGCACCCTTGCTCTTCAAAACCGGAACGCAATCTTGCTCACATTATGGCTTGACGGCAGAAATAGGTAAGGTGGCAGTACTTCCCTGGGCGAACTCTTTCACAAGGAGCTCTGTTGCTTGCAATTAAAATATAACATATTAGTACATGTTATATTTTAATTGCAAAGCAATACAATGGAGACTACGGGCTCGACGGCAAGACCAGTGTACCGCGGGCGCCCGGGCCAAGCTCTCCACCAGTTATACGTCTTCACGGGCGTCACTGGCTGACCTGGACTTGGGTATGGGCTCGTCGGGGTTTGTGGTTAGATGTAGGGATGCGCGCATCTAGCGCGTCTTAGTAGTGGTCTAGTTGAGGGCCTCAGGCGAGGAGACGCGCGGGGCACGTGAGTTGCCCTTTAAGTCGGTGGCTATGTCCGGACATTGTCGCAGGACACTGCCACTTGGCATCTCCGGCACTTGCCCGGCGAGCTAATAGAGAATGAGCTAGACATCTTCCGGTCCCTCCGGCCGCATAGGAATTTGGGAGCTGTAGAGACGCCGGTCATTCGGCGTCGGGAAGTGAGGGTGAGGAGGAGATGAGGAGATTTGGTAGTCGGCTTAGAGTCGGCGACTCAGCGATGGCAACCGTAAGTCGTGCGGAGCGCGACGGGAAGTGAGCGTGCCTCAGCTCCGGTGCCTAACTGGAAAATAGGGAGGGTGCTGTAAGTGCACCCGGGGCGGCTTACGTAAGGCACTAGCCTTACAGAGAACCTAATGAAGTACGTGCAAACATGCTGATCTGGGGTTAGAACCTGACTTAGATGGTCCCTGTGCAAGACCGTTCGCACAGGTCACAGTGCCCTTCCCGCATGACCAAGAGGTTGATAGGGAGGGGCACTATAAACAAAACTTATGTAGAAAGATATGGGACTGCAAAGCAATGCGTAAAGTTGTAAAAGTAGAATTAAAAAAACAACAAGTCTTTGGATTTCTAGATCTTGTGGTGTTAACACTACACTGATAGTTCTGTCTCCAATGCTAATAGGAGACTTACATAAACATGAAGATGTCTAATTGATTTTCAAAATGGCTGATTTCTATAAAAAAGTTAATCGCAGAACACAACGGCCTCTCGATAGAGATCAGTACAATTTTCCGTTAAGATAGCTAGTGGTCAATATCAAACCAAAGAACAGCGACAAGGCCTAGTACAGTCTGATATAAGATATAGAATCCGTTCGTTGTAAATAAAAGAATTATAATAAATTGTTTATCACGATAATACTATCTCTATATTACAATGTTATAATTTGGCGAAACGTTGTGGTACTGGATACCAGTATCTTAATATTTCGTCAGACTATACTTAGTTTCCAGTACGATAATATCCCTTCAGTGGTTTTTAAAGTATTAGTCACCAGTTTAGCATAAAACTAGGTTACCACATCAACGAATAGTTTCAATAACATTTATTTTACTATAAATTTGCTTAGTTTGTGAAATTCATTGTTTTAAAAATATTGACTTGGCGGTTATTATTAAAATAACTCAGCGTTTATTTTGGACAATCGAAGAATTTTCTTTAATCGACGTACTAACGAAAATTAACTAACCAGAGTATCAATTAGCGAAGTGTCTCTATGAATCATGAGATTGCTTCAATAATTTCCAAAAGTGTAACTTCTTTCCGTAAGGTAAAAGATATAATTAAACTTTGAATCTTCCAGAAAATCAAGTTCAACAATTATTACGATATGTTTATATTAATTTCATGAAATTAACCCGTCAGAATATCTTTCGGAGAAAGCATAAAACGGCCATGAATCTTTTACAGAATACACGATCATAATAACTACAAAATGGTCACGTGTCCTCGGTAATTGCTTTTCTTTAACGGTCTTGCTATTGAAAACTATGGCTTCTTTAAAAAGGTACGATAAAACACGTTTATCATTACGTAAACATTGAATTACGAAGGTCCAGATTTTAAGATTTTTTTCTGCAGGTGCAGGTACTATAGGTTCTTGCTTTGGGTCACCTGATAATATCCAATCATTGTGACAAAAAGTAAATATTAAAATAGTATAGCCTGTTGCTTATCTAATGCATTTTTTCTCTTAAGACGGTTTATACAACACTAGAAGAAAGTAATAGCGAGTGGAAACTACGTGAGAAAAGTGAATCTAAATATTTTAGGAAGGGTAAATAGCAAAGTGACAACCCTAGAATTTCTACGAAATGTAAACCTTGAACAGTGTTGTAACTTTCCTTTTCGAGAACATTTCAGGAATCGAGTGAGGTTACCCGGTTTCACGTTTTAGCACCTAGTAGGTACGAATATGAAGTTTATTATGAGTTTTTCAAGGCTACCAGTCGTAAACGCTTTGAAAGGGTTCCTTTTAAATTTAAAGTTCTTGAATTGTACTTGAGATATAATCGTATGGTATGATTTTATATTTGTGACAAACATAAACGTAAACAAATGAAGTGCTTCGGAAGATACAAGAACATTTGCTCTTCCAATCAATATGAAACACAACATATTTATAGTCTATCTAGTTATACAAATGAAGTCCAATGCCTTCAATTACTGTAGCCTTCATAACACTACTGCAAACTTCGAAACAAACACTTTTCAACTCTATAACAATCGGCACTCTATTCTCCATCAAATCAAGCATTGACTCTCAATCCTGCTCGCCTTCAACGATTCACTGTACCCATTTACTATCCTCAATTACCTTGCAAAATATAGCAATATAGCCTGTAAAGCCATAGCCATAAACTCCTAACCAATTGCACGGCGAACTTTGCCAAGTTCTAAAATGCGGAGGTGCTTTTGGTACTTACAACCCGGTCTTTGTAAATGTGACCAGTTGTGTTAGAGCTCCCACGATTCTTGCATTATATATTTAATGTAAATGGTAAAGGGGGTGTTGTAAGGGATTTGAACGGTCTTGTGAGCTTGGTGAGGAGCGAGGTCGTACGACAGAACAGTTCTTGTGTCGACACTATGAAACTCTGTTATGGGACAGAGGAGCATTCACCGTCAGTTTGAGGATTCTTTGTAGCGATGAATCGCGATTGTATTGACAGTTTTTCTATGCGGATGTTATGTGAAGTTCTTGGTAGGTGTATGTGGTTTTTCAATAGGCTGTTGTCTTTCGTGTCCCATGTGTTGAATACGCGTTATTCGGAGAAAAAGAGTCTTCAGATAAAATAGACAATACATTTAAATTTTGCAATCGTGGAAGTAATGGAACTTTTTATAGATAATGTCGTGTGGTTTCACGTAATGGGTACGATTATTACATCTTTTTGTGAATGAGTTAAGGCGAGTTACCGGAGAAGTGGGAAAAACTTTTTAGCTTTATCAAATGGTTTAGGTATTTACTATGAAATAATGGTCTTACGAAAAATATACGATAGACCTAATGATGTAGTCTAAAGAATGTTATGCTAATGTGTTACACGATAGGATATACTTTATCCGGCCATATAAAATAATAAAAATAGGCTAAAAGTCTAAACCGAATTATTTAAGAATAAAGTATCTAACATTGTACATAATTTTTAAATGGGGATATTTCTCCTTAAGTACTATAGAGAACCTGCTAAATTTCGCTTTTCATTTCAAGCCCTATTAGTAATTAAATTCACATTTATCCCAAAATTTGCGAATTGCCCAGTGCCGCCCGTTGCCCCGTCAGTCGCCATCGGGCGTTTGTCGACGTTAAATTTTCTCTGCCCGTTCTTATTTTATTCATATTAATTTACAGCCCGCGGTTTGCGGGACGCGAAGGGCGGCCCCCACACCTCGCGTCCTAATACCTAGGTTCGAGACGTAATGCGTCGCCTTAAGCGATGAAAGGTAAAAATTCAGGCTGAAGCTTTATTGCGACCGCCAGCCTGCCAGTCAACTGTAGCAATTATAGTTAAACCCCTGTGTAAGAGGCGTCTTAAGGAGTTATCACACACTTCTTGGTTTTTTCGTTCTTATTACATGGACATAATGCTTTTTCTGCAATTCCATCCGTGACGATAAGTTTGTTTATTACACACCTGAATCGAATGTGTAATCTATCTAGTAAACTTAATCAAAGACAATATGTAATTTCATCATTCTTGTATCGTAGAATCGAAAAGTAGCAATTCAATTTTAGTTTGTTGAGTAGTTTTGATAATTTCTATAGTGGTAAAGTTTTCCGTTCTTCGGGACTTTAGACTATGGAAATGGACATACTGCCAGATCGTAGATTGTTATTTTCTTCAATAGTTTAATTTCCTGACATTTTTTCGCGGGAAATCGTTATATTTTTACAGTGGCCATTTTGAAATTTCTAGCAATTTTTATATGATCTAAATTACGTCAAGAAAGTTTTCCTTAGAAAACGGTAAGTTTAACCTACTTCTTTCAGTGGGCAAAGGTATGCCTCTATATCTCTTCATATATTACTATGTGACTAGACTATAGTGCACAGACTAAAACAAAATGTTATGGTCAGGTTTCCGCGATTTGTTACATATTGGAAGATTGGTTTTTTCCTTTCGATAAACTTGACACTATCGATGATCGCCATATATTTTTTATATTAGTCTTACAAAACTGACACTGGCACAATTATAGTGAACGCCATAAAAAAATACATTGGAAATGAAAGTATTCTTTTTTTGGATCTAAATATATGCGATTTTGACCGAAAAAAAAGAAACATTTCTAAAATTGTACTGTGTAAAGCCATATGTGAACTACTTACTATCAATTTTCAATAGATAATTTCGACTTTTTGTACACGTTGCTCAGCGTACATAAAGGTAAAGATAATGAGCGTAGGTGAAAAACGTGACGAGGTATACAGAGACGAATGGAGATTGGTCGTGGTAAGAATTACGCGTCTTATCATTGGGTGGTGAGTAAACGTGACCATACACACGGTCCACTATTGTAGCAAGTCGGAAAAAAATTCTTTCTTAAATACCTCTTATATTGTTTTTAAAACAGTGTGCTTTTTTGAGAGTAAAATTTAAAAATTTACCTTCGTTTTATGTTTTTTAGATAACAATGGTCAGCGTTAGGACTTCATTCGATCTTTCATTAGAGAATCTGATTTGGACACGTGCATAACTTGGTGTCAGACAGTGCTGCGACTCTGCCGATTTTTTCTTTTTATTATATTACACATTTTTCTGTTATGTATGTGTGTCTGTAGATCCAAATAAACGTTTCTCTATCTGTGCTCTATCTGTCTAATATCTATCTAATCTTTTATAAAATGAATGTCACAAAAATAACACTACACTAATACTACATTGAAACAAATTATATACTATGTGATATTTTATAAAATCTCTATAATAAACTCTCTAGGAGAGTTACTGCCCCCGTGGTCGAACGGTAACCATGCTGGACTGCCATGCAGAGGTCCTGGGTTCGATTCCCAAGCGGGGAGAAATATGTGTATGGCCTACATTTATTTCTCTCGTGAGTTTGGGTGTAATTTGTGGTTGTCTATGTGTGTGTCCAGGGCACCCGCGATACAGGGTTTCCCTAGTGCGGGACTATTAAAAAAAAGACTAATTTCATTCGTAGAATCTTTAAGTCTCTTCTGAAAAGATGTCATTTTGCAGATGTGTCCTTATCATCAAGGGTGGGAATTGATGTTATTATCTTGAACTTAAGCAAGTTGACGTCAGCAAATCAAAGTTTAACAAAACGTGTAATTCTTGTAGTAAAACTATTAACTTAGCTACAATCTTCACGTTATCCTATTTAAAAACAAGAATAGCACTAGTTAATACAAAGGTCATAAGTATTAAACTCGCACTAAAATCAAGAAAAACCAGCCTTAAACTGTACTGGTGACCCCAAACGTCTATTGATTACCACATTGTAAGGCCTTTGACCATAGATCAGTTGCCAAAACCTGCTATGTTGGCGCTTACTAAATTGAATAAATATAGGTAGGTGGAAACACAAACAACGATGCTTTGTGAGCTTGATATTTTAGCATCTTTTTGTACTGTACTGTGTTAGCTGGATACGGAGCTCCTATTTAAGGAGTGTATTTGCCATTGGGCAACTAATATGCATAAAAATGGACCCGTTTATGGAGGACAATAACGGCGTGTACCGTAAAATTAAACATCAGAATATGATTTTTTTTAATATTTATTTATAATATAAGCTAATAATATAAGCCTGTCCATAACAGTTGCAGTGCCACTCAGTTTTAAATCGCATGTCGACAAATCCCATATGCCTGTAATTTCACCAGCACCCTTACCTTCGAAACCAGAACGCATGTTAACATTCTGTTTGGCGGCAGAAATAGGTAAGGCAGTACTTCCCTGGAGGAACTCTTTCACAAGGAGCTATACTGTTGCTTATGATAGTACGGGCTATTCTTTCTCTATATGGGTCTCAAAAAATCATCTACGGGCTTTACAGTGCGACTTTCAAGTACTTTCCGTGTAGAAATGAAAAAAAAAAGGAAATCAAAATAAAACAATAAATGTAGATGACAATGATTCAAATTTTTATTGTATTAAAAAAGGGAAGGTTTGGCAATTATAAATGAAAAGTGATATCTGATAAATGTCCACCATACACGACCACAGTTACAGATGTCGAATTTTTCATCAGTTTTTTATCATTTTTTGACAAAATAGTGGGTCTATTTCCGTTAATTAAGGCTGCAATCGATTCGATTGGCTCCGTATAGAATCTACCTTTAAAATAACCCCATAAAAACATCCAGCGGTGTTAAATTATATGATCGAGCTGGCCACTTAACGGCTGAATTTCGTGAAATTATGCGATCGGGAAATTTGGTTTGCAATAAATTAATTGCTTCGGTGGCTGTGTGACTAGTGGCACCGTCTTGTTGAAACCACATGTTAGTGATATCGATGTATCAATAAAATTGACTTGTTAACATCTTTCGATAGCGTAATCCATTTTGACCGTAACCGCATTTCCAGCCGAATTTTCGAAAAAAAATAACCCAGCGTATCGACCTATATAGACCCTGTAGTGTTCCTTCTTACACTTTAACATGTGACAACGGGCGTACGTTCGTATTCTTCTACGCATTGCCGCTTTCTTATTTAACCTACTATTTAGCCTAAAATAACTTAAAGCAACAAGCGCATTATTATCACATACATGTAGGAAATGAAACTATTTATAGGGATCGCGATATTTGTCGTTTCAATGAAATCAACGTCTAGGGCCCATGTCCTCCCTAGTCAGCCGTGACCACGGGACCTGTAAAAAGCCCGAAATGTATATTTGTAAAAACTAAATATTTGAAAAAATTGTTTAATTTTCTATGCGCATGAATCTATTTTTTCTATAAAACTGAAGAAGCGTCAATAACTTCCAGTTTGATATATCAATTTAGTCTCCCTTGAATGGATTAATTATATCACAGATGATACATAATGACGGTTTTGTAATTATGTACTTACATAGTTACTTGGATAATACTAACTATTAAAAAACTAATCAGTGACAATAATGTTGTTAATTTTGTGTTAAAGTGTGCAAAAATAATTATTTTTATACAAATAAATTGCTTTGCGTGTTTATTCACTGGCTGTTAGGCAGTATGTCTAACAAAAAGTTCAAGTTCGTTATTATTAAGTTTATAATATGTTGAATTCATACAAAAAGTATACCCAAGGAGTTACTAATTTACTCATTGATCAAAAACTTTGATATACAGGGTGTAATCGTTAAGAGTGTCCACGCGATTATTCCGTAAATATAAGAGATCGAAAATCTTTAAATTGATATCGAAAGTAATATAATAATCATTAACTTTTTTAAATAAATCTCGAAATATCTAAATTTTAACTTTACGTTAAACGTTAACGTTTCCATATGTTTAATATGACATTCGTAGAAAGGTAAAGCCTTCCTAACAACAGATTTTGAGTACAAAATTTTGTACGTACTTAAAAATAAACATGTTTTTTGTTTTTATTCAATAAAATATAGTTTTATTTATATCTTTATTTATAGCAGTTTCGTTATCTGTACACAAATAGTTACCTTTTAAAGTAGGTCAACTAAAGCCACTCAACGAATGTCATTAAATGTGTGGAAGAGTTTAAAGTTAAAATTTTGGATATTTCTAGATTTATTTAAAAAAAATGTATTGATGTCATTTAACTCATTAGGCAACGTACTTTCGATATCAGTTGAAAGGTTTTTCATATCTCTTATATTTTCGGAATATTCGCCTGGGCACTCTTAACGATTTCACCCAGTATAAAGGTTTTTAGGCAATTGTTAATGCATCAAATTTTATTTGACAACTACGATTGATGATATTCATAGACCATCGTAAATCAGTACATCAATCAATACATTAGGATCCTTACATCATACATCGAATGTTGTATTAGTATTGACCATTCAATTGTAAATGATGGAGTCAATGTACTATCACCAAGTTATAAATGCAGACCACGAAATAGCTTTAAAATGGCCTACGACCGATATTTAACAATAATAATAAAGAGCTTTATTTATCTATACGCTGACATAATAGTTTAGCTTTCAATAACGTTGTCTGGTTACATGTATTATGCAGATAAAAATGTAACATAGGTAATACTTTGTATTGTCATACTTAACGATGTAGAATTCTAATATTAAGTTTATTGAATATCACGATGTTTTACTACATAATATTCAATTATTAATATATTAATACAAAGATCGAACACAAATAAAAATTCGTTCAATCCGGTTGGATTCGAACCTGCTCCCAATACGGATCAGCAAACACGAATTTCTTTATGCGCTTGTTGCAGATCTTTCTTTTTGGCTTCAATGACTTTTTTGCCGTAATCGTAGTAAATATGAACTCTTTTTAAATTACTCGAAAAATACGTTTGGTTTCGAGTTGTCCACGTGATTTTTAACTCCAGTAACTACGTATTCAGGTATTTTTTTGTTTGAGAAATTTACTTCACAATCATGATCTTTATAAAATTATTGTATTATTTGCATAATGGTAATGATTTTTGCAATGTACATTGAAATCAAGCAGAATCATTGTATAGGATTGTGTCAACAATAATATATATCAACTGCACAAATAACTTAGTACGATAATACTTCGATATATTGTTATTACAATTGATGTTACAATTTGAATCTGTCAAAAGATTCACGATGATTCATTTCCAGTGAATGGTAAATAATTATGGTAATGCAATTCCACGTTCATTATTATGTCCCCAACAAGGACAATATGAAAATATTTTAGTAGTATTTCGTTTCGTCTCTTATTAGTTGGCTAGTATATAATTTTGTTCTATAGAAAATATGACATGTAACAAACTTATTATGCGCGTCTACAGTTTTTTGTTTCTGACGATTCTTAACGACCTTCTTAGCAATTTCTTGTGAATCTCTGTATTATATGTACGTATCATATGTATGAAAAAAGTGGTAACTTCCAGGAATTGAACTTAAAACTAAGTTTATAAACAGAATTGGAAGATGTATGTTATGAAAATTCTCTGTAGGGTGGAAATTTATGTTTCTTACATATTGAATTATTAATAAAAAATTGCCGCTATTTTTGTCAAAAAAAATGTTGATTTAAAAAGATACACTAGACTCATTTTCAGAGAGTCATGAGTGTGGGTATATCAAAGATCAAGTATGAATCATGGGCAGTAAAAACTTTAGCCTGCCGACCTTCTGGGAAGTGCATAGGGGCAATATACGTGACGGGAACAGAAATAACTTTAAAACTTTGTATTTTCGACTGGCAGGCCACTTTGTGGTTTCTGTGGGCAGCCTTAAATGTTTTCGTTTTGTTACGTGGAATTAAATGTTTAAAATACTCGCAATGCCTCTTGAACTCGTTTGTACTTTTAGCTGTAGTGAAATTTTGTGTTCATTGTCAAACAAAGAATTTTGTAATTGGCGATGAATGATTAAAAACAGGCGCCATTTTTAATGGTATAACCGTCAACGGAAGACTAAATTATTAATGCATCCATTACCTTGTTGTAGAAATCGATTGTTTTTAATAAATAATCGCCACGTTTTGTTGCGCAGACATCCACAACCAAGCTTCATAAATAAGTACATAAATCACAGATGCGTTTCAAAGACGAACCAAAATTGTGGCGCCATTACACAATAGAATCATTGACCTCCTAATTTTAATCGAAAATTAAAATCTGAATGAGAAAGTTTCGTATCGATAATTTAATCGAACGCGTCCCTATCATGGGCATCTTGAGCCGAAGGGAACCGGTTCTACAATCGAGATTCAACCGGCTATCGTCGATATAAAGTTATTAACAATGAATTAAATATTTACAGAATCGTGCTGGCTGCATTCGTTTATTTTTGCATGACAATTAAATATGTATTCCACTCCGATACATGTAAAACGTGGGGTTCATTTTCGATCATTTGCATGAACCTTCAGGGCACGCTGTTCTTTTATTCATGTTGTTCAATCTGGCATTTCTCGTTTGGGAACCCGTTGTTGCTCTAATGGTGCCAACAAGATCTTTTTTATTCGGCTGACATTTCGTTTCTAGTGAATTCAACGCGACAGCAATAATAAGCTGCATTGCGATTTGTGTTCGGTACATGTTATTCACGTTATCGATCACAGGACCACGTTTTTATATTGTCGTGAGAAATAATAATCGTTTCCACGAAATTTGGCGTAATTTATAGGAAATCTTTCCCTAACCCTCTTCAGAGTATGCAAAGGAAAGCGTCCTAGGCACCGACCTGATTCTCGGAACATATTTCAGCTTGTTTTACTCAAGTGGGCGGCACCGTCTGATCGTAGATTATGTGAGTCAGATGATATGGGTGTGGGAACTTATATTACTTTAGACATGTGAAATATATGGGCCAGTAACACGTTTATCTCCAAACTTAAGTACATGATTCATATCGGAAACGCTATCTGGACGAGGCGAGCTCGACTGCCTTAAAGTTGGACGAAAGCCAGTGCCTAAAATCGGACTGCGAACATGATTCAACTATGAAGTTGTGTTTATACTCCATATCTTTTATTGCATTACCGAGCTCAGAGTTCTCTACGTGACTACGTTGAGAACGATACGGTCGCTCCAAACGTGGCTTATGCGCTGCGGGCTGAACCGAAACGGCCCAAAATGCCCGGTAATCGCTGCTGCGATGGCAGATAAGCGCAAATGAATATGTAACGCCCGTCCTCCCACGACCACGCACAATAAAACGAGCCTGACCCTATAAAAATAAAAACGAGCAATTAATATTGTTTATTCGCGGCCGTTACGGAGCTGCGACAGTAACAAACGATGTCTGCATGGATTAATGCGATGCGCCTCGTGGTGCGGCGAGAACCGCGGGCTCAATCGCTGCCTACGACCATCGCGAACACTCCAAAAGAATCCGGTTGTGTAATTCCCTATGTAACGGGACTTCCAGTTATGATAATCGCAGCCGAATTTCACGAACATCTTACGACTCGAAAGTAGATTTAATTTAAGCCTACCATAAAGCGAATCAGTTGATTTTAAATGGAAATTGCGCGGTGGAAATTACGGTTATGAAATTGTGGTTTATGGATTATGGATGCGGATCGGACTCGATGCATGCTAATGGATTCCAATTGAATTAGCGATGTGATTTCCTATTGGTTGCTGAGCGTGTCGCAGGGGAGCATTATCGGCAATCGGACAGGTTCCGGTTAAGTGTCGTGATTAATTTGTTCCCGCAATCGATTAATGTCACTACCGATCGGGGCCAGATAAATAAGTTGCGTCACCTGCCCCACGGCCTTGCCGCGGCAATGCCCAGCTTCCGAGGGTGCTGCGGTCCCCGCCCGAAGCCCTAATCTCCTGAAACTTTTACGAGCCGACGCATGAATAATTCCCGAGAGGAGCAGCTATCGATCGCACACGTCGAGGTTTTTATTTATACGGCGCGGGTGGGCGAGGCGCATATTAGTAAACAGGCGCAGGCGCGGCGGAGGCCGTCACTTACCGACTTGTAGCACGTTTTCCACGCAGCCGGCCTCGAGCAGCTTGAGGCCGCGGCAGAAGGCGATGTTGCGGTGGTCGTCGGGCGGCGCCCTCGCCAACGACGAGTACATGCAGATGTCCCGTTCATCCCGCGGGAAGGACCAGTACACGACACGCCGCTGGACCGGTTCTGGAATCCGTTCATAGCGCTCCTCGATCCGCTGGAACGGGATCGTTGCGGCAACTATCTTTGCAGTGATATCAAGCAGAGTTGCAGGGGCGCGCAGCCGGCAACATGCGCGCGGCGCACACGCGGACATAACGCTCGTTCGGCCGCTCGGCGCGGACTGGCGGCGCGCGGCGCCCTCCCCTCAGCCTACTGCCGCCCCCACCACGCCTCTCGCCCGCCCGGGGATGCGGCCCGAATCGACACACCGCGATAAATTATTCATTTGGCAGGCATAATGTGCGATATATTATTAAAAGTTGGCATTTTTGTGTTGTTCTCCGGAGGCTATGAATGAAATCGATTGCAATGTGGAAGCTCTTATCATTTATTTAACTTGATTGCACGGATATCAGAATCATTGCAGCTCGAAGCGCTATAATTAATTTACCATTTTGCTTCTCGCAGCAAGTTTTTGTTGCAGTTTTCGAACTTCCCCTCAACGTACTTATAATAATACTCGTAACATATTAAACTGGTACATAAAGTTTCTTCTCCAAAAAGTTTATTTATTTATTGTTTCTTCGGATACCCATGTTGTGATTACTTTTTTCAAACTCCAGATTTTATGAAAAAATAATAGGCAGAAAGTTTAATAAAATTATATTCTGGAGTCGTCCTAATCCATTGAGGGCGCGCCTCCTCGCATTACACAAACGAAGGAGAAAGGCTGTCGGTCGAGGCGGTGTGGTGCGGGGCGGGGTGCATTAACAGCTGATGGCGGCGGGGGCGCGCCGCCGAGGTGGGCGGAGGGGGGGTCGACGTCAGGTGTCCGACCTGCCGTCAGCTGAGCGCAGCGCCACAGCCGCTGAGCGCGCGCTACGAGCATTGACCTTTATTTGTTTATCATTTTTTATGTAAACATTACCAATACCCTTCAGTTTGTAAGCCAATGGACAATTAATACTGTGTTATTATTTTTTATATTTACCCTTACACTTTAGTATGCGAAAATAGAAAAAGTTCCATAAACGAAATGTTATTGCGTACCCAATAAAGTTGGAGATTTAATCGAGAACAAATTCATAATATTTTACAATTCAATACTTTAATAAGTTGCGTGTGTTCTAGTTTTTACCGTTAACATGCAACAGTGACTTGGTGGTTACACTTCCGTGCACGCTTACAACTTTTTCTGCAACTATGACGACTCAACTAATTACAGCGTATTACGTAATTTAAACAAAAACAATTTTCTACTACCTGGTAGAAATCATTACATCTCTTCATAACTTATTCCGAAATCGTTTAGAAAACTTTAGTAACCTTGAAACACAAAGCAAAATCTGTTGAAAACCCAATCTTAACAAAACCGGTACAACGCTTGAAAAATGTAGTAGCAAAAATAATCCCCAAGTCAAGCGCATAAAGCGCTGACTTGTTCCAAATATCTGTGTCTCGGGCGAAGACCGGCACCGAGAGGAAATCCCTGCTTGTATATCTACAGACATACCTATTTATACACACTGATATAATAGCAAATTACAACAGCTGATCTTATTCATGGCCTTTAATAATTTTTAAATTATTATTTTTTCTGTCAAATGCCTTCGGCAGGTAAGACATTTGTATCATCATCGCCACTTCCGAATAAACCTATTATGTGTAATAGGTTTATTGTGACATTAGTGTATCCGAAAAGTAGAAATTGCTATAACCGTTTGGCTGTTATCTAACACTCCGAGAAGGTGTTACAATACCGACAGGAAGAGTCAGAGTGATCTAGTTGCGTTACCTTTAATTTAACCTATCCTTGGTATCAGCCAATTGTTTTTGTTAAATGAAAAAATTAATACGAACTACATGAAAAATGTTGCCTTTTTTGAAGTTTTACGACTCTCCTAATTAAGCATAAAAAAGTTATCGACTAATCTTTAGAATCTTTAAATCTCTCTCCTAAAAAGTTGCCAATATTCAGATGCAACTTTATTACACAAAGTGGTATAAAATTTTTTCAATAAATAGTTTAATTTTTTTTCGTGATACCAAGTCACGGGACGAACAAGTAGTGCGCCTGGTGGTAACGACACGCTTGTCTAGATAGAATAAACGCAGTGCTGTTCAGAGCTTTACGCTAAGATCTGATGGTCACTGCCACAGCGCCCGTCACCGTAGAGAATTCCCCTTTGCCTGTAATTGCACCAGCACCCTTCAAAACCGAAACGCAGCAATGCTCATATTATTGCCTGGCGGAAGAACCAGGTAAGATGGCAGTCCTGCCCCTGGACGAAGTCTTTTACAAGGAACTCTACTGCTACTACATAAATTTCTAAAATACTATGTAGGCTGATGAAAAATTCCGGAATTTGTATACTAAGGCACCGTTAGTTAGATGCTGGTTCTATATGGTGGATACCAAAACACCAATTTAGCCTTAGAAAACTCTAAGGCACAAACTTTAATGCACGTTAATTGAGGCTCTACGAATTTACTTTAAAATTAGGAGTTATTCCCTGTATTATAACACTCTTTCAAAACAGTTAATAAGGAAAATAGAGACATAGTTCCAATTTACTAATATAGTATTCTGAGAATGTACCCACGTCGATTAGAATGAGTTGGCCCAATGATTCATTCATTTGTTTCAGTGGGAGGACTTATATTACCTTGAGAAATTTTCAACCTTATTCTGAATGAAATAAGGCCTCTGCGAGGGGGTAAACTAAGGCACTATTCAGTCCACCCCACCAAGTGGGCTTAGAGGGGGTGGAAACTTTAGACTTTTCCGCAGGTCATATTTTCTTTCATGACAAAATGGGGAATTTTCGACAAAAACACTGAAGTAGTAATTTTATATTTAAATATTTATTATTATATTTTATCGTTTGTAAGGAATTATAATATGAATAGAGCTGGCGATAACTCTACCAACAAGAGCGTAGTTTATAAGAAGAAAAGGAATGGTAAGTAAATCGGGATGGGAAATAATCTTGAAGTGCCAAACGTTTTTCATAATTTATTCTTCAACTGATTTTTTTTTTCAATTTTAAAGTGTCAAATACGTAATTTAATAATAGCGATTTATACGTTAGCTGTGATGAAGCGAATAATAAGTAAAGCACTAAATATTGCATGTTGCTAAGGAAAACGAAGCAGCTTTTTAGTAGCAGTAGAACTCCTTGAGAACGAGTTCGTCCAGGGAAGTACTGGCACCTTAACTATTTCTGCCGCCAAGCAGTGACGTGAGCATGCGTTCCGGTTTTGGGTGAAGGGTGGTGAAATAACAGGCACATGGGACTTGGCAATATATGTCTCAGGGTGACAGACGCAGTGGCAATGTCCCTCAGATCTTTGCGATTTAAAGCTCTGAGTGGCACTGCTACTGTTTCGGACAGTCATGTAGCTTACCATCAGGCGCTCGACTTGTTTGTCACGTCACTTGATATTATAAAAAAAAAGAAAAGACTAGTGCTTATACAGTACACCCGCTGATTAAAATAGAATTCTCTGAGCATTACCTTAGCCAGCTACATGATGCCAACAATACTTACATACACGTATTCTAACTACAAAACGTAAAGGTGTTGTTACCAGTTGTTACATGTAGAGAATATAAAATTTATACATTTAATATTGAGTTCTTAGGTTTTCACGATTCTTACTAATTGGAATTAATACTATTTTTCGGACTACATATCGTAATGTTTTTCTAAACAAATCAACGTTCGGGCTCTTTACAGGTTGCATGGTCACTGACTGACTGATATACGATTTAAATCCAGAAAATAAGTTACAATTCCAACGCGTAGCAATCGCCACAGCCTAAGAACTCGGCATCTTACTTAATATTAGTATATGGAGTATAGTATCAAGAAACAGAATTTGAAACTTAATTGTCGGAAAAAACAAATATACGCGATTTATACATAAATTTTAATAATCTTTCACGGGAAGTAAGTAATCAGTTTTTCATCGATTCTGAAAAAAAAAAATACTTTTTTAGTTCATATTATTGTATTAACAGAGTGATATGTATTTCAATGTATCATTCCTGTATGAAATGTGAACCACTACATTAAATAATAACCTTACAAGTTTTCGTTATCCAGAAATATTTCAACTTGGCATCGAATTTCACAACTTCTGGCAATGTAGAGCTGTGATTTTTTCCAGTGGGGGTATGGAGGGGGTGTCAGACACAGCTGCCCGTTGGATTGAGTGCTTGATTAAAAACCAGTCAGGGTTTTAAATGTCAAAAGCAAATTCGTGGGATATTATTGGTTATGTTAGATATAACATAAAAAGTAGCTTTATTGCTGTGCTATACAGGGTGTAACAGCAAGGTGTAGTCATATTTGAAGGTCGGATTCAGTTAATGGTATGAAACTATTTAGCAAAGTTGTTTTAGTACAAACTACGTTATTTATGGAAATTTCGCCATGAACAGTTTCGATCAGCTGATGTCATTTAACGAAAATAAATAGTCACATCACATCTCTATTGAGTATCATAATACAACCAAATTACGTAACTTGAAAAAATTGTGAAATTCAGGCATGTTATTGTAAATGATAAAGTACTTAATGCCATATTCTTATTACTATGTTATAATTTACTAAATTTATTATTATTTTATTCATGTAATATGCGTGTGAACATTTAATGAAAAATAAATATTATCGATTACTTTGCCAAAATACACTAGTTCATAATAAAACTATTATTTAAAACTTAGTACATAATAACGTAATATGGTTTCGTTAACTTCATATCTTCAAACATACAAAATACACAAATTTCCATTTAATATCCATTAATAAAACTAATGTCCTCTAAAAAACACATATTTAAAGTTATCTCTGTTTCTTTTTACCATACGCATTCATCTATTGTATTTTAATGAATGAAATTTGTCTCTTTCTATCCGTCGGTACTGTTCTAACGCATGGCGGCGTCGGTATGTTTCTTCTAACGCATGACGCAATATGACGCAATTATCCGACTAATACTTCGCACCCTTACAATGAAAGCGACCCAAATCAAAAAATTAAAAAATGAGTTTATACCGTAAAACCATCTTAAAAAAATATTTTGTTACATTAGTCACACTGTGGTGAAGATGAAATTGTGCAATTAAAGCTCGAATAGCACTGATTCATAAAGGTCCCTTTCATTTTGTTCTTTCAGTTTAAAAATTCTACTCCCGCGTCGAAATATTAACGCCGCATTTATTGTTGAATCTGCATTTGCAAAGACAACACGCTGCCACTTACGGATTAGCATTTGAGCCATTTTCGTTCCGAAAATCATATTCAAAAATCACTAGTAGCAGTAGAGCTCCTTGTGAGTTCGTCCAGGGTAGTACTGCCACATTACCGTGTTACAGTTTTGAAGGGTAAGGGTGCTGGTGAAATTACAGGCACATGGGACTTGTCAACTATGTCTCAGAGAGATGGACGCCGTAGCAGTAGCCTTCGAGCGGCAGTGCTACTGTTATGGACAGGCGTGACGCTTTCCACCGGGTACACGACTTGTTCGACCCGTCGCTTAATATTTAAAAAAAAAAAATTTTTTAGTAACTTACTTTTTAAAGGGACTTACTTTTTTGTTTCGTGGACTTTCTTCTTTTTTAATTGTGAAACAGGGACCACAAAACAATATCAAGGGTTATGACATCTTGCTTAGCTGATGAACATTAAAAAGACTTAATTCTTAATACGTTAAATGATAACAAAAAATCGTTAAAAAAAAAGACCTATTGGCGACTAGTTTTTGTAAATTATGTTTTTAAATTGTTGAACATTAAAATGATCAGAAACAATTTTCAGTTGTAAAGTTCCATTTTTCCTCATTATTTTCAAAGACTAATAAGGCCATCACCTTTAGTACTTCAAGAGTAGGTAATAAATAAAATAATATGAAAATATGAAAAAACTTGAAATCTTATTTTCTTTTTTATTCCCAAAAAGTTGAAATTTTGTATTGGGACACTTTCATCGTAAAGGTGCAACCTGAAGGTCGGTAAACGTCAAGAAATTAGTTTTGATCGTTGACCACGAATTAATTATTGTAATTTTAATTTAATTTAATTTTTTTTTTATGATTGATTTAGTGTCTGTTTAAGTATATCTAAATGTTTTAAAATGAATGTTGAGCACAGTAATAATTGGGCACAGATATGCCTGTTGTATTAATTTTTAAGTGTTTTTATTTTCCTCACTTTCTGTATCTGATGTCTGTACATTGTGCCAAAAATAAAAAATAAAAATAAAATAAATTTTCATCACTTGCTTGGAAATGAAAATATCGTGAGAAAACTTGGATTTCGGAGATAATTGCCGAAATCTTCAAAGATGCGAGAATGTCAAGTTTCCAACCAGTACTTACTATGCAAGTGCAGTGGACTAAACCTTGTGCAAAAAATAGTACTTTACTAACTTACATACGTCTATTGCTGAGCGCACGTTTCTAACAACAGGCTTACGCTTAATTTGACTTATCTACACACGACAACTTTCTGGGTATGGGTTTATTACATGGTGAAATTGAAATAATTAATATCCGTTGAACCTATTAAGGTTCTTACTTCCTAATAATATCTACTCATCTAAAGAAATATTTTAGAATAGTTTAAATTAGCAATAGTGTAAAACCATAAAAAATCTTACCTAAATAAACAAAGTATCAAGATTAGTCGCCTTGCGTACGCGATACGTAATCGTAGCGAAGTCGCAAGCCTTTGGCGGCAACTTTGGCGGCAAAAATATCACCTTTGATTTTCGCCGCCAGCATTTGATTTTATACATGGTGATGTGGATTAGTGGTTAATGTTAGACTCGTTTCGGAGGTCGTGGATTCGATTCTCATAGTTGACTGGCTCTATGGGGTAGTTGTTAGAGTGTTAGGTTTTCTTTGCGGATGTCGTAGATTTGATTCCCATAGTTGACTGCCTCCATAGTCTAGTGGTTAGAGCGTTAGGCTTTCTTTTCGGAAGTCGTGGATTTGATTCCCATAGTCGACTGCCTCTATGGTGTAGTGGTTAGAGTGTTAGGCTTTCGTTTCGGCGGTTGTGGATTTGATTCCCATAGTCGACTGCCTCCATGGTGTAGTGGTTAGTGTTAGGCTTTGTTTTCGGAGGTCGTGGATTTGATTCCTATAGTCGACTGCCTCCATGGTGTAGTGGTTAGTGTGTTAGGCTTTCGTTTCGGACGTCGTGAGTTTCCGATGGGTGACTGCCTCCTTAGTGCAGTATATCCGTAATCACTCAGTCAGTTCTTGCATTATGTGGAAGTGGTACGGGTGGTTTACAAACAAAGGCGTATGCAGTGCAACGTTGAAGGTCGTAGACGTAGGATATAGGTATTCGTTTAATGTGTATGTAATGATGTAATTTGTATCAGGAGAAGGGTCTTATTTCAAAAGGATGGTAATCATTTTAATTTCACCCTGTAGGTACATTATGAAAACGTTACCCTATATTCCAAAATTTGCGTTTCAGTCGGCGTCCTTTGATGTGCCGCCGCTGAGGCAGAGGTGCTATTTTTTAATTTTTTGTAACAGTCTGTAATTGCCGTTTGCGTTGTGAGGACTAAATAGGTGTCATCGTTTTGTTTGTGTCTTGTTTTTGTGTTTATTTAAACTATGTCACGCTTAAGCAATAGTGATTACTAAGAGATGATGTTGTGCGTAGGCGCAGCCGATGGGAGCTTGCGCCAGCCTCGCCAAATTTATTGGGCAAAGTTTATTGATGGCGTCCCAGAAAATCGACGTCGACCATTTCCTGCTGTGGAATGCTTCAGGAAGATGGTTATGAGACTTCATAATAGTGGATCGTTCCGTGGTTCCAGTTCTGAAGGCCGGCCGAGTTCACGAGACCCAGAATTCGAGGCAGATGTTTTGGAACATTTTCTCGGCAATCCAAAGACAAGTACTCGTCGTGCTGCGGCAGCCTTTGGTGGTGTGAACCATATGAGTGTGTGGCGTGTGCTACGGGATGATGGCCAGCACCCATACCATTTTCAAAGAACGCAGGAGCTGTTACAAGCGGACTACGATCTACGTTTGGCATTTTGCCGCTGGTACCGCGACCAGGTTGGGAGGTCTCCCGACTTCGCTTCGTCGGTACTGTGGACAGACGAGGCGTCATTTACGCGTGCGGGCATTATCAATATGCATAATGAACATTTTTGGACTCATTTGAATCCCCGCGTATCAAGGGAATCAAATTTTCAACACCAGTGGCGGATTAACGTGTGGGCTGGTATAATAGGTTGTGCCGTCATCGGTCCAGTGTTTTTGCCGGCAAGTCTGAATGGGGCCAATTATTTAAGATTCCTAACAGAAGACTTGGGTGACGTTCTGATGGCCCTGCCAGTGACACAATACGTGAGACTCGTGATGGAACACGGGATGACTTTCTAGCACGATGGAGCACCCGCACATTTTGCTTGAAATGTACGTTCCCATCTGAACGACCGTCTCCCGCAGTGGATTGGGCGGGGAGGTCCTGTACCCTGGCCAGCGTGGTCCCCAGACTTGACACCGCTCGATTTTTTTTGTGGGGTCATATAAAAATATTGTTTATGCGGAGTCCTGTGAAAGCGCAGAAGAAATGAGGCAGCGGATCGAAATGGCGTTTAGTCAAATCACTCGGCAGATGCTTCAAAGAGTAGAGCAGTCTCTGTACCGACGCACGGAAATATGCATATTGCATGGAGGTCGGCATTTTGAACCTTACCTGTAAATGTGTGAAATGTGCCAGCAGTGCGTGTAGTGATTGTACTTATTATTCAAAATTATCGTAAACAAGTCAATATTTCGTACATTGTACAACAGTGAATTACAATTCGTAGGAAATTCATTAAAACGTGTATGAATTGCACAGTAGGTAAGTACCAATTAAAAAAGTATCCACTATTGTAAAATTGTCGTAAATAAATGTATTAATACAAAATTATGTAGAATGTGTATACGATGAAGGCGTGCGTAACTACGGGCTTAATAAGTAAATAAATATCCTTTAAATTGTATGTAAATAAGTACGTACCTATTATAGGTATGGTATAAAATAATATTGTTAGAAATAATTCGATTTTTCTAGGTATTTAAAGATTTTGTTACTTAATATTAACGTGTTATCAACATATTCAAATCATGTTTTTACAGTGGCATTTCAATTGTAGTCAGCTGTTCTTTCGCCCCGCTTGCGGCCGCCCAGGTTTCATTAATGAATTTGTGAAGTCGTAGTAACGTAACTAGCAATAGAGTTGTGACGCAGTGGTTGTTTCGGACAATCACTATTTATACAAACATAATTAAAGTTATATCAACATTAAAAGTCACTTATTTTTATTTGATATTTTGCACAGAGGGTCTAGATCAAGTATAGGTTTGGCTCCTTTAATATGACTACACCTTGCGGTTACACCCTGTATAAAATTTTGGTACACATAATGCGGATGTAAAAAACGCATAGAGCGATTTACTAATAACAGTTTCTTGTTTTCTTCCTACATGCGCCTATGTATGCTTTGAATTTTTTTACCAGCTAATTGAAGTGTCTTTGTTTGTACTACTCGTAAAAACCGAACCACGTTCATATGTTATATTTTTTGTACGAAAATGTACTATTTTTTATTTTTTGAGTTTAAAACATGGCCACGCATACCGTCTATAGTTTATGTGTATAGTTTTGCAATATAAACAGTTAAAAAACATCATCATAAAGATACAAATGTATTATCATAATGTATAGATTAGGTATTATTAGTCAATAGCAAATTAAGTTTGAAACTTAAGACAGCATTTATTGAAAACAGAACAGAGTTGAATTTAAATCTTAATTGCTAAGTTTCACGTGATCTCGACCCCGTACCTATACAATATAGAATCGTGTTCTTAGGTTATCGCCATTCTTACACCACACAGCCGTGCCTATGGGACCTGTAAAGTTCCTGAAAAGTTTTTCTATGTTTATAGAATCATCATTCAATTATTCTGTATCGTCATAAAATTCTTTCTTTGAAGCTATAAACAACTATAAATTACTTCTTAACATTCATTGTGGAGTTTTTATTTTCAATGAACAGTCTTCCCTAGGTTTAGAGTATACGGTAGTCCGATCTTATTCTTTCTATACTAACCGATCGTTCTTTATTTAACGAATCCGTTCCTGATACAAGAATCGATACGTTCCGAATTTAAACTGTGTCCCCGCTATTTTTGTTGGATCTAATGAACTATTAAACTGCAATTTGGCTGCGCGATGGTGGCTAGAGGGCGCTGTGCGCACGTATTGATCGGGCCAACGTCAACTTCTGCCAACTCACGGAATGTATTGCGAGCTATTGTGGCGAAAAATGGGGGCTGAGATGGGATACTAAAGGCCCCACCGCGCCATGCCTGCCCGGCGTGGCGCGGCGTCCCACCCAGCTTTTGAGTTTGAACGTGAACGCTTGCATTACTTTTCGAGAGATGATTTCTTTTGGCTGTATAGTTGAAGACCCTTGCGTTCTCATAATTAATTTATTTTTGAGAAAAAGAAAATGGCGGTTTCTGTAGATACAGTTTTCATACGAATTTACTTTTAGTCTAAGTTTGTATACCAATTGATAAAATTCAAAACAAGTTTTGATTGAAGAAAAATCAAAATCTAAGATCTGGCTTCTAGACGCCTTAGCCTGTCTCGGAGGACGAAAAATTCTGCTACTGCTCATTTATTTGTGACAGCGCAGGTTCTATAGGAGTTGATAATGTAAGTATAGGTGTCCGGCTAAATATTGGGCATACATGCACTTCAATGGACTAAATTAGGCGTAACATTTTTTTAAATAATAATATCACATGGGCGTGCACAGATTTAATAAGTCAGTAGGTAATTTAAACGTGGCGATAGATATAAGGGTCAATTTAAATGATACTTAAACTTGTCAAAATTCTGACACTGTATGGTAGGTTACAACAATTTATTGTATTCAATAAGTTGTTTGATGGTTTTATATAATAGCATAAGGTTTGGCTACGGACCTCTGTTTCGGTAAATTATAGTAAATTTTTGGCTCTATTACAAAAATACTTTTAAGTGTGAAGGTTTAATTTACTTTTTTTGTTAATTAATTAGCCTCGTGGAATTTATTTAAGTTGAACATGACTAACTTTTTACTATTAGTGATATTTAGTACCTATTTACATATTTATTACGCAGTAAACATATTATGTAAAAGCAAGGAAGTATAATCATAGTTCGAACTAATTGATGCCATCAACACTTGGAGGTAAAAACTAATGGAAGTGACAAAGTGTGCCAATTAGAAAATATATAAAGGAGGGGTAAAAGAAAATTAATAGAGATCAAGCGGTAATAGGAGGAAATGTGAATCAAAGTTTTCATCCTGTTTTGTTCGTAGGACAGTTGTTGCCAGGCTTAACTTATACTAAGTGCTGATGTTTTTATAGAGGGGTCTTTTATTGTAGGGGAAATAGTTTATTGGTATTGTTTTTCTTCAAAGTGCGCTGTACGTTATGCATACATCTTTGAAGCCGTAGTTATGTACAAATTACATCGTTTGATGTTATATTCAAACAGGCTATTTGAGTTTATATTTTTTTATTAACGCTGTATTTTTTGCTTACTGATATAGTGAGTAATATTATCTTCATTTTCATAGAGAATCTAAAGTTATGTATATGAGCAGAGGCAATTTTTTCCCTGACAATCAGTTATTTTTTTATTAGACAATTTATTAATGCAGAAACTATTTGACTTATAGCTCCATCTATACGTGCCTAAGTTTATTAGAATTGTAGAGTTGTAACCGAACGGTTTAAATGGAGTCGTGGCGTGCCGTAACTCTAACTTTACATTGCTTTAATTCGAATAAGTACGTGAATGCCTGCATAGGTGGCGCTGTTCGCAAGGTTTTATAAGTCTCGGGAAGAAATGAGTAGCAAGAATTATTTTATTTTGTTGTGGTTTCTTACGACGTACAATTTTTAAAACCATCTATCAATTGTTATATCTTTGCTATCTGACCTTATATTGTTTATAAAAATAAAATTTCTATAACTATTTCTCAATTATGCCGCAATGGTTGAACAAATTTAAGCAATTTCGTTTTCTTTTTATTTATTTGGGGGCTTTGGTCTGGTCACTCGGTGGTTTGGTCACATTAGAAAATCAGTACATAAAAAAAAACACTAATAGAATCCAGATAGATAAATCAGAATATTAGCTCTAACCAAACATGTATTAATTTCCGATTAGAAAATCAAATAATACAATTATAATACCTCAATACGATTTTTTATTGAAATTTATAAAAATCAAATACAAAATTATGTCCGTCTATGGTCCAGGTAGTTCGTGAGAGCGAACTGGGTATGTGAGTTGATTGCCTCTGTCCCAGGAGTATAGTTCCTGTAACATTAAATGATTAAAAAAATATATTAAATTCCATGGCTTCCCATGGGTGGGCGTCACAAAGAACTTCGTCACAACGGACAAAATTAGGAACTGACAGCGTTGTCTACTCGTGTACGGGCTTTGTCGTCAATTTCTTTTTTGTTATAATATCAAGTGACGGGAAGAACAAGACGTCTGACGAGAGTATGCCTGGTGCCTGGTGGGAAGATGCACTTATATTGAACTAGTGGAAGAGAAAATTCGCAGTTGTTCTGTGAAGAAAACTATGTCCATGTATTACAGAACAAATAGGATAAAAGTACCAGCAGTTCTGTCAACACAATTGTACAACAGAACTAGTGGGTATTATGGGTATATTTTTTTCAGCACCTCTGTTGACAATTGTGTTGATGCTGGGATACAGTTCTAGCAAAAGTATCAGTTGAGTTGTAGGTTTTTTATGATACCAAGTGGTATTTGCGTGAAATTTCACCAGCACTATATATCACACTATCATAAACGCTTTTTAACGTTAAAGTCCTTAAATCGCAAAGGAACAGCGTGGTGGACCATGTAAAGACCAGTAAAAAGAGACGTAAATAGATTGGTGATGACAATGACGACTAGATTGGCATTACTATACTACGGTCATACATAATACATTACATCGCAGATAGTATCGTGCAGGGTACGTCAGAGTACTACTGGTTGACAGACTCAACTCATTTGTTATTATTGTTAATGCAAAGATATAACACAAAGAAACTTTGATCCGGCTGGATTGGAACCAGCGCCTTCACTATACCGTAGCTGACGCTCTCCCAACTGAGCTAAGGAACAGACCAACAACTTTACGAATTTTTCTATGTGTTTATTGCAGAGCTCTGCTTTTGCTTTTAACAACTTTTTGCCGTAGCGCCATCAGTGAGAAATCTATGAAAGATTTTCTTCACTCAGTCAGACCTTTACAGTTTTAAATAATTATAATACTAGCGGAGTAATTTCACAAAAAATAATTGAATATCATGGTAGTAAAACATTTTAATATTATTGAATATTAAGTTTATTGAAACTTAATCACTACCTACCTTATGCAAATGATCGTAACCCAGCTGTGTAGTCTTCCGGAACGGGTTGGTGAACTGCAAAGATACTTCTCTGCGTTGGTTCAGGTACAAGTCGACTGCCCTGCTCACTTTTGTTTCTCGCTCAGTAGCCGAATCCAGGGCGTAAAGCACACCGCATACAATGAACATTTCTCCCATCTGCAATTTTATAATTATTCATTATTATTTTAGAAAATTATAATAATTATAATAAAACAAAATGTGAAGAGGATAATTTTTTGGGGCAAGTAGAATTAATTTTAATTTGTGCTATGGACGCCGTCGTTGTAACGAACAGCCACTGTGTAACTTCTCAGGCGTCGTGAAAAACTACTGCGTTGTCCAATGAAGTTTTTTTAGCACCGTTTATCCGTCACAAAAAATAAAAGCTCAAGCGTGGTAATCCCACGATAAAAGCCTTATTTTTTAGAGCCATTTATGTGCGACGGCAATGGGCAACAATATTCCTGAGTAAAACATTTGACAATGCTTACTTGTCTATGATTCAAAGAGATATTCCAGAGATAGTCAATGTTCAAGTCGATAATGTCAGGATTGAAACTGAGCTGAAACAAAATAAAGTCGTCTAGTACAGCATTTATTTGCAAAACACTTGAATTAAAGCTTAACAAATCACTACACAAACTAGTGTACTCCAAAAAAGCAATAAGGTCTAATTAAGTCAGTTGTAGGTAAGCTAACAAATTGTCGCGATCGCTTCATGAACCTAATAAACACAATAGTTCTATTATAAGTAGTTGAAGAGTTGGATAGTCTGCAGACTATCCATATTATTGTAACGTACATCGGATTTCCATGGAATGCCAAATTTCAAGTGAATCTGACAAATAAAACAAACATTCATATTCTGACCCAACACTAAATGGGAAAAAAGCTGATAACCTTTAAATAAATGAACAGTCGAACATAGCTAAGAACCATCTTGACTAAATTAGCCTTCAAATAAAAAAAAACTATTTTAAGAACAGACCAGCCATTTATGAGCTACAATTCCACAGACAGACATACAGACAATGGCTTCAAACTTATAACTCTCCTTTTTTGTGCCGTCATTTAAAAAGACTAATAAGAGTTAGTAAAAGGTTACCTTGGCAACTGCTGTGTTATTTGATCCTTTGATTGAATAGATAGCCCATAAACCGTTGTCGTCAGCACTGAAATCAACCTGAAAAATTATGAACGAGTTTGTTTTGATTAACCAGTTTCCACTTTTTAAATTATTTACATCTTGCTTACAGTGTGTGTGCTTGGTATATTTGTATTGGTGTATTTTCTTTTGGGATGAACACAAAAAACCAACCATTACGTAGATATGGATAGAGAAAACAAATTTCCAAGATAATTTTGAATACATGGCTAATGGGTTGGTAGGTACTATAAATTTGTAAAATAAATAAAGACTCATCTCTTTTTGACCTTCCAAATCTTTAACACTTATCTATCATAGATACCTGGTTGTGTTGAGAGCTGTACAACCGACCACCAGCATATGGTAGTTGTACGGTCTTGATTCGGCTCTGATTGAGGTCGTAGCGAATGATGTCTCCAGGTATACCAGATTCATTCGCTTGATAGAAGAATGATCCACTGTATACTATATGACCATTGCCCTGAAACAGGGATATAAGGAAAAAATACAGTAAAGGAGGTTGTAAAACTTCTACAATTGCCGTCCTATATTAGATGTTGGTAACAATTAAGACTATTTCAATTTTAGAGACAACTAACTACACATAATAACAATGTTGTATCCACATTCAGTGACTTATGTCGTGAAGCCACAGTATCCTCCTGCGGCCGGCCCTCATTATGCTCTTTTTCTTTCTTTAGTCGTTAATGAACTTCAAACTTTATAGCGTATTAAATAAATATTTCTACGATTAATTGATTCCTAAGACTCCAAATATCATAAATAACTTAAGCATCATTATGAAAATGGTAACAGCGTTACACAAGAAATGTATTTAGATACTTAGAATTATTTAGAGCATTAATTTAAAAATGATGATGAAAGATAAATAAGCCTTACAAAGAATGGTTTCTGAAGTTTATAAAATTCATCCGGTGTATTACTTTTAAATCTGCTTTTAGTTCTGAATTCCAATAGTCTCTCTACGTCATATTCTTGGGTTGTCCAAAGTTTTTCCCTCTGAAACAATATCGAATAAACACTAAAAATTGTATATGAAGTTCGGTCCCATACAAGTTTGTGAATGAACATTCTACGAAGCTGTTCATCTATGAAATGTGATTATTTTCCTATCGTAAAGATAGAAACAAAGTTTACCTGAATATCTGTAGAAGCATTGGAATCTCTAAGCCAAGCCCCAAATTGTTCTTCTTTGTACCGATGATAAACAGGTTTCCCTATCGCGTAGAGTTGACAATCTGAAAAACAACGTCATTTGCAAGTAAAAGTAGTTTCAATTTATCTGCACCGGCTTAAGGCTCCTCAGCATTGTGGTTTTGTTTAACTCGTCGAGCAGATGTACAAAAGAAAACATATCAGCTGAGTAGGTAACTAAGGTCATGAGTAACAGATTAGCGGGGAATACGCTTGCTTCTTGTGTAGATTTTACTTCTTATTCTAAAAAAACCGGTGGTGCAAGCCCAATGGCTTGCACCACTGATTTTTTTTGAACCGTAGACAGGTTAGTTTACTAATTTTCGGAGAAGGTTTAAAAAACTCATCCAAGACCTGTGAAGTTCTTAATCGGTATTGACCAGCGTGTGACGACCTCGATGGCTCAAGGGTTTATTTCCTAGTAGGATCAGTTTCGGACATAAACGTTTCTAAATTGGTTCTGACCTGGGTACTCTGGGTAGGCTACAGAACAAACTCCGTAGCTTGGTACTCATAGTACAGCGAGTTCCCTAGTTTGAGACAGGTAACTGGTGAGGTGGTCTGGCCCATTATTATTATCATTCTAAGAACAGAATCGCGTCTAGTGGGACGTTTATAGTTTGATGATTACATTATACACCTCGATAGAGTTATCATGTCACTATAGAAATTACTGTAAAAGTACAGCAATTTCTATAGTAACATGATAACTCTAGTAACATGATGAGATTTATTGGTAGAAACTATGTACAAATAAATAAATGGGAAATTGATATCACTCACTACTATGTCTACTTAATCCATGCTGCGAAGTGTCATTCATAGAAAGTATCATCAGGTTGGTTTCACAGGTCCTTGGACATGTCGGGCAGGTTTTATCTTGGCATAGTTCTTCGTAAGATGGAGAATACGGCGCTCGGGACCAGTAGTCCACTGGTACTGGTTTCGGTGTTGTCTCACCTGGGTTTACGTCTGTCAAATTGTAAGTATTGATTATCTTCATCAGCCGAAAGATTTCTCCTTCAGCTTTAAAAACTTTGACAAACTGTTAAAGTTTACCAAAGAAACCGGATCAAGTAATAAGATACAACTAATATTGGTGACCAGTATTGGTACCGGTACGGCACTGTCAATATTAGTGGCATAAAATGGATATAACGTCGGATTATTGTATGTAAGTCATTGTGACTTCTTGCAATAAGCCGACGAAAAGCAGGCGACGATCAAAGTATGAATACAAGAGACTGTCTTTGTTTTGCCAAAAATTCTTTCTTTTTTCTTCAACTTACATTTCAACTCAATATTGCTTCGAACAGTCTGATTATTCATCTCATTTTTAGCAACACAACTATATCTTCCAATATCTCTCTGCGTGATATCGTGGATCTCCAGCCTTATGATGAATCGAAATTTAAGAGGAGTTAGAACTGTTTCCATCTTGTAACGTAAACCTTCTGTACAACAAGTGACGCCTCTAAATTCCCAAGCTAATACCGGCTCGGGCCACGCTTCAACCTGAAAAGTTTCGGCTGAATAAGTAAAATATATAGTTGGATTATCGATGGATAGATACTTCTTCGCATTTTTAACAAAATCAACAATGCATTCTAATTAATTTTAGTTCTGTTTGATAATTTTGAATACCGTGTTGAATGGCGTGTAAAAATTGTATTTGTAGGTTGTAGATAGGCAATAAACGGAGCAACATATTGTTATATTATGTCATAGTTTCCCAAAGTGGTCCTTACAGCCCTAAAGCCTCGAAAGCAATTGGGGGGTTGATGCTGTCCAGGGTGTGCTACCGCATTTGAAGTAAAACCTGAAATAATCTATGTAAACTACGCTACATATATGAAATTTTTGTCCTTGTCTCTTTTTGCGTTAAGTTAAAATAAAAAATACGTGATATCCAAATATTGTGGTGGGCGTTGAAATTTTTTTGGAAACCTATTTATTATGTTCTAAGTTGACTTACTGCGCATTCGAGTTTAGCAACCTTGTCTGTCTTTTGTAAGTAGATCACATTATTTGGCGTTTGTACGAAAGGACTGACTGAAAAAAAAAATGTAATTATACAATAACCACTTTATTATACAATAATTAAATACACAATAATATTATTATTGATACAAAGACCGAATAATATAACATTTTATAAAAAAAACGGGCCGTAAAAATTCATGGAATTACATCTATTTGCATACGACCGGAAAGTGTGCGAAACCGGATTCATCACCAAACTTGCCACCCTTAGAGGTGGAATATTTTCTTCAAGTTTAAATAGAACTAATAATGAGGTACCCTCTTTTCAACAAAAAAAAATCAGTAAAATCGGTTCACAACATACAAAAAAATACAGTTGAATTGAGGACCTCCTCCTCCTTTCCTTGGTTAAAAACACAAAGAAAAGTTCCTACGATCCGACTGGACTCGAACCAGTGTATGTTGCCAAAACGTAGCCTCAGGTGTTTCTTTGATCTTTGTATAATAATAATAAGATACTAGTGGAGTATTTTCAAAAAATAGATGATAATTGTGGTAGTAAGAACATCATGAAATTAAATAAAATAATTATTAAAAACATATTGTTTGCTGTTTCATTGACCTGCCCTATTAGTAATGTTTTAAAGCGATTATTGTTTTTAATCATTAAAATTAAGGTGACTTAGGTAGATAAATTAGGTGACATTCTGTATCTACTGTTTGTTGACTCAAACAAATAAAAACAGGACATAATTTCTTGGACTTTTTTTAACTCTGGCTCTTCAGTAACATTATTTTTCTGTGCGTCAGTATATTGAGAACTGAAAAAATAATAGCACATCAAAAGTTAAATAACAATCTCATACGAAGTATTTGGATGAAGCATTAAGATGAAAATTGTAAAATTTTGTAAAACTTTGCGACGTCCTACTCCTATCCTACTTACAGGTGATTTCCACATCAGTAGTTTGATTGACAGGGGGCAGTATTCCATTATTGGCGAGGCAGACGTATCGCCCAGTATGCCAACGGTTCACCTTCGGGATACTGAGTAGGTTGCCACTGATTGCTACATCTCTCCATTTACCCTGTTGTTATAATTATTAACACCATCATCCATTGTACCCATTTCATTACTTCAGGTTAGAAAATATCATAGGTTTCCTCCTACACTTATAGATCCATTTACATATTACATTACGGGCTAATATTATTTTTCTTACTAATTTTCTTTATATTACTAATTTATCACACTTTTGGTATGTGATCATTCAATGATCGGAATTTAGAGACACACCCCTTTCGTCATCAATGCGTATAAAATTTCCTTTTTTTTTTTACTTATTATTTTCTAAACAGTTCAATATTTAGGTTGCTTCGTGTTTATTTTTTAAATGGCTAAAGTATTTAATACGTAAGTACCTAAACAAAACACAACTACAATATTATTTTTTTCAATAAATAATACGCATATTTCAGAGTAATCAGTTTCTATTATTTTTAAAAGGGAAAGTCCACGTTAGTCTTTATTAGTTTAGCTAAATTAACTCCCTTAATTCCCATAACTGGTGATCGTAGGTCGAAAGTTTTTTATCACATGAATAAATGAAAGTCATAAAAATAATACGATCGTGAAACAGATTATGTATGTGTGAAATCCTCCTATTTAAGCAGAAGATATGTCGATATCTTATCTAATTTTGTTCGTAAAATCTTTAAATCTCTGTCCTGAAAAGTTATTATTTCGTAGTTGAGCTCTTATTACATTAAGGGTGCGTTATAACGGTCTACTTGGTAATTGTGTATTTATGATTTCATTATAAATTTCCTTCAGGTCAGTTTTTAAGTAACTGCCTTACGGTTATTTGTGAATGTTTTCTAACTTCCCCACCAAGATATTACTTTATATATAAAGTATATTAATTTGTAGTTGCCAGATTTGCCGTAATCAATTGATTTTCAGCGCCAAGCTACCATCAACATTACGACACAAAGTAATGGAGTTTTTTTTCTTAAATTAAAAATGGACTTTTGAATTTCCTTTAAAATATTTAATTATTCTTAAATGTGTCCTCAAACAATTTGCTTATCATTGCCCTTGAACGGTAAACAAAAGTCAACATGGTTCTACTACAAGGACATTAAAAATGTTTTGTAGTCTATTTTACATTAGAAGTTTTTATCTAATTTTAGCCTTTTTTTATTGTGGAATAAAGTGTAATAAAATTTTAGAATCTTCATTTTGAATTTCACTGATTTGTGAAATATACCGACGAAATTTACCTGTGCCAAAGGAGTAGAATCGTCTCTTCGCCATTCAACTGTAGGTATAGGGTAACCCGCAGGGTTGCAGCTGATGCGAAGGGGCTCAGCTTCAGTTACTATTACTCTGTGGTGGTTTCCTGGTAACAGAAATCATAGACGTATGGAGTGTTCGAGAAGTAAACAGTAGTCCATGCAAAATTATGTGCAATTTAGAATGTATCGAAACCAACCAGCAAAAGTAGGCGGCACTAGCAGTTGATTCTCCTTAGTATAGTTATAAATGGAGAGGCCTGGCCGTCCTGGTTGACCATTCTGCCCGTTTGTACCGTTATGACCTTTAGGTCCTGGCAGTCCGCGATCTCCTTTCAAGCCTCGAGGGCCTGGGGGTCCTTGAGGACCTGTCCTACCTGAAAAAAAAATGTACTGTAACTGTATCACATAATATTAAATTGATTGAATATCACGATGTTTTAATATCATGATATTCATTTATTTTTTGTTAAATTACTCTCCACTGTTTGTTATAATTATGAATATAATATTGAACAATTGAACCAGCGCCTTCAGCAGACTTTACGAATTTTTCTATGTGGATCTAGGTCTGCTGATTCGTTCTGTAGTTCAGTTGGGTGAGCGTCAGCTACGGTATGGTGAAGATGCTGGTACAAGGTCAAGAGCACGTCAAGTTTGATACTTAGATAAGATTTAAATACAACTCTATGCCGTTTACGATAAGAACGGTCCAAAGTACAAAGTATCAAGCTTGACGTGCTCTTGACTGTACGAGTCTAGTCGGATCAAATGAATTTTTGTTTGTGTTCGATCTTTGTATTAATAAATTATAACCTGTTAAAAAAACCTTAAATAAAAAAGAAACCGATCCGAACACATTAATACTAAACACTCTTCAAACATGGTGCCAGCAACATCTATGATGAGAGATATGAGTTATTATATAGAATAGTTAGTAGCATAACAGGCATAGTAGGTAATCTCCATTATCTTTGAAATGTACTATGATTACTATTGTTGATTATTACTTTACCAGTTATTGCATGTCTTACCATCCTTTCCATCCTTGCCATTCTTTCCCGGGCTTCCATCTTTTCCAGGAATGCCATCTCGACCATCTTTACCCGGTGCCCCATCAGCACCGTTCCTGCCAGGTAATCCATCAAGTCCTGGTTCACCAGGTACACCATCTCTGCCGTCTAGCCCCGGGTTGCCAGGGAAACCGCGTTCTCCTAAATAGAAATTCGTTACATCATGCTTTGTGAAAGAATTCGACCACGCAAAACTGCCACCATATTAATTTCTTCCTCCAAGCCTGTTTGTTTTGAAGGGTATATAACATAGGTGAATTTACAAGCACATGGGACTTGTAAGACAGGTGCAGCGCCAGTGCTCTTCAGAAGTTTTCCATTAAAACTCAGAGTGGCACTGTAACTGTTACGGGTATGTGTTCGCTTGCCACCAGGCGCACGACTTGCTTGCTCATCTTGATAAAATAAAATAAAAAAAGTTTTAAATTACTTAACTGTTTCAAACTCTGATAATTTACCTTTAGGCCCTGGAGGACCCATTGGCCCTTTCCCGCCATTATTGCCAGGTGAGCCTGGCGCTCCTGGGTCTCCCCTCTCGCCTTTGGGACCTGCTTCTCCTCGCGATCCTTTCGGTCCTTGAACGCCAGGCGGGCAGTAGTTCTGAGTTGCTTTACAGAAATCTTGAACGACTAAGGACTGTGCAAAGAAAACACATTGAAACACATCGAAAGTGTCTAGGGATCAAGCACGGTTTTGTTTAAATATATGTAAGTAAATAAATAATTTAATAAATTCATATTGATTTTTTTTTTAAATTTGATAGGGTAATCTAATATTTCAAAAAAAAAACCTTTACCCCCTCGTATATCTTTTAACTTTTAGTCGTGGGCCTAAACTGAGGCTCCGTACATCGGTGTCGATAGACATACTTGACTTTGGAAGAGTTCTATTTTAGAGGTCTCATAGCTTTAATCAACTTACTGCAAGAATGCGATTTATTCCTTTCCGTTCAGATGGAACTAAGCAATTGTCACGGTTTCTTAACCATTTTCTAGCCATGAACCTCTCTCAAAATTTCAAAGAGCCTACGACCTACGAGACTACTTTCGGAAAAGGTTTTCGGAAAAGATGAAGAAGAATTAAGAATGGCTCGCGGGTTGCATTTTGTTTACTTACTGGAACTCTGGAGTAGCTAGTCAACCAGACCCAACTGTCACCGCCTGGGGCTGGTCCTTTTGCTCCCGTCCTGGCCATCTCAGCGGCGTCTTTCTCTTCCAGCTCACCTCGCATTTTTGGGTTGTAGAACTCTACATGGGGTACTACCGTGTTGTCTTCTTGATCTGGTGACGTTTTCTGTAGGAATAAATTTTGCGATCTCAATAAGAGAAATCTTTATAAAAGTTCGTCCTGGGAAGTACTGCCTTACCTATTTCGGCCGCTAAGCAGTAATGTGAGCATTATTGAGTTCCGGATTGGTAGGGTAATGGTGCTGGTGAAGTTAAAGGCACATGGGATTTGTCAACTTAAATCTTAGGGTGACGGGCGAAGTGGCAGTGCCCCTGAGATCTTTGCGGTTTAAAGCTCTGAGTGGCATTGCAACTGTTATGGACAGGAGTGTCGGTCACCACCAGGCGCACGACTTGTTCGTCTCGTCACTTGGTATTATAAAAAAATCTCAAACTTGTCGTCAAATTAGCAATTGATGCGTGTGTAATTTATGTAGTGGAGAGGTAAGGAACTTTAAGAGTCCAATTTATTTTTTACTACAGAGCGTTTTAAAGAGAATGAGGCTCTTAATTAGGCATTAAAAATCAATCTTAGGTCAAATAATTTAAGTTAAATAAAAATAAACGACGACAAGCCTTCATGTCTTTGACCAGTACGTGATTTTTAGCATTATAAACATTGACCTCTAACAAATGGACGTGGGGTCCGCGCTAAAAAGCGTGATGATGAATGATTCTAAAGCAATATTTAGAATGCCAAAATATGGACTTAAGGGATCATTTTCAGGGTATTTTTCTCTACCTAATTACGGTGGAACTTTTCATTATTTGGCTATTGTACAATGTTATCATGAAGTATTATTTAGTGTTCGAGTATCTTGAAAAGTTAGTTAATATTTCTGGATAATGTACTGGAATATTTAAATGACAAAAATTGCCACCGAAATAGGTAAATTAACCTGAAAATGACCCTGGTCCTTTAGCTGTCACCCACAGACTTATTGATCTGTTTGCAGCGATGGATTAGTCCGTTATAATTTCAGTCTATAGACAATATAATTTTCGAGTGAGAGCGTTCTTTAGGTTTCTTAATTGGATCATTCTCGGGTTAGTGCTCTCTGATAATTAAATAATATTATGCGATATGTATGTACTAGCGTATTACATATTATATTAAATAATATATATATATATATATATATATACAACTGCCTCCGTGGCCGAACGGTTACCATGCCGGACTGCCACGCAGAGGTCCCAGGTTCGATTCCCGGGCCGGGAGAAATATTTGTATGGCCTACATTTATTTCTCTCGTGAGTTTGGATGTAATTTGTGGTTGTCTATGTGTGTGTCCATAGCACCCGCGACACAGGGTTTCCCTAGTGCAGGGCTATGTTGAGTGTGTGCGTTATTATTATTATTATTATATATATAGTTTTCTAAGGTTTTCAGTATTGTAACATATTAGAAATGAAATGGTTTTCAGATCTAGAACACGTATATCAGACAGCCGTGTCCTTGAGACCTGTAAAGCGCCCGAAACGTTAATTTATTTAAAAAAATAAAATTACCGCTATTTAGATTTGAAAAAATAGTTTTATTAGATAATATTTTAGTATAATGTCTACTGGAATAAGAAAATACGAAATACGACGTTCGAATACGAAAATAATAAAAGTTTTTTTAATTGTATGACCTTCGCATAGAAAGACAGTGTAAAGGCAATTAATGGCAGTATGTTGTTCAAAACGTAGAAACTGTAATTGAAAAATGACTGTTCATTCCTTCAAGTCCGGAAAAGGTCATGCCTTTGTGGAAAGTTTCTGCAATTCTATAGTACTCTCTTGAAGAATGGGAGCAAAATAGTTTTTTTCTTATTTTCCTTGGCTCTTCGTGGTTATTCAAGCTTTCCACTTACAAGGTGTTTTGACTTTTTGGTTGTTTTTAAAACGGGGAAACTTAACTAAGTTGACTTATATTCAATTGGCTATTTTTATTGGGCAACGATGACAATTATATTTCGAACTTGAATTTCAGTCTTATGTTTAACAACACAACGCCACTAAGGAGACCGAATAAAGAAGATTGATATTCTCCTTGCAGGGGGAGTGAAAAGTAGAATGTTTCACTATCTTAAACAAAATTATTTCCATCTCGGGCGTTGAAGACTGAATACAAAGCTACGTTCTGGACGTAAAAGCGCCATCGCCGTAAGTATGTTACTTAGCTGACTTTTGTGACAATATTCTTGCTATTCGACTAGCTCTTACCAACAAAGCTTCTCTTTTTAGCCGAAGCGAAGTAGTTCTCGTCAATTCCTTAAAGTAAGCCTCTATTCTTTGCTTCACCTTATCATCTAGAATATTATGCATTAAATTCGATGCTTCTATAACTTTGAAAGTGTCTCTCTCTGTATAATTGTAAAAATTGACAAGTAAAGATACGATAGCACAAACACATGCGAATATAGACAATCTTTGGCAACACGATTTTGTGACTGTAGAGTCTGTAGACAGTTTCCGTTTATTTTGCATTTTTGTTCACATAACTGGCACTTAAACACAAATTTTATGTTCAACTATTGTTTAAATTCAGAACATAGTTCAACGTTCGCACTTATTGTTCTGTTCCTAATTCAACTTTTGAAGTTTTTGAAACTTCCATTATCTTTATCCAATTTTAGTATTGACTAAGGAGATTTTATTATTATTTTTCACTAGTAGCTCAAACGCGTGTGTCCAGAGCGATTTATCTGAACCTAATCCGAACAATATGGGTCTTCCGGTACGATACGAGTTGCACAAGCTCCGCCGATAACTGGCAATTGAGTCTTGTCTTACAGTCTATTTTAGTAAAAAGACATCTTTAATGCTAGTTATGCAATATTTATAAAAATATTTAAGCAAGTAATAGTACTCCTGGAACTGACACTAATGTATAACAAATACTTCCATACTTAAATTATCATTTATTCGTTTTGTATAAAAAATTATTCTACTTCTTATTTGTCAACTTTTTGTTTAGTATACAACGATTTTAATGTCCAGCACTCAATTGTATTTTGGTTCTAGAATATCTAATTTGCGATCTGGCGTTTTTGGTCCACGGTAGTTGTACACAAACGTGACATACTCAATAATTTTCTATACTACGTCCCCAGACATCTATTAAAGCAATGAACGGATTCAATCAGACAATCGACAGTTGTAGTAGTTGTAGTACACGGACTAGGTACTTAGTTGGTACTTTGTTATTTTTTTACGAGTATAAATATGTATTCATGTAAGCCATTTTTTCCCCAAGTGGTCCCTTCCGCCCACCAGCGGGCCATGAAGAGTTCTAGAGGGGCGTTAGAGGTCTCGGAAGTAATGGGAGGCGTTGATGATGTCCAAGGGGTGCTACCGCAATTGAAAAAAAAAGCGCGAATTATCTATAAAAACTACACTACATTTTTTTTACTTGTGATTTTTTGTGTCAAGTTAATATACAACATATGTATTTTCAATAATTTTTTGTTGTGGTGGTGGGAGTTGAATTTTTTTCATATTGCTTAAGAACCTATGATCTAAGCCAAACATATTTTGGAAGAAAAATTTCCTTTTTGGTGAGACTACGATGTCTATTCGTTAATGTTGTTATTTCTACATCTACACCGCCTGTACGAAATGTATTTCTACATTTATCCAGCTCCATATATCAATGCCTACGCATAACTTATGCCATCCTATCATTTGTAAGTATGTAATTTTTACGTACGTACTGTAAACTTGGACGTAGCTCGTGTTGCGTAGCGAGAGGTACTTTTATAAATATAATCTTCAAAACTTGGTTTATTGTACTTTTTTACATATTTTCTTACTGAGGTTACATCTCGAACTATCAAGACCATTGACTTACAATTATATGGACGTCGGGTCCGCGCTAAAAAGTGTCCGCACTTGTAAGGCGCTAAAATCGTATACAGAGCGCGACACTCCGCTTTAGTCTTCATTTGTTCGACTGACAACGCGATACTGTGATGACATTACAATTTAAATTTCGAATAGGTTGACTTGGGACATTTTTTTCGTGGTTTTTGTATTAGACCCGTCGTCCATTTATTTGTAAGTCAATGATCAAGACGTTCTATTCTTTCTAATTTCCTATTTCAAAACACATTCTAAATATAAAACTATATTCACTCAGCCAGTAGTTCTACTCATAGAGTAGAGCCTAGACTACAGTACATAAGGCCGTCTGACGGGCCCAATCGTTTGTCTTTTGTTTATCTCTGTTTTAGTCTTCTTGCAGATGTTCAATATTAACCACCACGAGATTGTTCTTACTACGTGAGAACTAGTATTAAGACCAATGTGTGCTAAGAACAATGTTTGCAGTTTTGTATTTATTTCTTTAATTTTATTTTTTATTTATTGTACATAACAACTTGACTAACATTACAGACAAAACCTAATTCGTTAGAGCAGGCACATAAATACAATAATTTAAGAATCACGACATATTATATGTAAGGTAACCTTTTTGATTTCACTCAAGGTGCAATGAAATAAATCAATTGTATCAGCTGCTCGATTGAGAGCAGCAAGGGCACGCTTGTATGGCGTTCGGGCCAGCGGGCCAGTTTTTCTTCCTTGTTTATTATTTTTTTCATTTTAGATGATTTTTAGGCTACCACAATCCGTAGCCTTAGATTTGATCTACCGCCTCTCAAGTAGAGGTCGTTGTTTCTAATCTAGGGTCGTATCTCAGAGTTTTTTTGGAATTTATGTGCGAAATTTGCCTTGCCGCTTGCCTGCTTGCCGGCAGAAATAGGTAAGCAGGCAGTGCTACCATGGATGAACTCTTTCTCAAGAAGCTTTACTGTTACTGACATATAATATAATAACTATACAACTAATCTACACGAGTTGTACTTGTCGGCGACGTATTATAATATAATGCATCTTAATACACGCACGCTACATTTAAATTTCAAGCACAGGCCCTCCTTTTATAACAGCGCATGCGTGAAAAATTATGTCAAGGCCGTGACCCATCGTACACAAGGTCATCCAACATTCTGTCACTTTTATCACGACCTTGGTCGGAACCTCACGTCTCTTGAATTTATTATTTTAAGTGACAATTTTGCTAAGAAAATGGACCTTGTACCCCCTATAGCTGCTGTCCAGGGTAAGTTTTAGTAGTATAATATAATAATCATCCTAAAAGAGGTCAGATCTGATAGTAAAATTGTGTAGTTAAATAACATTGTTGCCTGGCGGGGGTGTGTTAGTAAATGAACTAAGCAATTTTGTTTTTAACCTTTTTTAACCTTTTTAATCCTCTAATGTGAAATGGTATTTGTTTTCTGTTACTGGAATTTGTACTCTCTTTGTGTATTGTACGTAAAAATTGAGGTAGCACCTTCTGTAAAAGGTGGTTTTTATTGCGGCTTTTGTTTTCCTTGGCGGGTTGATTACAATGTATATTGTATAATTCTATTCATTTCATGTCACAAATCTCATTCCTCGGTTATCATTTCTTCTCTCTTAAATTTTATTTAGGTTATGGGTTGATTTACCTTATTTTGGAACGTGGTATAAACTTGATAATCTTATAGTACTTTTAGGTTCAGGATCATTTCCTCGAATAGTCAGGAGATTTAGAAATAACATGACGCATAAATTGAAATTCTTCTATTTATCGTATCGAAGCCATAATGCTTGTCATCGCGGTGAAAAGATTTACCAATCGGCGTATGGTACTCGCCGATAGTTGCCCAGGTTTTCCCTACCGTACAGTAAAAGATTACGCGTCGTGTGGAGGGGCAATCTTTCGTGGGATGCACGAAAGGATCCCTTCTTATATATTGTTCAATGTCAAGTTGTAGCCAAGCCTTAGAATAAAGGACATGGCTCGGTCCACATAAATTTATTAGAAGAAGAAAAGAAAGGCCCAAGAGGACCTATATGCGTATATGTAATGCTTTAAAAACAGTTTAAGTGGAGTTGGAGATTTACATGTTGATAAACACGTCTTCTCGTTTCGAGAATTTTGATGAGACTGATGTCGAAACGAACTAACTTTAGAATTATGAAGGAAAAGGAACTCGAACGATTCAAATTTTTAAAAGTAAGTGGCCAGGAACCGGTAAAGAGGGTGATAAAATGGTGGATGACGATGAAAGAGGTCGCATCGTTACAAGGTTTCACGTTATCAAAGCAGTGTCACGCGTATTTACATCCGGCTTCCTTGTCTAAAACCACTGTAATGGCTAATAGGCTTTCAGTTCGGTAATGGTCTAATGTAAACTTATGTAAAATTTTATAGCTGCATGCAGCGTACAACCGCTAGAAGATTACGAAGGTCCTAGAGCCCCTCTGCTCAGACAAGTATCCCTGGATGAGGAGCGTCGAGACGATTGCCAGGGACACTGGCGAGGACCACACCTGCAGGGTGAGGAGGAAGAGAGGGGAGTGCGACTATTCAGGGCACTGCTACTACAGCATTTGAGGTTGGAAGAGCTGAGGCCTCCACCTTGTGTTGTTGCGCCTGCTAGTCCTGATCCTAGGTTAGTAAAGTTTAAAGTAAAGTTTTTTCATATTCAATTAACTGACGAGACGAACAAGGCATGTTCCTAGTGTTAAGCGACACACCTGTCTGTAGTAGTTGCAGTGCCACTCAAAATTTGAAATCGCAAAGTTCCGTCCAGAATCCTGAGATATAAGTGGACAAGTTCCATGTACCTGTTCTCCAGTACCTTTACACTTTAAAACCGGAATGCAGTAATGCTCACTTAGCCGTTTGGTGACAAAGTAGGTAAGGTGGCAATATTGTTCTGAACGAACTCGTTCACAGATCTTTTGCTAATGAAAAGTTTTTTATTACTACTATAAGGAACAAGATGCTTTTGGTTCAAGTTTAATTGGAATTACCTGTAATTTGTCTATTGCGAAAATATTATATGATGTGTTTGTAAACAGCACTTGATTTCTGACTATGTCCAATTAATGTCCGATTATGTGGATTTATATATCACGTTGAAGTCAATATTGTCATTAAACGAAAAAACCAACTTTTGTGAAATGAACTTTTATCTTTCAGAAAATAAGTTGAAATTTGAAAAGCTAGATTTTCGTTTAGTGACGAAGTAAGTTTATTTAAGTTTAATGTGGTATAAACGGCTTTCTAATAAAAGTTCTTAGGTTTTCGCGATTGTTATACATAGGAATGAAACTATTTTTCCGGATTTAAATCGTAACAGTCAACCGTGACCATGGGACCTGTAAAGGGCCCGAAACGTCGGTTTGTTTGAAAAAACAAATATACGCGATTTAAATCCGGAAAAATAGTTTCATTCCTATTTCTAATAAAAGTTAATTGTAATCATAAAAAGCGGCTGCCTGGAGGTTTTCGGTGATAAAGACGTACATCGCTCACAAGATTCAAATTTGCATCCTTGATGTACCTAATAAGGTCCCATCTGTAAAATGACCCCTTTTCAGGGGAAAGGTTTATAGATTCTACAAGCTATATACTGAAATAGAAGAGTTATAAAATCATATTCATAATTGGTTTCAGTAAAATAGAGATAAAAGCACTAATGTTCACGTGCATGCGTTTACTTTGACGTGTAAACATAATGAATGATTGTTTTCATAAAAAGAATAGTCTTAGTTAGTATTCATTTAATATTCGGTTAAATCTAGTAAACAAACATGTTTAGTTCGTTTTGTGGACGGCGTGTATGATTTTTGGGACATATGAGTACATATGGTCCTACGAGCCTTATGATTACGTGTGGGTTTATTATATGTTCGTTCCAGGGGTTGGTGGATGTACTGGCGTGATTGGAGGGCTTTGGAACGCGCAGCGAGAAGATTTCGAGAAACAAAAGCTCAAGGCCGCCTGGCGGAGAGAGCAGGACAGATACCACTCTTGTGCCTCGATGAAGTCGAGTTTGAGGATATAATGCAAGAGTTGTGTCAGGTATTTTGACAATGTCATTTTATACTTCTTCCATTGAATTTGTCTAACCAACATACAGATGGTTTAGAATGCTTAACATTTCAAGTGTATTTACTAATGAAATAAGAATGTGTGTCTCCAGTACTCTGCCCTCCTTGTCATAACTAACGCATTTGCCTTTCAATAACTTTAGTAGAGTAGCGACAGATTGATACGATTATCGTGACCATCGTTCGATATGAGGAATCGTCTGTGTAATGTGGCGGCTTTAGCGCGCCCGAATGTTGTACTGACATTACTTAGATCTAATTTTAACTCAAATCGACAAATTTAAGTTTTAATTAAGTAATAATTAATTTAAAAGAAGCATTATCTATGAAACGCTTTTTCAGGCATGTTGCCATATAGAGCAGCGTCCTTTAGTGGTGCTGGCGTTTTTATGTGAAGTGTGCGCTCGCGCCGTTCGAGTGGGAGGTTGGTGTCGAGCGACGGATTGGGCGGCCAAGCACGTGGCTCAGAGCGCTACGCCATGGGCTATCAGGCATGGAGGCTGGGTAAGGAATCGTGCAGCTTCATCGCCATATTTAGGACCCTATTATGGCTTGTGAATCTTTACATGGATGTAAATACATATATGTGAAGGACGTTTGTAAGTCCAACTCCGTGAATTGGTGAAGAGTCTTGTCTTCGAATTTCCCGCAATTCATGAACTCCTTTAAGGTAGAACCTAAAGCAATTGACATAGCTGTCAACTGCACCACTACCATTTGTGTACTGAGATGGATTTTGAGATATTTTTTAACTACCAACGCGCAAAAGGGTAATTCTAAATTTTAAATCTTTTTCTGTGTGTCTGATTTCCAGCCTTTTTTTGTTATTTGAAGGCTAATTTAATCGGGATATTTCTTGTAGGTTGTGAGTTCAAATGGTACATAGTTCAGCTGTTTAAAGGTCATCAGCTCTAAAGTACAATCTGATCGATTTGAAATATGATGTACTATGGAAATCCGATGACAATACAATAACATTCTAATTTTGATCCGATGCTGCAACCAGGACAGTCTGTAGACTACCAAACTCCTTAACTACTTACGGTAGAATTAACGTTTTGGCACATTGATTTCGTTTCGTCGAATTCTTAATTAACACATGGTTGCTTTACTGTGTTGTTTTATATCGTAGGTTTTTTAAATTTCAATTTAAACTTTTTATGTTTTTCAGAGTACAGTAGTCGAACGAATTGGCAGCACAAGAAGAGAAGATTCAACTTTTATAGCAGGCGCGGCCATTGCAGCTTTACTGGCCTTTCTTATTTTCTGCCGTACGCGTCTTCGTCACGCAGTACTTTAGACACAGCCCTAGATGCTGCCAGACCCGCCTATAACGCGACTGGATTTCAAATGCAACGGCAAGCGTTAATTGCTATTGGAGCATTTTGAATTCTCAACGCACTTGGAATTCTTTCTGATTGGATGGCCCATCGTCAAAGGTTGCCAACTTTAGGAATGGAATTTCTAACAGATTTCAATATAACCATATTGATCTCGTTGACAAAGAACCTAATGTTTATTGAGAGGTAAAAATATAAAAGTAAAAGAATGCGAAAGATATAAAAAAGTTGAAAAGAATTTTCAGACGATTTTATCTATTACTATTTTGTATGTTAACTTTGAACTCTATGGCTTATTTATTTAAAGCGTATCTCTACTTCATTATAAGTAATCCATGTCTTGGAAATGAAGTATGGTCGAATAGGAATATTATTTAGTATACGTATAGTATACGTATTTAGTTGATTAATTCGACTACCAAAATCTTCAAATATAGCTAGGCAAATTAAAACTATGTTATCATATCTTAGTACGTTGTACTTTATTTCTACGACAATTTGAGACTACTAATTGTTATGAACGTCGCTTTGTGTATAATCCTATCGTCGATTTATATCCTTAGAAAGTTTTTGGTAAAAATTTCACTGTCAAAATCAACCAAAAAAAATGTGAGTCAAAGCTTATTATTATTGTACATATATACGAAGAAAACCAGCCAAAGAAATGGACCTTAATTATTTAGAAATATATGTAATCGGAGAAAATGATAAGAAAAATAAAAATAGAAATTGAGAGTTACTTGCTCAGGATGATGAATCACGAAAATTGAGTATAAAATAAATCTATATTATTTTAGTTGTTTTGTAATTTAGGTCATTGAACAATGTTATGATTAAAAGTGTTGGTAATTGGTGGTAATTTGATGTTTCATTAAACCTAACACCGACTCATGCTTTCGAAGCATCGCAATTAAAAATTATTGTTAATTAGAATAGAAAGGGAATCATTTATTATTACGCCACAATACAAAAATACACAGTAAGAAAGATAAAAAAAATAGATAAAGCTAAAATTAGAACCGAAAATTAAAAAAAAAACAACAAAAAAAAAAAACAAATAAAACTAAATTCATCAACAACAAGCAAACATTAAATATTTAACACAATTAGAGTGAATGTCATGTATGCGGCTGTGGCGTATGTAAAAGCTAATAATCCACTCAGCCAATGTCACCGCCGAGAAAAGGCTGTATAGAATTAGCGATTTCTAATTCTCTTTTTCTAACGACAGTATCTGGAGAAAAATAATGTTGTTGCTATTTAAAGCATATTGCCAGGATTATTACACATGCAGCTTTTGGTTCGTCTATACTTATAAAAATCATTAGTGTTCAGCGCGTACAATACAACAATAGTTTTCGGATGTTGTTGGGGCTATCACGGTTCTGCAGCTCGTCAGGTTTTGCATGTGTGTGTACAGATGTCTTATCATCACCTTGCTTTCTACTACAAACTCGTATCTGAAAGCACAAAGTAACGGATACGCAAAACATGCATTGTGTGTACAAATTTTACAGGCTGATTTTATATCACATTTCCTTTATATTCTTTATACACACTGGCTTTTACCTGTTCTTAAGGTAATGCGTCCAAATTTACACCCTTGATAAGAAATTTAAAAGACATAAAAAGTTTTGCCATCTCCTGAATAATCAATCTTTGTAAGATACGTGTTTGAGAAATTAAGCCATCGTTATGCCACAATGCTCTGCAGACTGCACAATCTTTAACTCTATACTTTAAATCATTGCCAGTACAGAGAACTCTCCATCTCTTCTTAAGCGGCATTTGTGACATTTGTATTTCACCTTTGTAATTCGTTCTATGATTTTGATATCTATTTAGTACTAACATATTTTTTTAAATAACATTATTATAACAAAGCTGGACTTTTTTGTTGACTTAAGTTATTATTATTACGTAAAAAAATCCTGGTTAGCTGGGAATTACAAGTAAGAAAACACATCATCACTCACTATTTTATAATTTTTATTGTAATTTTTCATAATACCGTCGACAGCCGACGCGGGAACGCCGATGCTCTTTGACAAAATTATATTTTAAACTATTTAATGAACCTGTTTCTAAATCTGCGATAAACTATTCTCAGAAACTATCACAATGTTATCTTTAACAATTTTTAAAAGCTTTGACAATAGCAACAATATTACGTAGCAAAAATTGCCATTGACAAAATTCAACCGAATATCTGTACATACTTGTGGGGCAGCGTGGGACAGAGTACACGCGAGCTGTGAATGGCTAATGTTTAAGCCAATCACAACGACGGAATACTCGAAATTCGAATACTCTTCCCGCTACTTTCTCATCATGTTTGCACAGACTCTCAGCTCAACTATGCCAGGCTGTACTCTTAATAATATACAAAAATCCGAAATAATCATCTGTTGCTACACAAAATTCATGTAATATTGCTAAATGCCATCAAAATCACAACAAATATGGTACAAAAAGAAATCCATCAGAGCTTCACACCTCCCATATTCTCGTTACAACATGATCAAATTTTCTAAAACTTATCTACTTTAAAATTAATAACATTTTTTTTATTTTTACTTAATTTGTAATATCACTATTAACAATCTACGCTGCCATCTCGAGTTCAAGAACTATGCACTTTGTTTCTTATATTTTTGTACAACATTCACAAGCCAGTATAATACTTAATACATCTTAAATACAACATTGCAGGTCGATTATGTATTGACTAAAATAATTAAAAGGATCGAATGGTGTTTTACATAAAACGCTTTATATTTTTATTATGAGTAGATATGCATGCTTTTAAAATGATCAGAGGAAGAAATGCTTAGGATAGAAGAGCAAAATGTTGTAACATCAAATTTAGAACATTAATTAAGTATTAAATTGGTAACTCGAAGTCGAGATGTGTCAGCTATAAACATAATCGATGACTAACTCCATCCCACTTTTACAGATACAAACTTCATTAAAGCTGAAAAGAGATAGAGCGATAATAATAATATTATTATAGTACTTATTTCATTTTATATTTCTGGTATTCGTTGCTTCTGTGACCAAAAAAATGGCACCCCAAACATTTTTTAGTATCTGCAATCTTCTTAATTAATTTTTATTTTTTTATAAAAATCATCACTCTAGTAACAATTTCTACCAGGATATTATACTTTAATTTGTTTTAATAAATATATTTTTTAAATTTAATGATAGGTTAAGTCTAGACTTAAGTCTACGAAGAATTTATAAAGAGTTTTGACAGGGCTCATCGCAGACGATGTCTCATCCATATACGTGAAATTGGACTGCTTTTATTGATCTGTACTGTGTTGTGTGACGATTAGGGATGAAACTATTCCGTATCTTCGTACTGAAGTCATATAGTGATTTAGGATTATTTCCAAAAAAAGCCATATTGCGATCACTAAACTGCCAAGCGTGGAAATTTTCTTCTTTTTTTAAAAAAGCTATTTACGAGGCCACGATGAAGATTCGAATGAATTTAGCTTGAATGAATGAATTTATTTTTATTAATAGAGGAGGACATAGTAGTACAGGACTACGAGACAAACAGCCTTCGACGAAAAAATGCAGCAATGTCGATCGTCTGTGATTAGCCTTTTAGAAATCTGTGTGCAACTAGTTGGCCGTGTGCAAGATGCGTGACAATTTTTGCAGTTGTTTCTGTTTACTAGTAGTAGTCAAATTTTTTGTTCTTCGGAACAGGCTAAGGCATCTAATTGGCCATACTACCAGACCTTAGATTGTAATTTTTCTTCATTGGTTTAATTTCCTGACATTTTTTGCGGTAAATCATTATATCTTTACGGTGGCCATTTTGAAACTCCCCTGTTTTTGTTTACATAATTTACGCGTGGCCATCTAGTTGCGCACAGATTGTAGCGGATACCGTTAAGATGTGGCTCCGCGCGCAATTCAACTCTTAGACATAACTATGATTATAACAAATGTTTTGAAATACTAGTTTTGTGCTATTTGGTATTGAACAAATGCAATCCTTTTATTAACTACATACTTCGAAAAGTCTGCAATCGGGTGATTCTGCTCAGAGCATCTTAAATAAGTATTTTTTTTTATATAATCTCATATATTTGACGTCTTTCGGAAAGAAATATATATTTCTAAGAAGCTTTGTAAACGAACCTTTTCACACTATATTACTTTGTATTTTTCATAAATAACTTTATAGAGATTTTTAGATAAAAAATATTATATTGTAGATAAAGATTTGAAATTACTTATAAAATAGTAATTTATAATTTTCAACAAACTCACCACCGCAAATATATAGAAATTGGAAGGATGATTAATTTATAAAGACTACTTATAATTTTAATAAAGAGATAGATAGAAATCTAGTGTATATTTTAGTATAGTATAGCATATAGATTAACTGTAGCTTTAGCTAGCGTACATATAATAGGTACACATTTGGTACTTGGTGCTTCCCACAATAACTATAACTACTATGTAAAAGGATATATCTTCTTTATTACAGCTTCTCTACGTTTACCTAACTCGTATTTTTAAGTTACAATATATCACCAAACCTTAAGTCCAATATAATATTTGACTCTACATCTTTTTGACACTTGACGCAAAAAAAGGAGTGCTAAACGTATCAATAGAGCATACATCAAGGTATTTACTTAGAAAAGCACATACGAAAATTTTGGAAATAATAAAGGGTCAGTGCCACTACGACCGCGTAAAATTTTTGTATACAAAATGTTATTTCTTCTTGTGACCGCTAGGGGCGCTATATAATTTGTCATACAAAATTGTGAAGTTCTTTACTCGGTCGCAGGCAGAGTTTAGGAATACAAGAAAAATAAATAATGGTAATGTGTAAGATAACCACACTAATTTACTTGGGTATACTATTAGTATCAGACCAAGGAAACATAGCCCACAGGTTCCACAGGGTTTCCAATTTAGGATCTCCACACTTGGCGCTCATAGTGCTCCCAAGTTCGTCAAATAAAAATTATGTACTCTCATATATTTGTTTTTTCAAAGAGCACGTTTCGGACGCTTTACAGGTTCCTTGATCACGGCTTACTGAGACGGTAAAGTCATCAACTAGTAATGTATTAATATGTTTCAATTTATTTCTAATTTTGTTTTTATTAATTAATTTTATTTCGCAAAAGTTCATATTTATAAGCTAAAATAAAGTATTTTGCAAGATGTATATACCGTAAATTGGAATGTTCTTTGCTAAGTTAAAAATATGATATTTAAATGATTAACTTTCATATTATAGTTCAGAGTTCAGTGGTTTGTAATATTAGAAATTTAACTGGTAGATGACTTTACCATCTCAGTCAGCAGCTGTGACTATGGGACCAGTAAAGGGCTAGAAACATTTGTTTGTATGAAAAAAACAAATACACGCGATGTAGATTAAAAAAAAAATAGTTTCATTTCCAATGCGTAATTACAAGTATTGTAAAAATCTAAGACCTCGATATAATGTGTTCCCGTTCCCCTTGTTAATTAATTAAATAACTGTTACTGTTTTGGACATTGTACCATAAATCCCTCCCTCAAATATCATTAGTTCTTTGCTAGCCCTTTGTTTAAAGATGTGAGTTAAGTATTACCATGAACTATAATGAAAATTAATTGAGATAGAGCAATTTACCTTTCAAACCTTATTATGTAGTACAGAAATGACCACTGGGCCTAACAGTTCCATGCTCAAGTCGATGAAAATGTCGAGGAAAATAACTGCATAAATGAAAAATACGTTATTAATTGAAACTGTTTGACCGCAGCCGGCGTTTTAGTTTTAAATCAACCAATCAGATATTTTTAAAAGAAAAATAATCGTAATTGGTTGTTGATTTAAAGGTATTGGTGCATTTAAAATTAGAACACCGACGATAGTGGCGCCGCTAAGCGAGCTACAGAAGGATATCAAATCCAAGCTTACTATATACAAACTATGTGTTGAGATGTGACTATAAACGATTTACAATTACGTCATAAGCATGCTCTTATCACAGATTATGACCTACACTCCGTCGTGGCAAAAATTCACGAATACAAACTTATATTTACGTTTCAAAAACAGAAGTGTAAAAATTATAGATAACCAACGCTTCAAAATATGTGTATAAACTGTTAAATAAAATCGTCGGTAGAAAAGTAAAGCGCTTCAAGCACGAAAATGAGTCTTATATACCAATGGTTAGGTTTTTTTTGCATCAGGCTGTCCAGCTTTCGAAGCAATGTGAGCACGATTTTGGTGGTCCAGATAATTCGCACCCTTTTGGTGTAATAAGACCACATCTACATAATGACTTTTCAGGAAACAGTTTTAAAGATTCTACGAAAGAAATTAGTCGATAACTTTTATTCTTAAATAGGGGAGTTAAATTATTTTACATAAACATAATTTGTTTCATGTAGTTCGTACTGTCTTCATGACTTTCATGTGACAAATGCACTTTTGTCGTATAATCACATATGGTTTTATTATAGCAAGGCTTCGAATTCTCCGCTTATTCATGATGCTTTTTGTCTTGTTATTTAGGCACTTTGTTATTCGTTCCTGGTAAGGTACATGTATTGACTCTTTAGAATTTTCACCATTCCGCTAACAAAACTAATTATAAATCAATACACGTGAAGTGCAGATTACTTCCATAGAGTTAGATCAAATAAATAAAGTTTGTAATTATAAAAGTTTTGCCAAAACGACGATGCTAGATTGTCCGGTACATATCGATATGTTATTATTTGTCTCAAAACCATTGTTGTGATTCAAATGTTTAATAATAGATATTATGCGAACTTCGCAGGACTACACTGGTCCACAGATAAAAGACACTGGAAGTACCCTTGACTATTATCACTGTACAGTTGAACTAATGTTGAAAATTATCTAATGGAACAAATACTATATTTATTAAGTACCTAATCGTACGTATGTATATATATATATATATTTATTTAAAAAACTCGCATAATATCTGTTATGTAACCTGTGGTAATATTAAAATGCTGCATGTCTATATTATTGAACAATTTATTAAGTTTTTGACATGATGAAGATGCTTCAAATACGTAAGTTTAATATTATGGTCTTTCAATTTTCTTTGAAGCGATGTTTCAAATTTGTGCGCTTTTGTAACTTTTTGTTTTTTATTCAAGGAAGTTTTTCAATGATTTGAGCGTTACAATGGTCTGAATTAAAGCTTAAGATTAATATTTACTATCTATTCTAGTCTATTTATTGCTATGTCAAATAGGCGGGTTATCAATATAAAACTTTGTGATTTTAAAATTATATTTCAACAATTACTAAAATAAATTTCAGTAATATGGAAGTGCCTTTGAACTTAGTTTGCACAGAACATTAACTTTTCACTAGTTATATTTTTATTTGAATAACAACATAAATACTTAAGATATTTCAATGTGGAATCAAACTACGAGCAAGACACTTCCATTTTAGGTTATTTTTTAATGTTTTATAAGATGTACGCAAACTAGAAAAGATTTAGCTAAAAGCAAATATAGTTTTAAACGAGAAATAAAAAACTATGGACGGTTTCAAGATCCAATCAACAGGACATAGATTTAGAAAAGAAATCTGGTAAGAAAATCTTAGAGATTTATTTACCCCTTACTTAAAATGATTTTTTGATGGTGTAATCCACTCACATCATTTATTGGTGTCAAATTTATATCCGATCAAAAAATATGAAAAGGAATACTTGTACAACACGTGTACAACTATTAAAAATAATCCAAAAAAATATGAGTGAGACATGGACCATTTTACGTTATTACATAATTAGGTACGAAAGCACACACTGATGCATCAAACCCAAACCTGTTTTTTATGAAAGTTGTTCTTTTGTAATATTTATACAAATTGTACAACATAGTTGTACGCACTACATTAAAACAGAATAGTTTTAAGTGGTTCTTTAACAATGTCAAATTATATGAATGTCAGTTCCAGTGTTTTTTTTTTCTAAATCCATGACAGAAAAAGATAAACCGTACCGTATTCGTCCCTCCCGAGTATACAAGAAGAATCCTAATATATAATTTTAAGAATTGACTATTCCGTCTGATACGTTTTTCTATTACCTATTACTGTTCAAAGAATTTCATCAATTTTAACTAATATAGAGTGTCCTTACGAACTTCCCGAGTTTTTTATTTCTCTACAAGTTTCATTTTTATGGACACCCTGTATAAAATAATGCTCTCCGTTAAATACGCTTATTAAAGATAGTGTAAAAATCTAGCTACATATGTACATAATACGACAGAGCGGGACACATGCACCCTAAAGTGAGATATAATTACGTAGTATTTTTGTAGGTTATACACTCGGCCTCACGTTAATGTAATACGTTTAGAAATGGTACTTTAGTTTTTGCGAAATAAATAATATTCAATAATATATATATTATGTAAGATTATAAACAATTTTAAAATGTGTTGTCTAACTGTTATGGACAGTCGTGTCGCTTACCACAAGGTGCACGATTTGTTCGTCCTGTCACTTGGTATAATAATAAAAAAACATGAAAAGCGACATTAGAGATTTTCTTGTAAGATACACACCGGAAAATAAAGTTCACATTTTTACTTGTTCCATCCAAGCCTAATTAGCGTTATGAGTACTGTAACAAAAACAATATGTAACAATTTTTGATTGATTCTTTTCAAGAATCTTGCTAGGTTCAAGTGAGCATATTATTAAGCGAGTAATTAAAGTCCATTTTCTTCAATTTAGATATATTAATGTGAAGTCGACTGTTCGATTAATTGCTAGGTCTACTATTAAGTCCATGACTGAAGTAAGTAATGAAAATGTAATAGGTGAAGTAGTAGCTTAATCCCTGGGGAATACATGCTAAGGACCTTTCAGTTCAAGCCTCAGTAACTTTTTTTTTCGCCAGAGCTTAGCCATCCCAAGGAGAAACGTCATCTGCTTCTTGTGCTCGATATCCCACGGCTGATTTAATATATTAATTAATTTGATACCATATCGTGTCTTAGCAAACAAAACTGATCAAGTCGAAAATGACCGATTTTTACTTTTGAACGTTACCCAAATCAAAATAAAACGTGAATATCAATAAAAATAAAATACATACTTGATTTGTTATACAAAATAGAGCACCTGTTGCACTTACAATTGTTAAAAAATGTTGTATATTATTGTACAAGATTATTTACGTCAAATATAATTTGACGATCTAGTGGTCGAGTGGAACGCACTGGTTTTCATGATGTCGCCATCTCTGAGGTCCAAGGTTGACCGGGTCAATGCAGAGAAATTAACTTTTTTATATTTTCTCGGGTCTGGTGGTTTTTATGGTGTTGTTTTTGTTGACGATATCCATAACACAAGTGTTTTAGTTACTAACTTTAGGATCAGAACGAACAACGTATATGTGTTGTAGTCTAATATTAATATCGATGCTGAAAAAACGTCTGACGTGCCATTGCAATATATTACACGAGTGCGATTTAAAGAAATTTTGTTAAGGAAAAAAAAATCAAATTTTTAACAAGGAAAAGCTGAAACTTTCTAGTTATCTACATAACAAAAAATTAGTTATTATTATTATTTTTTAACAAAATATTTTAAATCGCTCTCCTCTAATATTTTCCAAATGCATGCTAGACGTTTTACCTATCCAGTGTCGATATATATAATACATAATGCCGTTTTGTACTCTCATTTGAAATTGCCTTGAACGGTGTTGTTTGCTAAGTGGTAACATAAATATAGCATGCCGTATTTCAAATATGTTATTAAGAAATGTAAATTAAAGAAAATTTTAGCGTACGAATATTTTTAAAATGAACGTAAACGTGTAATTTAAGTGCAGAACTAAGTCAGTGATAGTTCCTCTCCTGACTAAGGCTGAGATTTGTAAAACTATCTTTAACTTTGGTGCTTTGGTGTGCCTCCAATTCGCTCTCCACGTCATAGGGAATGAATGCCTATATGTTAGACATGTTGTGGGCTACACGCATTCAATTTAAATTTTTACTAACAACGCA
>NW_020653852.1:15646241-15661165 GCF_003589595.1 Hyposmocoma kahamanoa | reverse complement strand
GCAAAATTCGTTTTGTAAATACGAAAACCTTGATAGCTCAACATTTTTATTCATTAAAAGTCAAAGTCTGCTTTATATATTTCAGCCTAAATGTTTTAACTAGCATTAAGTAGGTTTTTCAAAGTAGCCTTATTTCGGTTTAGCTGTACATTTGTTGAGCAGCTCGTGTCAAATTGATTCTATCAATAAGCTACAGAACATCGGAAAAAATCGCGAACACTTCCGAACGCTGTTCCGTTGTTTATACGTTATCGTTTTAATGTTTGATATACACACACCGGCACATTCTAGTTAAAATCTCAAAATACTGCATGTTTTTTTACTAAAAATGTAAACAATATCATAGGTCTAATTCGAAAATAAATAAATAGGCTCTCATTTTTTTATGAATTTTTCTCGACTGCCATTTTTTCATTTCTTTTTCCTATTAATTTAGGTTTATAGAGTAGTTCGAGTTTGAGTTTGCGTTTTTGTCAATTTTGTAAATTTAGCTTTCGGTTTTGTAAATATTAGTTGAAAAAGTTATTGATTTGTTAAAGTTTGATTTCATCATCGTTAAGCTGTTACAATTTTTAAATTTTCAGCGGTTTCTGATTTGTCATAAACGTTAATAATAATAGCTGTACTAAGTCGATGTTAATTTCATTGCTACTCAATATCTAATTTTTAATTATTTTAATATAAAAGTAACAAATCTATTTATTTTGTTTCGATAAGTGTACTGGTATTTGGGTATTTTTCAGCTTAGTTGTCTCTACCTAATTTTGGTGACAATTTTTATTAATATTATAGTATTCGAGTATACTACCGTGGAATATTAAATAATAATTCAAGATAACTACACTCGAATATTAAATAATACTCCAATATAATATTTTAGAATGTTGAAATAATCAAAACTGCCACCGAAATTAGGTAGAGAAAATTAACCTGTTAATGACCCATTTATGACAATTAAGTACAAAACTTTATTTTCAATTCGTAATGTCTGACGCCAAAGTCATTAACAATGTCAGACATTGAATAACAAAGTTTCGTATTTAAGTTTCATAAATGACGACAGTCATTAATAGGATAACTTACATACGCGGCGACAGCTTTCGGGAAGGTTCGTGGTTTTCGAGTTCTCCCGAAAGTAGTCTATAAATCAACCATATATAGAAAGATGTTCATGTTTTACTTTCTTATGACAAAAATGTTAGAATCAGCTAGCGAGGAGAGGAACTCTCGATCTGAAACATATATCGCACACTTGGTGTAATAAAGCCACATCTGCGAAATTACAACTTTTCAGGGAGGCTTAAAGTTTCTATTGAACGAAATAAGTTGGTAACTTTTTATGCTTAAATTATTAGAGTTATTAAATTTCACATATACATACTTTGTTTCATGCAGTTCGTATTATTTTTATGACTGTCATTTGATAAAAGTACTTTTGATGTATGATCACATGTGGCATTATTATAGCAAAGATACGATTACGATTTTTTTTATACAAAATTAAACTTTACGTCATTCACTTTGGTTTGAAATATGACAGTCTAAATGACATTATTTCCATTCATCTATCCAGCATACACTTAATTCAGGCTAGGACTAAATTCGGTACACCTATAAATACCTACCTATTTGTAAATCTACGAAACACGTATGAAAAACCATTTTACAAATTTAATTATTTAATCAAAGCTAATCGGGGCTACATAGAACCCATAGGCACATCATATGGAATGATTAGTATGTTTAGTTTTCTAACAATTGGCTCATTGGACTTTCGAAGTAAAGATGACTTTTCTTTTTATGAAGAACGCGCTCATCAAAGGCGATGTACTGTTTATTTGCAGTTATACTGCAGGGTGCCAAATGTGTGACGCCCATTACTTTGTATTATACTATAAAATGAGACATATAGACAGTGAAAGGAAATATGTCAGTGTAATGTTTAACACTACTAATACATACATCGTCCCGACTCCTCTCACGCAGTGGTCTAACTGTTGAAATCAATGTTAACATTGGCAGGAGTATATTTTAATTTTCCATGTATTCAAGAGGTAAAGTTTTGAGGTAGATTTCATTTTACATATTACTCAAGACCCAATGTTGCCAACTTTACAAAACAAACATTCATAATGAAATTTATCTTACGTCACATTTGCCCCGCTCTTCATTTGATTATCGTCCTCAGTAACCATCTCTAATTGTCACCTACTAGTGTATTTACATCATCAGCCATTGTGCAGACACAACAAGTCACATCGATCCATCTGGACTATACTTGTGTGTTGTAAATTACGTGCGTTTTTGTGCACGTTTTGTTAGATTGCCTAACGACGTCAAAACGCAAAATATTATGTAATTGAAACAGCATGTAATACGCACAATATCTTTGTATGGTTACTTATTTTGAGTATACTTTTTTCTGTAGCAATTTACAAACAGTGATTTAATTTAAGTCTTCGTCATCACTGTGACGTGTGAGATAACGGTTTCTACCTTCATATTGGGTAAATCTTACGTAACGTACAACATACAAGTTAATACTAATACAATGAAAAAAAAGTAAATATTTTAAACTTATGGACGTGGCCATGTGGCTATAAAGAAACTAATACATAAGGACTAGTTGGCAGCATCTGTACATAATAAGGAAATTATTCACAAGAACTCAGATCAGAAATATTTATTGTTGAACTTTTTGTGATTTGAAGACTTTAATATCTGTTGCAATTGATGTTCTGTCAGCGAAACCTAGGTTATTTTGAAACTAATTGATTTTGTCTATATACTCTAACGAAATATTTTAAATATACAAAATATATTATTCCTCCTAGCATGCATCCACTGGATGCCAATAAACAATAACGTGTCAACCAACATGATCATAGTTTTGCAAAAATGACATCTAAAAATTTGTCGTTCTTTTTAATATTTACTTGTAAAATGAAAATTGCTGTTGTGTTTGTTGTTGTTCTTGGGAAATTATAGTAATAATCAGGACAATTCATCATTCCTGTGGTTACAACAGCAAATGTTTTCATTTTACAAGTAAATTTTTGAACAAACTATAAAAACACAAAAAAAAAATTTTTGGTGCCATTTTGGCAAAACTATGATCATGTTGATTGACACGATATTGCTCATCAGCATCTAACTGTGCTATCATATTAAATGTAATCGTTTAATTAGTCATTTCAATTTTATCCGAGTATAGTTCCGTGTCAAAACTTTGTTCCTCTATTAAGCTTCGTGTTACGTGACAACTTTTGTAATTAAATGAAGATTGTTTCTTTGTTATTATTATTGACATAAAGATCGAACAAACACAAAGAAAAATTCTTTCGACCCGACCGCTACCGTTACGTGGCTATCGCTCTGCCAATGGGTCGAGCCAGCAGATCTTACGAATCTCTCTATGTGCTTGTTGCGGATCTTTATATTGGATTTAAACTTTTTTACCGTGTCTTACAGATCTATGAGTATTTTCAGAAAAAATAGATGAATATCATGGTGGTAAAATAAAAATATAAATAAAAAATAAAAATTAATTGATATCTCTATTTGGTTTAACAATGGTAGCTCAGGTTATCCCATTAATTACTTGTGTTGGGAAAGCCTTGCAACTTCCCTAAACTTAAAATTTATAACAAATCAGGGGGGTAGTTAAATAAGATAATGATAAAACAAAAAACTAACAACAAATGTAATGTGTACTTAAAATAACATGACATTCAATAAAAATAAAATATTGTTTCTTTGTTATTGTACAATATTTTGCATGTTGCCTACACATAATGTAGCTCAACAGGACATAATTTGAGAATCTTTTCTTGAGTATTTTTTTAACACTTCAATACAGAGGATATCTGCGTACCGAAAAATGTATATATCCATATTTCCGAAGTATTTAAGTCTTCAAGTTTCACAAAATTTCAATTGAAATAAGGCATTTTAAATTGAACTTAATATAACATGTATAATTTTGAGTTTATTTTTCTGTAGCTAATTTCGGTGGCAATTTTTATTATTTTATTTAAGTATTCAAGTAAATTATCGTGAAATAACAAATAATATTACAGGATACTACCCTCGAATATTAAATAATACTTCATGATAATATTCTAGAATAATTAAATAATAGAAATTACCGAAATTAGGTAGAGAAAAGTGACCTCAAAATTACCCATTCACATTTGTAACTAACTCTCAGAATTAACTACAATCAATTGTACGCTTTGTCTTGTAAACTGGTAAGTTAAGAAAGATATTAGGTACATCATTTGCGTTCGCTTTGAAGAATCATTTCGAGACTTGTCACCGTCAAAAATTGACAACAGACGTTAATTAACTTTTGCAAATGTTACTTTCTTGGCTTTCACGTATTCATTACGGTCTTAATGTTAAGAATAAAGTGAAGTAATTTTTACTTTTACTTTTACTGTTCTATATTTTTTAATTTTAATATTATTTAAAAAGCGGGTTCAGTTTCGACTTTAGCAGAACGTGACCGGTAGTATGGCTACTGTCACGTGTAATGTGACCCCTTTATTTGATATTAAAAACAAAGGCAGGGCAGCTCAACAATATTATAAAAAAATGGACTTTTTTGAATTTCACGATTTTTACGAACACAAAGAAAAATTTGAAACTTTTGGACGTTGAAAGCTCGAAAAGCCCAGTACAAAGATCTATAACAGACTCAAGAAGAATTTCGTCGTCCTGCTTACTCGACTTGCAGCTCAGTTGGCAGAGTCACGCTACGGTACAGCGTGGATACAGGTTCAAATCCTGTCGGGTCGAAGGAATTTTGCTTTGTGAACACAAAGCAGGATCGAAAGATCTTTGTATTAATAATAATAATAAAAAAATATTTTTTCAAGATGACAAGTCCCAATGAATAACTTTACGAACGATAAAAACTCAAGATTGATTTTAGTTCTGAGTCCTTTCTTTCACATTCTCAATCCTTTTTGTTTTTTTTTGTATTCTTTTTAACAATGCAAGCAAAGTTAGAAAGGAAATTACCTAAACTATATACTTTGAGCAATACAATTTGTCTTGTGCTATGCTGTAGTCTTTTATTTTTATTATTATTTTTTAAATGTAAATATGACTATAATTTGAAAAAAAATAAAAAACAATTGTAAAATGTCTATACAAATAATAAATTGGAGGCTGTTTTCAATGAACATTGAATTAAATTTTATGTAAAATACCAAAACTTTAAAAAAGTAAAAAGCAACTTACCAAGCATCTTGTGTACAACTAACAAAACACTACTAGCTCGTAACACTGCATTTAAACCGACCAATCACAGCAATTTCTTTTTTTTCTTGCCCAGTATCCGGCCAATAACAAGCAAACAGTTTTCATATATCATCTACTTTCGTTCATAGTAAAATTTTAGTCGCTAGTACAATGCAGGTACTCGTACTCAAGGCCCAGACTGACGGCGACAAAAACAAAGTACAGAAGGAACATGGTGAAGCCCAGGCCTTTGTTCATTTTCCACCTAAAGCAGGCTATACTGATTATGACGAAGATAAGCATGGCGAATAGCAGTACGATGCTGCAAACCATCCCCTTGGAGTTAACTTGTACAGGCTCGCCGTAAATAATTCCGTACAGGAGCCAAGGAAGTGGTAACCTGAAACAGATTAAAATTAATTTTATTGTTATTGCAATGGTACAAATTAATACTATGTAACAAATTTTCAAAAAGATTCTGTTTCTGGTTTGACAGTATTGCTTTCTGTTTAATTGAGCAGCAAGTATGTAGAAAAGAGTAGCTATAACCCTGAAATTTTGCTTTTATGGTTCTCATGGTGGTATTTATGTACAATATATTTATTTACATAATCACATTTCTAGATTCTTTGTCATCAACATCATTTCAGCAAAAAGATGTCCACTGCTGAACTTAGGCCTCCCCCAAAGAATGCCACAACGACCTGCCCTGAGCCGCTTGCTGATTGATCGTCAGTCCACCTTGTGGGTGGTCTGCCCACCCCGCGTCTTCCGGTACGCGGTCGCTACTCGAGAAATCATCGGCCCCATTGGCCATCTGTTCTGCGAGCAATGTGCCATGCCCATTGCCACTTAAGTTTTGCAGTTCTTAGGGCTATGTCGGTTACTCCTCGGATATCCTCATTACTGATTCGATCTTGCAACGAAACTCCGAGCATAGCCCTTTCCATTGCCTTATGAGGTCCATATTGAGCAACCACGTCTCAATGCCATAAGTCATCACTGGCAACACAGACTTTTGTCATCAATTTGTAGAATTTTAGTTGAAATATACTATTGATTTGAAATATAATGTTCCCTTTTTGTCTTTAAATGAAGAGATAAGAGAGAGAGAAGAGAGAAGAGAGAGAAATAAAGTTTTTCGTGTTTTTATGTTAGAACCAATTAGAAAATTATATTGACAACCCAAAAACAAAAATTGTTTATTACATTTATTGTTAGTTACATGGTGTTGTTGAAAACAGATTACAACTTCATTTTAAAACAATATTAATTTAAAAATATATCAGTAAATCTGTATTCTAATTATAACTGTACACATTCAGAAAAATCTCAATCTTATAAACAAAAAATAAAGAAAAATTTTAAACAAGAAAAATAATGGTGGTCAAACATCGTGGCATTCAATAAACTTTAAAATTATAATATTATTATTATTTGTTTATACTAGAATGGCAAATGAAAAATATAAGAAATGATAATGATAAATTGTCGGACAACTGCACCATTATCTGCTCTTAAATACGGAAACGAAATTAACTAAGAGGGCACTACCCGAAATACAGAACACTCAATCCGAATTTAGAAAACTTCATACAAAAATATTGTTAATAAGAAAATCTAAAAATACAAGTTTAGCAAAACTGAGGCTATTCATGAATTGGTGTAAGTTCCACAGTTGGGCGCTAGTCGCCGCAATAGGAAAAATAAAGCCTGCCGTGATCAATTTATGAAGTGAGTATCAAGGTTATGAAATAACTCGTTGAATTTCAAAACTGTTTTTATTTCATATTGAAATCATTAAATCGTTGATACTCGTTAAGTAAGAAACAGTTAAATTAATAATAATAATAACGCTCACACTCAACATAGCCCCTCACTAGGGACACCCTGTATCGCGGGTGCTATGGACACACACATAGACAACTACAATTAAGCATCTAGTTATTTTAACGTAATAACTTTAATACCCACCCGCTCTAAAACCCTAAAATTATTATTAAACAGAAGCACTCTAAACAAATTTGTTTTACAATAATAATAAAGTAACAAACTAATAAAGAAATAGCAGTTAAGTACAAAGTACACTTTTTTAATCTTTCAGTTAACGTTTTCTTTGACCTAAATATTCAGGCCAAGGTTTGGTAAATTAGTCAGATACATATCAAATTGTTATCGTGACTTTTTGTTAGAGCTGCGAATGAAAATCGGTTTCGGTTTTCACCTAACAAATGAAAGTGGAAAGTTTTGATCGCTTCGGGTCGAAAAGCAACTTTTCGAACGTGGTGACGTAGCTGTGTCAAACAAGTCTAAACTTCATTTAATTTGTTTTTATTAAGTTGTATTTAATAGTAAATAAAATTAAATTAGTCGTACTATCCTATGGTTCTTTTTACATTGCGGTGGAACGGGATGGAACGGAAGCGTCAATTTTGCCTCGCTAGGAGAAGGCGCGAGCGGTTGCCGGAATGCTCGGGTGCTCAGCTTCATCGCGCCACTTCCCGCGGATTCGTCAGGCGTCGCCGATGCAGCTACGGGATTTTCGCGAATGCGCGAGCATTCTCGAGCAAGTGCGGGAATTCTTGCGATTTTTAGCGCGTGTCTAATTTGTAAGTTATACAATTGACCATAAAATACATTACGCTATGTACAATATCGTTACGAAAATTCGCGTCCACTCCGTTCCGCCGCAATATAAATTGAGCCTTATGGTTTGAACAACCGCCTCCCAATTAGAATTTGAAAAATTTTAAATTTACCATAAGCTCTTTGGAAAAGAAAAACATCGTGAGGAAATTTGCACACATTTGCAAAGCATTGACAAAGTCAAAGTCAAAGATTATTTATTCCATAAGTAAAATAAATTTACACTTGAAAACGTCACATTTAAGCTACTGCTCGTTCACTCCGCTAACCTCCCTGAGAAGAACGAGAAACAAGAAACTCTAGAGATTGCTCTTTTCAAATAAACTTAAATGCTATGGAATACACTTTGAATCAAATTTGTGTGGATTCTGGAGCTATGTCGTCTTTCCATACATCTTTATCTAACACGTAGTCTTCAATTTTGTAATATGATTTTTCGATCAAAATATTTTTAATGTAGTTTTTAAACTTAGGAAATGATAAACATAATATATGCTCCGGACTCTTATTGTAAAAACGTATACAGTTCCCCATAAAAGAGTTGTTTACCTTCGTTAAACGAAATCGTGGTACCATGAGTTTGGATTTAGCTCTAAGGTTAATATTATGGATATCTTCTTTCTTATTGAAATTATGTATATTTTTACGGGCATATAAAATATTTGAGTAAATGTACTGTGGTGCCACAGTCATGATACCAGTCTCCTTAAACTTTTCTCTGAGAGAAACCCGAGAGCCTAGACGGTACACAGAACGAATCGGTCGTTTTTGCAATACAAATTTGGTTTGAATATCTGCCGCTTTACCCCACATGAGAATCCCGTAGGACATTATACTATGGAAGTAACTAAAGTAAACTAGTCTAGCAGTACTAACATCGGTAAGCTCACGTATTCTGCGGACTGCGTATGCAGCGGAGCTTAATCTGCTGGCCAGGGAAGATATATGTGGAAACCATTGAAGTTTACTATCTAAGGTCGCTCCCAAGAAGACTGCTTTATTAACAAAGTCTAACTTTTCTCCGTTTATTTCTATGCTTGGACTAGTCGATTTTACGTTAGGTCATTCAAATTTAACACATTTTGTCTTCTTGGCATTAAGCAATAAATTGTTAGCATTAAACCAATAAACTACCTTAGAGAGGGTATCATTAATATGGTCATAGTTAATGTCATGTCTGTCTGTTTTAAAAATCAAGGATGTGTCATCAGCAAACAACACTATTCGCAATGGTCCTTAACAAAGAATGGCAGATCATTAATATAAATCAGGAATAAGAAAGGCCCAAGTATTGAGCCCTGCGGAACACCCATTTTTAACGGAGAACCCAAAGAAGTCACACCATTTATGTCTACTTTCTGAATTCTACCGTTGAGATATGACGAGACAAGTTTCGACGCCTTGCTATTTACACCGTAATGTTGCAGCTTCCTAACAAGAGTAATATGATCAACGCAATCAAATGCCTTTGAGAGGTCACAGAAAACACCAAGCGTTCTGGGACCTTTCCCAAGCATCAAAGATGTGTTTTAGTAACGCTACCCCCGCATCGCTAGTCGATCTACCACTAGTAAACCCGTATTGTTCTCTATGAAAAATATGATTCCTACTGAAATAGGACAGTAATTGAGTTCGCCGTGCCCAGCATTGGCCAATGCCTCCTTTTGCAATGAGAGGGTCTGGTGGTAGTTGCCACGCGGGCCCAATGCCGAATGGGAACTTGAGACAAGTCTTTAAAAGCTTTGCCGATGTCTGCAGGTTTCCTAACAATGTTTTCCTTCTATAGTATACGAATATATTGCTGAATTTAATTAGCTTTTTATTGTTTTTGCTTAGAGTCTAATGCCACAGAATACATAAATAACGAGTCTATGAACCGGAACCCGCCCCTGATCAGAGATGGGCAAGCGCCCGGCTAATAACCCGGCGCTTTGTTAACTACGGGTTTAAATAGAGTTAAAATTCATTAGTGCCCGAAATCGAGGGAAAATCTATTTATAACTAAGTATTTGTTGTAAATCAAGTTTTGTTCAAATTGTGATAATGAAAAAAACAAATTACATGAATATTGCTTTCTCGTCTAGACGATTCGATTTGCCTTTCTATTGAATCGAATCGCTTAAAAATCGCATTGAAATAAATCGATACAAAAAAACGTTAGATCGTATGCAGTTGAATAGATTTTCATAAGAATCGAATGGTAGTGAGCGTCATTAAAACTAAGAATTCAAAGGATTGTAAGGTAGGTATGGTGTGGAGTTGCCTTTTTTGTCTAAAAAGATTTTTTACATCGATATTTGTAATAAATATGGAGTTATACCAAATCCTGTGTACGTCGTTACCGCCCACGGTTTTGGGCAGGAAAGGGTTAAAACCCGGCTCTTTGGGTAAAAGCTCGTGCGGGTTGGTATGGTTTTAATCCACTGCCCATCTGTGCCCCTGATATATCTGCTTCAATACCTTACTCGCATTATTCTTTTTCATACAGAACCGTTTTTATTCGTGTTACTTTTCACTTTTTGTTTTGCACTTTTGGCCTTTTTTAAGGACTTCCTAAATCTGGTTGAGATATTTATGCTGAGTTTGACCTTTCCCCGTGTTTTCAAACGTATTCGCTCCACTTATATTTTATTATAATTGTGCCGGTATTTTACTAACGTCTATGTTTTCGATATGGTTAAACCATAGAAGCAAAAAGCTTTCTCTACAACAACGATTTGTAAATAACTATAACTTTTTTATTAAAAAAAATGACCCCAAAAGTTTGTGGAATTATATCTATTTGTCAAGTTTTATTGAAATCGGTTCACGGAAAGTAGGTGAGATCTAATAAATCGGATTCATCCCCTAATTGGAAGGAATATTTGCAATATATAAGGTGGAATATTTTCTTCAAAATTTGAATGGGATCATTACTCCCTTTCCAACAAAAAATAATCATCGAAATCAGTTCTCAAATGTCGGAGTAATCGCGTGACACACACACAAATTTATTCGCAATCTCCTCCTTTTTTTGAATTCGGTTAAAAAGACTACTTCAACTTTCGGTTGTGTAGTGTCCTCATTGTGTATCATTTCAAGTATATACGTCATTAAGTACTAGTTAGAATGGCTATAGGTATATACGTGGGGAGCACTATAAGTTTCCAGAATGAATAAGAAAAAAATACTATAAATGGTCAGAAATGAATTTATTGTTTCTCAAAATATTCTCCGTTAGCGTTAATGCACTTTTTCTTACGAATGAACCAATTTTGAAAACATTTATTCCACTCCTCTGTGACAATCTCTAAAACATATGTTTCATGCTCTTCAACAGCCTCTTCAGGTTATGAAAACCGTTCACCGCGTAACTGGTTCCTAATATTTGGAAGTAAATAAAAGTCACAAGGTGCCAGGTCGTGACTATATGCGGAATGGCTCAATTTACTGAATTAAAGAATTGAGAATGAACGAAATGTATAAATATTTAAAACCCGATCGATTAGAAATTGATTCGACGTCGAATGTTTCATATCAACAACAATGGCTGCATTGGAGAAAAACATTTGAAAATTTTCTTCAGGAATCAAGATCAACTACGGAAAGTGGACAAATGGATCACTCAGACAGTGTAAAGCTTAAACTTCTGATCAATTATGTATCACCGACAATTTATGAAATGATAGCTTCTTGTGAAACCTATTCGTGCGCTATTTCAACGCTAGAAGGTATCTACGTGAAACCAAAAAGTATTATTTTCGCGAGACACAAACTGACTACTCGTACACAACAACCTGATGAGTCTATAGATCAATACGTACAAGCTTTAAAACTCTTAGCCAAAGACTGTGATTTCAAAGCCGTCACTGCTCAAGAGAATGAGAGTGACTCGATTCGCGGAGCATTCATAGCTGGCTTAAGATCACCGCAAATACGTCAGCGACTATTAGAAAACCTAACATTAACTCTGGATGAAGCTCGGAACAAAGCGCGCGCTTTAGAGTCTGCAGAGATTCAATCTGTAAGTTTTAATACTCCGTCTCATGCTGATGCTTCATCTCATGTTGCCGTTGTTAACAATAGCGTCAATAAAAATAAAGTCCAACTATATACACGAGATAATCTAGTTGAGAAATGTTACTACTGCGGAAATCTTAGACATCAACGTCGGTTTTGCCCTGCCGCTAACAGTACGTGTTTAAAGTGTGGGAAACGCGGGCACTTCGCTAAATCATGTCGGAGTCAAACTTCAGTATCTACTGCAAATGCAGAAGAGGGAGAATCGATCTCGTCTAGTTTATTTGTAGCTACAGTTGGCTTGAATAGATGTGTAATCCCAATAAAGCTAAATGGGATAAATGTCAAAGCCCTAATCGACACTGGGAGTACAGCTAGTTTTGTTGACGAAAAAGTTGTACAAAGGTACAATATTCCAACACGTTCATGGAAACAAAACGTATCAATGGCTTCTCAAGTACTAAAATCTCAGATAACATCCGCCTGTTATGCATCTATACAGTTAAATGGAAGTGTATATCCAAATACGCTACTTCGCGTCTTGGAGAATCTATGTTCTGATGTTATAATAGGACACGACATCATGGCGCAATGCTCCTCATTAGAGATTAAATTTGATGGACCCAAACCCTCTTTGACCATATCTGCACTAAAAGAAGCGAATATAGAACCAGTAAACCTCTTTCCACACCTAAGCCCTAACTGTACACCTATAGCTGTAAAATCAAGAAGGCATGCCACTGATAATTTAGTGTTCATAGAATCCGAAATTCAAAGTCTCCTCTCTGAAGGAATAATAGAAGAAAGTACTTCACCATGGCGGGCCCAAACTCTGGTAACCTCTGGAACACACCACAAGAAGCGTATGTGTATAGATTATTCGCAAACAATCAATAAATTCACATACCTAGATGCATACCCTCTCCCTAATATTGAAGATGTCGTAGCTAAGGTCGCGAAATGGAAAGTATTTTCAAAAATTGATTTAAAATCAGCTTACCACCAAATACCAATCCTGGACTCAAACAAGCAGTTCACCGCCTTCGAAGCTTGCGGGAATCTCTATCAGTTTACTCGTATACCTTTTGGCGTCACAAACGGAGTAGCGTGTTTTCAAAGGTCAATCGATACTATAATCAGAAAGACTAATCTAAGCGGAGTGTATCCATACTTAGATGATATCACTGTATGCGGTATGGATGAAGCTGATCACGATGAGAGACTTAAGAAATTTTTGGAGGTTGCTGATCATTATTCGCTTACAATAAACAAAAAAAAAATGTGAATTTTCCACTCGAGAGATAAATATTCTTGGCTATAGAATAGCAAACGGTATAGTTAAACCGGATCCTCAAAGATTAAGTGCTCTACTTGATATGCCGGTCCCTAAAGATTCACCATCACTTAGACGAGCTATTGGCCTATTCGCTCATTATTCAAGATGGGTCCCTAACTTCTCAAGGAAACTTCAATCACTCACAAACGTAGAACAGTTCCCGTTGAGTAACATACAAAAGAACGCTTTTGAAGAGTTAAAACTTATTATATCCAAGGCGTCCCTCTCAGCTATTGATCCGAAAGAACCTTTTACTGTTGAAACTGATGCTTCAGACTTATCTATTGCAGCGTCTCTTACTCAAAATGGGAGGCCTATTGCATTCTTCTCTAGAACACTCAGCGACTGTGAAAAGAAATACCCGATTATAGAAAAGGAGGCTTGTGCAATTGTCGAAAGCTTGAAAAAGTGGAGGCATTATCTCCTTGGTCGTAGATTTTATCTTATAACTGATCAAAAATCAGTTGCATTTATGTTGCAAAACCACGCAGGTAAAATAAAGAACGATAAAATTCAAAGATGGAGACTAGAGCTATCTAATTATAATTATGATGTGCGATATCGTCCCGGCAAGGATAACGTCGTGGCTGATGCGCTATCGCGACAAATTTGTGGTGCAATCACAACAGATAAACTCTTCACGTTACACCGGTCTTTGTGTCATCCGGGCGTTACTCGCCTTACACACCTAGTCAGACAAAAGAACTTACCATACTCTATTGAAGAGATAAAGAAAGTTGTATCAAGCTGTCGAGTTTGTTCGGAAATAAAGCCCAGATTCTTAAAATGTACGGGAAATCTGATAAAAGCCTCGGCCCCTTTTGAACGACTGTCAATGGATTTTAAAGGACCTATACCAACAACTACTAATAATAAGTATTTGTTGACGATAATTGATGAATATTCTAGATTTCCTTTTGCTTATACTTGTCCTGATACGAGTGCAAAAACTATTATAAAATGCTTGACCGATATATTTTCGCTTTTCGGCATGCCGAATTACATTCATACTGACCACGGATCGTCATTCGTGTCTTCAGAACTAAGAGAGTTCCTTAATAGCAAAGGAGTAGCACTAAGCCATTCCGCTCCCTATAACCCACGTGGGAACGGTCAGGTAGAACGCCTCAACGGCACTCTCTGGCAAGCCATACAATTGGCACTCCGTGATAACGAGCGACCGATTACGATGTGGGAGTCTGTACTCATACAAGCTCTTCACTCCATAAGATCGTTACTATGTACGTCAACAAACGAGACTCCACACGAACGCATGTTTACCCATCCTCGCAGGTCAACATTTGGCGAATCGATGCCCACATGGCTTCAGCCAGGCAATAAAATTCTGAAGAAGAACTTTAATAGAACGAAATACGACCCGTTTGTGGAAGAAGTAGAACTGTTGCAACCGAACCCAAATTACAGCCTCGTACGCCTTCTTGATGGTCGAGAAGTCACTGTATCTAACAGACACCTTGCGCCGAACGGCGAGCGGGACCCGACTCCTTCCACATCTACGACGGAACCCACCCCTGCACAAAATCGATCGCAATCTCCAATGCCCACACCCGAAGCCCCTCCTGCCCGAAGATCCACACGAGAGAGGCGACCACCAGCTTACCTGGAGGATTACCAATGCTAGGGGAGAATGTGGTGAAACTTCATGGTTTATTGTCAGTGTCAACATTGTAGAAAA
>NW_020653852.1:15618213-15646231 GCF_003589595.1 Hyposmocoma kahamanoa | reverse complement strand
GTAAAGCCTATTTACTTATTTCAAGGCGCTCTCTCATTTCATAAGGTCAACGTTGTTCACCTTCAAAAATTTATTTGTCTGTCTGGCCGTGTGAGAACTGGCATTATCGTGGTGCAAGATGATACGGCCTTTACGGTTATTTTTACGGAGTTTGTCAATAACTTTCGGCAAACAAATGGTCGTATGCCAATCACCAGTCACGGTACAACGATTCTCCAAAGCAACAGTAGCCACGTATCCAGTTTTATTAAAAAAAGAAGCAATCATCCGCTTAGAGGCACTTTGCACGCGCGCCACTTTGGTTGGTTTTGGCTCATCTCGAAAGACCCATACGGTCGATTGCTGCTTTGTTTTGGGATCGCAACTATTAATCCGGGTGACTATTACGAAATTCGTCACTGAGATTCACACGACCGCGATTGAATTCTGCAAACCAGCTATAAATAGTTGTCTTGCTTGGTGCTTCATCGCCAAAAGCAGTTTGATGCCGAGCGAAGGTCCGCCGAGCTGTTAAATTATATTTAAAGTAGTAGAAAACCACACTACGAAAATTTTCATTCATTTTCGAGTTATATCCATAGTGATGTAGACAACCAATTTCTAAAATGGTGCCATAACGTGAACAAAACAAGTGACAGTCAGATGAAACAAACTGTATTCTACAGCCAAGAAGTTCCATTTTCAAATGGTGTAATTACTTTTTAAATAGGTATTGTTTATGTAAGTGGCCAGTTCAGGAAACTTATAGTGCGCCCTATGTATATACCTGAATTCACGTATGTTTTTTGAACATGGCAAGTTGTAGCAGAATATTAGCGGCGCTTTGAAACACTCCGTTATTTTGCTTCGCTACAAATCTTTTTATCTTCCACCACTATTGTTTAATATTGAACTTTAAGTGTAATGTGTTTTATTTTACGCACCTTGATGTAATAAGTCCACATCAGCAAAATGAGACTATTCAAGTTTGAAGACTTTACGAACGAAATAGTAAATATTTTTTTATGCTCGAATTACACATTATTCTATTATTTTATTATATTTATAACTTCTTTCATAAGGTTCGTATCAATTGTATGAGTTTCTTGTGATAAAACATCTATGATCCATGATCACATGGCTTTATTATTTAGTCTCTCCATTCATCACAACGATATGTACGAAACCTCTATTTCAATTTCGATTTCGGTATACAAAAATTTGGGTTATACTCCTAACTACTTATTCACGCGAAAGAGGGGGCCATGACAAGCAACTAACTAAGAACTCATGCTAGAATTTTACCGATCAAAGAAATAAATGGGTCAAATAACAACCTTTGATGTCAAAAAGATTCTCTTGAAATAGCAATTGACAAAACTTTTGTGATATAATGACTTGCAAGAAAATGTCGTGCTTCCGTCGTCGCGTCAATAAACACTTCCTCGAATTTCTAACCTTCATATAATGGTTTAAACAAAGTCATGAAAGAAAATAATAAAAACAACCTTCACCGATTCTTTGATTTACTTTCATTAATTTCCTTATTATATAATTTATAGATAAGTCCTTATTATATAAGTTCATTATCTTTATCTATATTTATACCCCTGATTATTTTCATATATCTATGATTTGTATCAATGTGCATAATTATAATAAGCTGTGTGTTTATTGAAATTCATATTCGTAACGATTTATTAAGACATGTACTCTGTCTTCAATCATTAATTTATGCATTACTTTATTTGTAGACACTTTTTTAATAATACCAACAAACAAGTCGCGTGTCTGGTGGTAAGCGACACGCCTGTCCATAACAGTTGCAGTGCCGTTGAGAGCTTTAAAATGCATTTTGAGGGGTATTGCTACAGCGCCCGTCACCCTGAGACATAAGTTGGCAAGTCCCATGTGCCTGTAATTGCACCAGCACCCTACCATTCAAAACCGGAACGAAATGCTCACAGTACTCCTTGGCGGTAGAAATAGGTAAGGTGGCAGTACTTCTACTAATAAAGACTTATTGCTGCTTTTTCAAGAAAATATATTTTTTTCGAGATTCACAAAGACGTAAGTTAATCTTATTACTCATTGTAATGGTAACAAGAATTGTGAGAAAAAAACGAGCATCTAGCCACAGGGAGATTTGTCATTCTGTCTGGCACACTCATTGATAGTTCCTCCAAATCAAAAGCAATCTAAAAACAAAGGCTATAAAACGTAGAATCAACTGCCGCATAAGTTTTCGGGCTAACATCTACGCGAACTGTTTTTAACCTTATTCCAAAGGGTTAAAGTCGTTCGATGTCGTTTTGGTGGTTATCGATCGAACGATGCACGGGATTGTGAAGTGAGTTACAATGCACGTAGAGGTTTCCGAATTGAGGTTGGTCTTTTAAATGTCTCTTTGAAACATTAAATTCATAGTGAATGCTCGAGACTCTTAAATTTTAATAATAGTTAGATTTCACGTATGGCTCAGGAAGTTATCTCCCTACTGAAGAAACACCCGAATCTCTAACTTACAATCACGCCTGCCTAAAGTTATGTATGAATTTGACCCAAAAAAGCTCTTTATAATCCTCACTCCTTAGTCATTGTTTGAGAACTCGCAAATTTAAAAAACAAATCACAGTGAATCACAACTGCGACTGAAGTAAAGGAAAATCTTCATCAGAAAGAAAGGGAGATACAATAGAAATGAGAAAAAAGGGACAGAGGATGCGGAAGAAAATCCACTGCAGAATATACGGTACGAGGACGGCATGACACAGCTTAGCTTTAATGGTTGTGAATATACCGGGTGTTAATGATATTATGTTCCCTTACAAATATTTAAAACTAAAAACAATTTTGATTTCGTATGAAATGTAAGAAAAATGACTGAAATTCCAAAAGTTGTAATATGTTATTCAAATAGGCAGTCAGACCATCCATCTGATAGAAAGTGGTAACCTGTGTCTAAGAATATTTGTAATACTAATACTATGGTGCGTATAATACATTTCGTTCATTATTTCCTACGCGTTGCCAGCTATGAGACTTAAGAATTTAATTGCCTGAGATTGCGCTGGCTCTCTGCGCCCTTTCATTCGGATCACAGCAGTGTGGTAAATATAGGTAGGGTAGTGGTACCTACCTATTCACTAGTACTAAACATGTTTATACACACGGTGACTTTTAAAGATGTAAAATATTTTATCAAGGTGATAATTTTTACAACTCAATCGATAAAATTTGACGACCTCGGTGGTCTAACGGTTTTACATTGTGGACGCTTGATGCTGAGGTCCCAAGTTTGATTCCCGGTAGAACTAATTTGGGAAATGAACTGGGTGTTTAGGTGCCCCTTGGGTTGCACGAAATTAGTCTTCTCGAATAATGTACCATTCCTTTCATGTACTTCGGGCGCAATCTGGCAGCAATCGGCGGGTACCTTACGCCTTTTGGAAAACCCTTTCACCACGAAGCATTATAGCGTATACCATCGATACGATATGATGAAGAAGATTGTGACCCTTCAGAGTTTTTTTCTAAATTTTAGTACGGTTGATTTTATTGAGGCCAGATGTGGGGTAGTAAAAATTGTTTGTGTACCTAAGTGAATTCACACCTAAAAATCTCTCGGGGTTTTAGGGGTCACTCCGTATAATGGGTATGATAAGAAATTAAAATTTTCACGATTGTGTCTACACCCTGTTTACGACACAGGGCTAACACGGCTTAGCTATAAGGGTTGAAAATAAATACGACGGCAAACAAATGAGATTTCTCTTCAAATGGGCTTTGGGAAGTGTTAAGCTGGATTTGGTGTTTTGTTAAATTTACTCCATTCGCATTTTTTGAAAATTAGATGGTATAGATGGGATTAGTAATTTCCCAAAATTGATTTTAGTTTCTGATCTAAATCACGTATATTTGCTTTTAATATACGCGACTTAGATCCGAGAAAATAGGTTCATTTTCTATATGTAACAATCACGTAAACGTCCTTGATATATAAAAAAACCCCGTAATTTTCTTTTGCTATCAACATGATAGCAACTGAAGTTTGATATTAATGTAATTATTTTTTTGTAATATCTTTTTCGCTTTCTAGAAATAGGGTTATCTGTAAAATATTAACAATCTCTCCGGACTATATTATTACTAACATCATAAACAATAACTTTTGTTCCATGACTTTTTACACAACATAATAAAACCAAAAAATTAAATTTTTCGGTTTTTCTTGTTCTATCTGACAGTTTTTAGATCTGTTTTGGTAGAAGTTAAGTATTTGTTAGTAAGTAAGGTATGTTTTTTACCGCGCCGAGTTATCACCGCTTAGAGCGATCGATTTAAATATTTTAAATTTTGTACAAAAGTAAAATTTTATTAATTACATAAAAGTCATGAAACAAAAGTAGTTGGGTATAATCTTAGTAATGTAGTTGTGCGAGGTTGTTAGTATTTTAACACCCTGTATGTATTAATTTTCTTAAGATTTTTTATTTCTTTAATATTTTTCATACTTCTTTTTTATATGAAATAAGTGCGCATTTGACCTGCGTCTCTTCAAATTTATAATGCCTATGCAATGCACTCTCGTCTTAAAAAGGCTTAAGTTATACCGCTCAGGGAACAGGTGTGCTGGCAGGGAAATCCACTCCAAAGCCGTGCGCCGTGTGAATGTGGAATCGTGACGCTACTTGCGAATCATATGTATATACACAACATAGGGGTGAAACCCCAGTCTAAGCTGGAAAGGGGATGGCGAAATTATTATTACACTTGCGGTCATTGCTGGAACTTTTACGAATATGCAGTCTAAACTAACTTCAGGTAATGTGTCAATCATTAAATGATACTAATTTGTACGCTTGATATTATAAAATCACATGTGATCATACGTTAATAGTACATTATTTCAGAGGCCGGGAAGTAAGGAAATGCAGGACGAGTATGAGTTACATTGATGAGCGTCAGCGAGGCCTTGTATTAAATACGAGTCAAGCAATCCCCGTTCCCGCCGAGGCATGTGAAGTATTTTTCTCAAACAATGTGAGGAAATAATAAAATACTAAAAAGAGAGGAAGATGTATAATAGAAAAAGTAAAAATATATTAATTAAAATGAAAAGTAATATTTGACGTGTTAGGACAATTGGTAAAAGAAAGTGTTATTGTTTTTCCAGGCACATTAATACGTGGCGCGCACTATAAGTTTCCGAAATGAATAAGAAAAAAACACTAAAAATGGTCAGAAATGAATTTATTGTTTCTCAAAATATTCTCCGTTAGCGTTAATGCACATTTTCATACGAATGAACCAATTTTGAAAAAATTTATGCCACTCCTCCGTGACAATCTCTGAAACATATTTTTCATACTCTTCGTCAGCCTCTTCAGGTGATGAAAATCGTTGATCGCGTAACTGGTTCTTAATTCTTGGAAATAAATAAAAGTCACAAGGTGCCAGGTCGGGACTGTATGCGGGATGGCTCATAATGTCAACGTTGTTCACCTTCAAAAATTCATTTGTCTGTCTGACCGTGTGAGAACTAGCATTATCGTGGTGGAAGATGATACGGCGTTTATGGTTACTTTACGGAGTGTGTCAATAACTTCCGGCAAACAAATGGTCGTGTACCAATTACTATTCACGGTACAACGATTCTCCAGAGCAACGGTAGTTACGCGTCCAGTTTTATTAAAAAAAGAAGCAATCATCCGCTTAGAGGCACTATTTTGCACGCGCGCTATTTTGGCTGGTTTCGGCTCATCTCGAAAGACCCATACGCTCGATTGCTGCTTTGTTCTGGGATCGTAACCATAAATCCATGTTTCGCCACCTGTTACTATGTCCCACACCAAATTTGACGCCCCTTCGTTGACTCTGGTAAGCATAACATTGCACCAAGTGACGCGATCCGTTTTTTGAGCCTCAGTCAAATTGTGTGGTATCCACAGAGAGCACAGTTTTTTTACATCCAAATATTTGTGTAGTGTTGATTGTATTTAACTCATGCCTATGCATAAAGATGCTCGAATCTCAAGGTATGCCATATGCCTGTCTGTTTTGATCATACGGCGCACAGCATCGATGTTTTTGTTGTTTACAGCAGTGGACGGGCGACCATCACGAAATTCGTCACTGAGATTCAAACGACCGCGTTTGAATTCTGCAAATCAGCTGTAAATAGTCGCTTTACACGGTGCTTCATTGCCAAAAGCAGTTTGAAGCCCAGGGAACCTTCGCTGAGCGGTTAAATTACACTTAAACTTGTAGAAAATCATACTATGAAAATTTTCACGGGTTGAATCCATGGTGATGTAGACAACCAATTTCTAAAATGACGTCACAATATAAAAACAAGTGACAGTCAGATGAAACAAACTGTATTCTATAGCCAAAGAGTTCCATTTTCAAATGTTGTAATTACTTTTAAATATTGTTTATGTAAGTGGCCAGTTCCGGAAACTTATAGTGCGGCCTATGTAATAGTCTGTTGAACTTCCGATGATGTGTTTGAATATGTATCTAAAAACAATAGAATACCAAAACACTTTAGTTTAAATGTTACCGCCATTTTCTTTTTTTTTTAAGTAAGCGGTACATGCAGGTATTATTATAATTCTCGCAACTATGAACACTGGGTAATTGGCTGTATAAGTTTTTCTTTTACCTGTTTAAATAGTTCATTATTAGTAGATAGATTTAAAAGTTTAGAGAAGTGGACAGTAATGGATTTTATACTTACTTCGCAAGCCTTGGCCGGAAAGAAGTAGCACGGTCCCTAAATGATAAACTTTCCGTGTTCGCTTTTTGAAAGTAATGCGAAACATTTCCGAACATGTTTGAGAAAAAATCTTTTATCACGTGAAAGCATGTGAAAGTCATAAAAATAATACGAACTATAAGAAACAGCGAAATTTTTTAAGTCTCATTAAGCATCGACTAATTTCGTTTGTAGAATTTTAAAATATTTCTTTCGAAAAGTTAGTAATATGACTGATGCGGCCTTATGGCCTATGAAGAGTGCTATTACCATTAACAATTTATATAAACTTGAGCATTTGGAACTTTCTGCGCCCGTGTACCTTTTGAAAGCATATTATTTAACGAGAACCAGAACTCACTACCTTCTATATTAATGGCTAGTTCGTGGTTATTGTATATCATTATGTTTGTTTAGTTAAAGTTAGGGTCCAAGTGCCTTTATCTATTTATTTCGTTCATACAGCTATTTTTACAGGTTCGTCCAATACGATGTAGACTGTCAACGTGCTGACACAACAACAATAATAATTGGATTTCTGTGGTGTATCGCTTCCACTATAAATGCAGAAAACGGTCCAGCTATATACGGCACGTATTGTTCGCTGGTTCTTGAACCTGTGTCCCTGACCCCGGCCGACAATGTCATTTTGTTGACTTTATTTTTACGATACCACGTGTCGGGACGAACAAGCGGTGCGCCTGGTTTTAAGAGACACGCCTGTCCATAGCAGTTCCTATCTACTCTTCTGAGAGCTAGGGTTTTCCGGAGAGACTACGGGCTTGACGGTAAGACCAGGGTACGGCGGGCGTCCGGGCCAAGCCTTCCGTCAGTTATACGTCCTCACGTGCGTATGGACTCGCCGAGGTTTGTGCAAGCTCGGTTGCACAGGTCACTATGACCTTTCACTTTGACCCTTTCCGCATAACCAAGAGGTTGATAGGTTGGGGCACTATAAACAAAACTTATGTAGAAAGGTATGGGACTGTCCATAGCAGTCCCAGTGCCATTCAGAGCTTTAAATCGCAAAGATCTAAATGGCACAGCCACTGCGCCCGCCTCCGCCTTTTCATATTATTTTTCTATTCTTTTTGCTATGTTTTTGTTTTTAAATTATTGATGTTTTGATTGTCAGTCTGTGTCGTGCATAGCATCTACCCATCATGACATATGAAATAAACTATGTAAGAATGCGCGCTTGTCGCCTTTGCTATCAAAACAAGGAAAGATAATAAATATATGAAGAGGCTGTATGATGGAACCTTTGCCTATCCAAATAAATGGGTGTAAATTTAGGTATGTACGCTGGTGGCGCTAGTGACCGACAAGCACCACTGTTCGACATCTTTTTTAAAATTAATTTGTTATAAAATTTAGAACAAATTTTTTTATAAACTTACACGTTTCTTATTGGTAAGTCTCAATTACTGGGTGTTCATTATTGATGAGTATCGATTACTGGTTAGTTAGTTAGTGGTTTTTGGTGTTCATTATTGGAGATTTAACGAAATTGTAGTTTAGGTTTTTAAGAAATCATTCAATCAATCAGCCTATTGCAGTCCACTGCTGGACATAAGCCTCCCCAAGTGTACGCCATAGTGCCCGATCATTCGTTTTCCACATCCAACCACTACCCGCGACCTTCTTTAGATCATCGGTCCATCTTGCTGGGGGACGTCCTACGTTACGTTTGCCGAGGCGTAGTCTCCACTCGAGAACCCGTCTACACAGATGTGGCCAGCCCACTGCCACTTCAGCTTGCTACATTTCTGGACGATGTCCACAACTTTAGTCTTAAGACGATAATTTCACCGTTTGACCGTCATGTTCCACGTCTCGGCTCCGTATCTCATGCTATAGTAATAATTATAATGGCTTTTTTATGAAACATACTACAGCATAATTGTTCTTGAGGATTATATATGTTAAGTAAACTAATCACTATTCATATAAGTTTAAAAATAAAAAGTTATTTCAAATTTAAAGGGAGTGCCCGACAATGTACCATTACCCTAGATATTTTTGCTCATTTCTGTTGTTTTGAGAATTTATATATCTTATTTCGTTTCGGAAATATAAAATCGAACAACGGTCGATCTGACATCCACAGCGAACAAGGACGAACGAAATGTACTGTGGTCCTGATAACAAGTAGTCATGCACATAGATCTTTGTTCCACGGATGAGTCGGCATGAGCCTTTAAAATATTTAGGTACAAGTTATTTCTTGTTATGATCAGTGGATTTTTTGTCACGATTGGCCGCCCCTAAAATCAGGCCGCCCTAGGTTCCCCCCGTCAAAAAAAAAAAAGGTTCGGGCCTACTGCCTACAACTAGCTTTAAAAATTACGCGACATGGCAGAATACAACTTAGTAGTGAGCATCCCACAAGATCTTATTTAGCTGCAGAATACAAATATTTGAAAACACTGCAATACAACTGTCTCCATTCACCGATTAAATGCCCAAGTGCATCTTTAGTGTATTACAGTGGTACGGCAATCGCAGAGAAGCCAGTTTAACCTACTTTAAAAAAGATGATTTGTGTTCTTTTTTTGAAGGGTTTGATTACCCGCAGTTTAGAGGTCTTACAATAGCAAAATAAATTTGTTTAAGCCAACTATGGACAGTAACGGCGTTTGCCGTAAAACTAAATATCAAAATATGATACTACGGGTCAAAAAAGTAGTAGTAAGTAGTTTGTAACTACGTAATTTTTTTATAATATCAAGTGACGGGACGAGCAAGTCGTACGCCTGATGGTAAGCTACACGCCTATTCATAACACTTGCAGTGCCACTAAGAGATTTAAATCCCAACTGAGGGGCACTGCCACTGTCCTCGTGACCCTGAGACATAAGTTGACAAGTCTCATATAGCTGTAATTTCATCAGCACACTTCGTAACGGGAACGCAGTAATGCTCACATTGTATCCTTCGCAATTTGTTGCGGGCATGGTGAAATTAGACTTTACTAACCTGGACGATCTCTTTCGCAAGGAGGTCTACTGCTACTACTAATTTCCAGTACGGTTTCCAAATGCTTTCTGTGTAGTGCCTACTGCTTGTCCATACAGAATTATCAGCAACGTACTGAGAAAATTCAATGATTTACATTGAATACATTTTATATCGAATCGATATAAACACTACGGCACAAAGAAAAAATAGCGACATTTTTGTGTTCGTTACTTTAAGTACTGTCCACGAACGGGTTAAGTTAAATCCTTTTAAAATTTAAACACAAATAAATGATAAAAGTCGATGGAAATCCTAAACACTAGAGTATTATAATTCCATCCTTATGCATATTTAAGCTTTGAATGTAGTTTTGTGTATATTTACGTTGTGAACATCAAACACGACATAACTTTGGTTCGTGCACGTCTGAAGTTGTACAGTTTATTTCAAAACATATTGCTTGCGCTGCTGATACAAATCACAGCTCTACGACTTGTGGTATAAGATACAATATGCCTTTACAGCCAAAACACGTTCGTCTGATTTATACTGCACTTCGTAAAATATAGGTCAAATATGTTAGGGTTGCCAAAAACGAGATGAAAATTTTTAGACAAACAAAAGAAATCAGCGCAAAACATTTATGGAGTACCAAGTCTCTCCTTAGATATATTTCGTGCTATATTTTAGAATGAAAGTTTTGAGTTAAACAAAAATAGTCTTATTGGTAAGTACATCGTTTTTAAATACTCAGGTCCGTGTGTATGACTATTTTTAGTCAATCTCGTAATTCTACTCTGTCAAATCAAAAGCTGCAAAAAGGATTTTCCGTTTTTTCATTTTTGAAGTTAACAACGTTAAAAGTTACATGTAACTTACATTGTACATACATCAGATATTAAAGAAATCGATCCAGCCAATATAATATACTTTGCAAAATAATCTATTTCTATTGAAAAACGAATAAATTTCTTTTGCTTTAACATCGATTTCAATTACCCTTTTTTGTTGGAGTGAAATATTCCACCTCTAAGTGTGACAAATTAGGGGATGAATCACCCACTTTCCGTTAATTGACTTTAATAGACCTTGGCACATAGATGTATTTTTTTTCATATAATACCAAGTGACGGAACGAAGAAGTTGTGCGCCTGATGGTAAGCTACACGCCTGTCCATAACATTTATAATGCCCCTCAGAGCTGTAAATCGCAAAGATCTGAGGGGCACTGCCACTGCGCCCGTCACCCTGAGGCTCGAGTTGAAAAGTTCAAAACCGGAACACAATAATGCTGATATTACTGCTTGGCGGCAGAAATAGGTGAGATGGCAGTACTTCACTGGACGAACTCTTTCACACGGAGCTCTACTGCTTTTAAAATGCTAATTTAAAAATAGACTGCTAAGTGCTATGAAAATAAAATGTTATGGTGACGTAGTGATGGAAATGGCGGATAGATGATAGGAACTCCTCAATAGTGTACATCAGCTATACAGTCGAGGCCACGACTGCATGAAGTTGATAACGACTTCACGCTTAACTGTATGTAGTCGATCTCGGCTGCATGAAGTCGGTTTCAATAGCATGTAGGTAGTCAATGCGTGAAGTCGTTATCAACTTCATGTAGTGAAGGTCTCGGCTGCATGAAGTTGATTAAAACTTTACGCATTAAATGCAAACATTCGGTCAATATAAGGAGCAGCTTAAAAACTCAATCGGCTCTTGGAAATTGTAGTTATCTAAAACAAACATTCCATAATTTGTAATTAAAATTAAAATCAATTTAATACTTGAATCTATGCTGTAAGCACAACGTATTTAAAGCATAGATTCACGGGTCTCGCCTTTATTTTATTGGGTGTATAAATTTTTATATCGTCTCTTTATTGTTTTTTTTTATTGCAACATTGATTGGAGCAACGGATTGATCTCCGGTACTCAAAAGTATCTAAATTTTTATGTCAATGGCTTTATGTCAGTCAAATATAGCTTATCGATGTCGGCTTAAGTAGAAACACTTGTAATTCTCTCCGTTCACCGTTTCAATTCAATGAAAAAAATGTCAGGGATTTGTGAAATTATGTAAGACTTTTCAATGGCTACGGCTATAATTTTTCCGCAATAAGCATTAATTTATGTTGTCCAAAACCCGTATACAAATAGATCTCCTCAAATCACGCTAATTTGGTTGCAACGACATTTACGCGAATTTGATTAGGCGACTAAATTACCGAAATGGAGACTCATAATCATATGCTAGGTACGCGTTATTGCACTGTGTAAGCGTAATTGCACAGTTGCATCTACGCAAATTTCTAGAAGCAAGCTACGGAATTATACGGATTCACCCAACGGATTATTAAAAATAGGATCTCGCAACTCTGCACGTGGTACAAGTTATAGTTGCTACATAGCCGTAGACTGACTCTTGTAACAATGGAAAATTCGTATAATAATAAATCTTTATCCTTCTCACCAATTATATTATTTATAGCGTCAGATTAGCGTCTATATTTATGTTACTGATTAACTGTTGAGTTTGATAGGCAGTTTCTTTGCACTTGAATGAAGCTACCGACGTATTTGCCACGAATGCCAGCAACACTGCCTAGTGTCGTGTCACGCATGCTGAAAGTTCAGCCGCCCAATATCCAATAAAAATTCGAAGCATCGGAGTACTACAATGTTTTAGTGATAGCAGGTGTGTCGTAATTAATCGGTAGGTTGATTATTAATTCTCCGCTTCACCTAGTGCCACACCAATCAAAATCCAGCTGCGTTTCCCGTTTTCATTCAACACCGTTATAGAAATCGATTGAAAATGTGATCTTTCAAACAACCCAGCGTTTTACAGGTCCCATGATCACGGCTGACACAGTCAGAAAAATTTGTTCCATTTCCTATGTGATCTTTCATTCGAAATATATGTGGCCCCAAAGTAACGGGTGGGTACAAAACGCTTGTGGCACTAAGTATAAAACAACTTCATATATTAAATAGTTTCTGGTTGTGTTATTCCCTTGGTCCGTTTCCAATTTACATCTGATTTGAGAGCTATACACGGATCAAACATTATATACAGTGTGTTTTTTAGCTGGAACAATATGGGGGAAATGCGAAACCATACAGAAAAGCTGTGTTAGGAACTATTAAGTTTTTTTTGTGAAGACCCTTTTGACATAGTAAATGTTTTGGTCTAGCGTGAGATGTCTATAAAAATGAATAACATTGATTAAAATCAATCCTTTGTTTTACTGTCTGACACTTTTAGATCAGAATTTGGTAGTTGTTTAGCAACACTTCCCGCGTGCTTTCTTTTGCTACCGCACAGCGTTATAACCGTTTAGAGTGATATTTGTAAATATTTTTATTTTTGTGTGCAAAAGTAAAATCTGATGAATTATTAAAAGTTATGGAACAAAAGTTGTTTGTGGTGGCAGTAGTACAAGGTCTGTGAAGTAGTATTTTGCAAATAACCACGGAAGAAAGAAATATGTGGTCTGTGCAAATAACTCTGTTTTATTTTCAAACAATAGTTTAACAGTTTAATATTAAGTTTAATAAAACAAATATACGCGATTTTAGATTCGCAAATAAAAGGTTTCTTTTCCAATTATGAATATTATATATCGCACATTGAAATCACTGAACGAAAATATAAATCGCGTCACTAAGCGAAAAAGTCAACTTTTGGGAAATGGCCATTAAAGTTTCTATTAATTAAGTTTGAATTAAAAATAGCGAGAGTTTCGTTTAATAACGGTCTGGTTTCCATCGTACCATACATAGATTACATATATATCTTTAGATTACACACCGAACAGACACTGTCAATGCCGGTAATAAATGGATGCCTGATCATGCTATGTAGATAACTAGCTGGTGTAAAATAAGTAGTAGCCTACTGTACTATACAAATGCTAACTTTCATCAAAATGTCCGTTTTGCTGAAAATTATACAAAGTAGATATACAAAGTAGGTAGTACAAAGTAGATATACAAAGTAGGTAGTACAAAGTAGATGTTCAAAGGTAGGTAAACACTTTAAGGAAAAATATTCAAATAATCCCTTATTTTACCCTGAGGGGTAATAGCTAAAAAACGCTGAAACATTGTTTATTTCTTACAAAAGTTGTAAACTGCCTCTGTGGCTGAATAGTAACCATGCTGGTCTGCTACGCAGAGGTCCCTTGATTTATTTCTCTCGTGAGTTTGGGTGTAATTTGTGGTTGTCAATGTGTGTGTCCATGACACGCGCGATGCAGGGTTTCCCTAGAGCGTGGCTATGACTGTGTGCGTTATTATTATTATTATGAATTTTCAAATGCTTTACTTGAGAAATTATTGGTTCTCCATATCAACTTTCATCCTCTATTTCACCTCCATTCAGATTTATTTTTGTGATAAAAAGCCTAGCCTTGTCCTTCTTCAAAGTCTCATCTGAGTTAGATGAGACCTAGACGAAGGACAAGGCTAGCTATACCCAAATTCATGAAATTCATGAAATTTGGTTCAGCGGGTTAGGCGTGAAAACGGAACAGACAGAGTTGTATTATTTTGGATGTTTTTAATGTGTGGGATAACAAATGAACACTATATAACATTTTAGCAGTATTGGACATGCGATGGTATATAAGATAATGTAGATAGGAACTAAAATAGTGCGAAGGGAATGCGTATATATTAGCAATTTGTTCTGGACCATGCGATAGTTAATTGTGCCCGAGGGAAATAAACGCCCATCGAACATATGCCAGGGATGTCGGAAGAGGATTTTTCTACCCAATTCCTTTTTTTGATTAAATCACCAAGTATGAGGCCAATGTAATGGTAGATTCTATATGTATAAATCACTTGACTTTCTATTTAGGAAGTGGCGTAAAGGTGTGTTTTCACCGGCGAGGCAATTGGAGACGAGGATTGAAATTTGTACCGCAAAATTTTCGGTGGAAATGATCTGGATTGACAAGGGTGTTCGGGACGAGAATTGAAATATTTGTTGATGTAATAAGTAGCAAGTAGTAAGAGTCCTGTGCGCATGGGTGAATCTGGCTCGTCCGCGACTCACGCGGCGGCCGCGCGGCTTTCGTGGCGGCGGTTTCTGAGGTACTTAAATGTTGTTGCCTAGTAAATAGAATTCAGAATCGCCACTAATGTATGTGAAAGCGTGGTAACTGGGCTGACACAGCCACGCGGTCACTGCGAAACGTCGTCCACCGCGTAAGCTTTCGCGTCGTGTAACTGGGCGCTAACATGTCATATTTATTTCCGTTAGTTCCAAGTAATTATACTATATACGTATATATACGTCCTGCGGCGCGTGGTCGGGTTCAGTTTACGGGGTGTGCTCATGCTCTTCGGTGGCACAGCAGTTAGTACTATGGGCGCTTGATGAGGAGGTCGATTCCCGATTTATGCCAATTTAAGAAACGAACATTTCCAAGTTGGTTTTGGTCTGAGTATTCTGGGTTATCGTTGTTTCGATATTCATAGTACAGGAAATTCGGCAGTAGTTTGGCATTCTTTCCCCCTAAATACTTCTCTTTAGCATAGCTTTCAAGTAAATGAAATCTAACATAGAGACGGTTGAGATACAACAACGCTATAATAAGTATCTTATTTCCACTACATCGGGAAGCATGCTCTACATTTTTACAATTGTAAGACCTTGAATTCGTAATCGTAGATAATAAACGTCTCCTTATATTATCTCCATTTGATGGCGTGCGGACGCTTCGGGCTAACCAACTTTGACCACAAATTATTACCCGGCACTTCTAGAGGCCTCCGAATGCCAATTTTCAGCCGAATCAGAGCAAGTCCGTTTCGGCAGCCACTTTTGACGAAAAAAACGCTTACATGACTGCCATATTAAAAAATGGCGAAAATACACTTTTGACCCCAAATTAGGGTTAAGGACTCCCAAAGACCCCCGCATACCAATTTTCAGCCGGATCGAAGCAAGTTTTTCTTCGGCCGCCATTTTGAATTAGCTATCTTGTTTTTTTTTTAACTCAGGCAGTTGACCACTATTAATCTCTATGACATTTATTTGAGCACCTCCTACCTATCTCCAATAGTTTCCGTGATAGGAGACTTTGAAATTTGTATGGCGGCCATCTTATTTATTTGAATTTCGAACATTTTTTACTTCCGGCGGAAATTGACCTGGGTGTACCTCATAAAACTGCACAAATATTCCCTCCATATATTATAGTTTTTGCAGGCCGTTGATCACTCTTTGATATTTTTCACATTTCGGTTTTCTCATATTTGATTCTTTGCTTTGGAATCTATCCGCGTACAACGGTATTAATATCTTTTTTCCACCATATCAGGAAGTATGCGTTCTATTTCTATCAGTGAGTAAGAACTTGTAGCTGTATATGTAACTTGTAGAAGTATATAATAGCTTTTTAAACTATTTTTACACCTGACTTTTCTTCCTCATCAGATCTCTAAAAAGAAATATCACAATTTCAGATCTTCGATTCCCGGGCCGGGAGAAACATTTGTATGGCCTACATTTATTTCTCTCGTGAGTTTGGGTGTAATTTGTGGTTGTCTACGTGTGTGTCTATGGCACCCGCGACACAGGGTTTCCTAGTGCGAGACTATGAGTGTATCCGTTATTGTTATTATTATTTATTTAATGTCATATATATATCCTGAATACCCTGACTTAATGTTTATCACGTCAACTTTAGGTAAATATGTTTTGTCTATTCCGATCTACGCATACCATTTTTTTTTGTTGGGTAACAAAGTTGGAGTTAAAAGTGGAAATTTGCTGAAATTGTATTACACCTTTTTGAAATAGCATGTTAATTATGTTGAACCATTAATTTAGATTTCAATACTACTATTCATCCTTTTTCGTCTACTATTTCTAAATTCGTACCTGTTTTAAGAAAGGGTAGTCTACCCGCAGTAGATCAGTGGGTCCGTAGGGAATAAAGGGGATAGTTGGTCTCTTAGTTCAAGAGCTACTTCTTAAGTTAAACTTGAGATCTATTGTGTATTGATGAATTCAACACTTAAGGAATTTGGAAAGTACATTGTTTAAACTACTAAAACTGCCCTGACGTTCTCGACGTCGCTATTAAAATAATGAGAAATATTATTCCCTGGTGACTCAACGGTAAATCTATCGCATCATACTAGTTTAGATATACTGGTACGATGCGGTAGATTATATTATACTAGTAGGATGCGGTCCATCTTGCCACTGGTCATCCTACACTATGTTTCCTTTACGTGATCGCTACATAAACAGTTTTTCTCGCTTTTTCTCATGTGACCCGCTTGCTGATTTTGATTTTGTACGACTTGAGAAAGGTGGCCGGTAGCGGTTGGATGCGATAGAGTTGGCGTGTTGAAGGGGAGGCTTATGTGCAGCATGGATATGGATGGGTATAAGCTGTTGATGATGATGTACTAGTATATGAATCATCAGTCCTGTCTACGCATCATTGTAATGATATTCATGTTCAATACGCGTAAAAAAACGTAAACTTTCAATATAAGTTATTAGTACTGCCAGCTGATTTTTTGTGGGGAAAAAAGATCTAACTTTAGGGTGTTACCACACCAAATAATCTATTGACCACCGATTATGATAGAATGAGATGAGTCGTTGTTGATTGACAGCTTCTACTGCATCAAATTGATCGCTCGATTTGTCATTGTACGATAAATGATTGAAGATGTATCTAGGCTCTTCGATTTTTATTTAAAAGCTATTAAAAAGTTCACTGCATTAATTACTAAATTCGTCATCTATTGACAGTTGAATAATTGCCAAATGTTTCCAAACCAACTGATTGGCGTCTTTCGATTAGTATGGTAACACCTTTAGGGAAAGTCGTTCTATATCGAGGGTAGAGTCCTGTCATGAAATGTTAAACGTATTTTTTTTATCGACAGTCAATAGAGCCAACATAATTATAACTATTTTAGAACGATGGCTTCTTAGAATCCAGGTAAAGCTGCAATCATACACACACACAAACATCGTGCCTTCACTGTCGTTGCAAATAGCCTGAATGTGCCGTTTCAACAATATTCACATGAGATGGTTCCATTTGTAATTAAAAATCGGAAGCCTAGTATACTAAGTCTACCAAGTTTATTATAATAAAGCCACATGTGATTATGCGTCACAAACGCTTTCATCATAATATAAAAGACACAAACATATTGCATGAAAAACATTATGTGTATGTGAAATTATAACTCTCCTATTTTACTATAAAACAAATTAGACGATTGTAAAAGCGCTACAGTGGCACTTCAAAAGTTTTTAGTTCACTAACTGTGGCAAAAGTGGCGCGCGCCACTTATAAAAATTAGTTAGGGCGCGCGACACTTATAAAAATTAGTAGTGGCGCGCCTGCAGCGCTTTAGCAGAGCCACTGCAGCGCAGCGCTTCTATAAGCGTCTAGTTTGAAAGCGCCCTAAGGGTGCGAAATTCTAAGTGACGTTAAGCACAATTCCTGTAGATATCTATCCTGCTAAGTGACTATCGTTACAAATAGTATTATCGAATGATGAAAGAAACAATATAACGCTGTATTGTTATGTTTGTCTTATTTGTTATACTTATATAGTAATTCACGGGAAAAGTTACACATGAAGATCAACAATAACGTGACTTTAAGCGTTATCAATCAAAAAGGCACGTCGATTAGACAGAAAAATAGCAGTAAATATCATTAACCCATCTGAGAGTGTGGCGTTTAGGTCATAAGTCCGCCATGTTGGCCCGTTTTCTGAGGGTTACTGGTACGATGTTTTCCTTCACCGAAAAGCTCATGGTAAATGTGAAATTAAATTGCGCACATAAATTTTGAAAAACGCAGAGGTTTCTGCTTGATCAAACCACGGCTTACGAAATGTTAGTCGTGAAGAGCAACAAAAACGTGATTTAAGGATTACCATGAAAAAAACAAACCCGTCGATAAGATAGAAATTCAGTCAAACATTTTTAATGTGCTATAAGTAGACCTCGATTCACAGGGGTATCACGGAGGGTATAGAATGGCGCGTTAAGGTCAGGCTTCAGAATCGCTCTTAAGGCCAAGGCGCTTACCCGGTCAGGGTTGAAGGCTCGCTCAGATTATAATATAATACCCCTTTCAGGTGGTAATTACCGTGCTAATGACCGTACAGTACTATTGTTGCAACGTCATTATTATTGTTAGGAAAACAATGTGATTAACTTGTTTATAAGGATGGGTAATTTTGTTTTAATTACAACAACGAACCAGTACAGCAATAAGACTGTAGAAATTCAAACAATTTTTCAATATTACATTATTGTTTAAGAAATTATTGATATAAAAATCATGGGTCATAATCTGACCCGCTAAGTGGATTTTTTATTTTAAACTATTTATTTTATGTAAAAAAATATTGAAAATCTACGGGGTTGATATGTAACTGGGTAATAAAGATTTGATATTAAGTAAACGAAGTAAACATATTTTTAATTGTGTGGAAATCCTAATTAGGTTATTGTCAGACTTTCTGTCAAAATAAATGTCACATCAACCATCATTCTATTGAGTGATCGACAATAAATACAAAATACACAAATATTTTGCACTAACTTACATTTTTTATTTAAAAAGTCATTTTTTTATTCCATAATTGTCAGTGCAGTAAAGTGACACAAACGATTGTAAAGTACACATACTTTTCTATAAATCAAGCAATATGTTATTTATGTACGCCGTGGGTATGGTTTTTATTCTTTGGTGGGCGAAGATCTTTGTAAGCGATGTTGGATAAAATAAATTTTATACAGTTAATTAAACGTACGAAGGGTACGAAGGGACGCCATACGATATGTTGCCGGCATTGCGACTCCTGAGCGGTGACACATAGTGCGTTGAAACGGCGCGCTGCCACGGAATGGACAAGGGGCCAGGAGACGAAGCGCAGAGGGGTGCTGCGATGCATAAGTAAGCGGCGTTAAGTCACTTTTGTGATACCGCAATGCTGGTGTAGCATTCGGTGCGTTGGAATCACAGCGTTGCGACGACGCAACGCATCAACAGTACCAGTGTGACTTCGAGCGATGCGAAGTCAATAAAATTTATCTCTTCGGTGGAGCATAAAACCGACCGTGCAAAGCCAATAAAATATTCATAAACAAAACGAGCCTCAGAAGAGGTTTTGCAGTTTATTTTATTAAAATATTAACGCACAAATTTTTGTAGGCAACAAAATCACTAATAAATAATGATCTCGAGCGAATTCCGAGAAGAAATCCCGCTTGTAGTTTATTACGGCACCTGTCCAATTCGTAGTAAAGGCACGAGAAAATTCGTGCCTTACTTATTCTTTAAGAAGCTTTGAAGCGTTAAACATTCAAGGCTTGTGGACTTTGCAGAGAACTGTAAACTGAATTTACAGAATCTTTTCATAAGAAGTTTTCCTTGTAACTTAAGAACAAAAAACCAAATACTGTCGTAACTCAAAAATGGTGGAATTGAGAAAATAAGATTTGTAATGTATTGTTGAGATTTTGTGGGAAATAACTCCACTAGTTTTATTACAATTATTGATACAAAGATTGAACATATAGAAATACTTTTTCGATTCGATGTGACTTGAACTCTCGAGCATGCTGCGCAGTATTGCTCTTACCTATCTAATATGATGACTAAACATGCGTGTACAAGGACAAATTTAATAAAGCGCATTCCAAGTATTATGTGAGTTCCGATTTAACCCATTTCTAGGATCTTCAATGGTTGAACTAATCAAATTATAGATATGAACTGTCGCAGAGAAGGTGGCACTGTTGTCGTTTGGATGTGTTCAAAATTATCAAAGTCATCTGAATTATCCGACGATAGTTGGAAGGCTGCCATATTAGAAAAGGAAGGGAGAATGCTTTATAAACGAACGCGCATAGTCAAGAAAGGCTTTTGGTGTTACGATTTAGAAAGTAAACAAATGGTAAGCTCTCCCTGCGAGTCCACAACACGTCGTTTAAATCCGAGTTAAGTGTAATTTGGCTTTTTTAATATTGTGAATAAACGAATTAGTTGCAATTTTCGGACGTAATTGTTTAATCGCCAATTGAACGAATTGATGATGGAAGCAGTCTCCGGCAACGAATCTCTAGGATTCTCCAACATATGCGTTACGCTTACATTACTAAATAAATTTAAAACCAATAATCTACACATTGAAGTCCACAGGTAACAAATTTGAAGGGCCTATGTTTTCATAATTATTATGTGAATTAAATGTGAACAATTCGATAGAAAAAAATAAAGAAAACTTTTAATCAGTAAAGCCAAACATGACGAACAACCTTTCAAACCTTGAATACAATAATTTTAAATTCATGATTTCCAATATTACGTAAAGGACCTTTACCTTTTCTCATTACCATATCAATAAAGATCAAGATTGTAATGGTAGCGATCCATTCTATAAATATTCTTGGTTCTGTATTGAAGATATTAAAGGTATAATTTTCGTAAAACCAATAACTGTAACCAAATGAGTCATCGAGGTAAAGCCAACATAATTTACTGCAGCAATTTAAGTTAGTATTTAAATAAAACTTCGTCTGTGACCGGTGCCCAGCAGTCGGACATATAAATGATGATGATGATGATGATGGCTTGAAATAAGTATTTGAGTTTTGAATTAGTAGATTATATTATTAGTAAATTGCAGACAGAATAAGGGTTCAAAACAGTGTAGAAAAAATTGTGAAAATGTTATATTTTGGTCCACTTTATGTAACATAAAAACTTTGTCAAAATCATCAAGAAAGTGAATGTGGAATAATGCAATGCAGGATTTGCAGAAGAGAAAGATGGAGAGAGAATACCAACTCTCATTCCTTGAAGACAACAAATCAAAGAATTAGCTCAGTGGTAATAACATAAACGCAAAAAAGGAGAAAAACTCACCCAACAGTAACATCAAAAATATTGCTACCGACGGAACTGGAGACGGCCATGTCTCCGAATCCCTTTCTCGCGACGATCACCGACGTGATCAGATCAGGGACCGATGTCCCCGCAGCCAGGAGCGTCAGCCCCATTACTTCAGGAGGCACACGTGCCGTCGCTCCTGCGACATTCGCCCACCATGCCATGAGGTAGGAGAAGAAAGCTATCCATATTATCGACCCCACAAACGTTACGGGGAAGTATTTTTTCCCTGTAAAAGAATAATTAAACTGTAGCAATTTGACAGAGTCAATACATTTAGTATTGGTTTCGTGTTTTATTCTCAAAAGAGTTACGGAAGATCGGGAAAATGGAAGAAAAGGATTGTAGGAAATGTATCAGCTTATACATGTAGTTGATAATAACTTTTTCCATTTAATGTCATTTTATTCCTTTAATTGGTTAACAAATTATAGTTACTTTACAAATTATAGATACTTTATATTTAAAACAAATATAAAGTTGATAAGTTAGAGAAGTCCGCTATGTTTAGGACCACACGCTGCAAAAGTTTACCGTGTTGTAAAGTCCAAATAAGAGCACATATTTGGATGTAGGAATGTCACATCACATTATGTTTGTAGTCTAAGGTTCTTGCAATGAGGAAATACAGGGGAAGCGTAGTTTTGAATATTTTGTTAAAATAGAAGCAATTTACCTCTCGGCGTCCTAGTATCCGGGAGGGTGATCCAGAGTGGGAAGACTATGGGCGCAACTAACAGATATGTCAGTCGCTTTCGGAAGCCTGTCGGCCACGACATATCCAGTGGTGTCATGTCCTCTTCCAGGTCTCCTATCTAGAGATACATGAGAAATTATTGCTAAGATTTCGAGATAAAACCAGTCGTAACCTGTATATGTAGGTGCTCTTTGTGAAGCTGTGAATATAGTATGCATCTTAGCCTGCCTAAAAACTAAGGATGCTCTCGTATCACAATCAAAACCAATAACAATATTAATATGACATCTCTACGTGCGTCATAAAGGTATGAACTGTATTTGTCAGCAGTTTCATGTAACTTTTTAAAAACCAACTTCTGTGAATGTTGAAAATCGTTATTGAAACATGAAAAAGACAAGGTACCACATACCTCTTCTATAGCATCTAATTGAACGTCCGCTAACCCCCCATTGGGAAGATCCAACGGTGTCTCCTTTGCCTGCGTGGCGGCAGCGGCCGAGTGCCTCGCGGATGTCGCTCCCGCTCCCCCCGCCGTCGGCCGAGTGGCTTCTAGTAACACCTTCAGCGACGCTATTGCGTGCAACTGCGTTGCTTTTTCGTCCACTTTGCCTGTGAAAGAAAAGGGTAGATATTAGAGATAGAGTTTTAAGGTTTTTGCAATTACTACGCATTGGAAATGATAGAATTTTTTTTTTTAAATAGCGTAATTTTGTTTTCCGAAAAAATCAACGTTTCGCGGTCCCATGGTCACGATTGAATGAGCACGAAACCTTAGTTACTTTGAATAAACAAATTTACGCGATTTTAAATCCGAAAATGTAGTTTCATTTCCAGTTAGAGATAGTTTTTTTATTTTTGTGATTATTTAAAAAATTGCCTATACAAAGGCGACGGTCTTTTGTTAATATTCGCCGGACTGCAGAAGCTTTTCTGGGGAATAATTAACACAAGAGAATGTGTACCAGTAACACAATAGAATAATGTAATTATATTTATAAATAGATTTACATACATTGATTACTTAACTAACTAGCCTAAAGATAAAATTAAATAATGTGTAAGGAAAACGTGCGGTTGTTTTTACATATAAAACATTTGACAAGTTATATATAATTTTGTGTAGACAAGACATGTGTAATGTGGCTAAATTTGTAAGTCTTCATATTAGACGCTTATAGAAGCCACTGTGGCGCTGCAGTCGTGACATTACTAATTTTCATACAATATTTAGACGCGCAACTGCAGAGCCAGATGAGCCACGCGCGCAGCTTTGGCAGACTAGGTATTGCATGAAAATTAGTAGCCACTGAAGCAGTTCTTCAAACGTCTAATTTAAAGACGGCCTAAACATAATCTAGGCTTAAGTCTAGTGTGACTAAATCAGAATGAAAATTATTTCATAAACAACAAATGATGGATATCCACACAGATCATAAAAAGCTAATCCGTCTATAGATCCCATTGAATATCAAAGTAGACTGGGAAGGCGTTCGTCTTCGACCTGAAAGGCAAAAGACGTTAAGGAGACATTTTTTGCAAACGACTCTCACAAAGACTCGAGATAAGAGGACAATGCCCGACTTAGCCATTGTGGTTTGTAGCTTTGGTGTTGCTCTCATTATTTGGGATACTTTAGGGCTTTCTTTACGGGACCGTTAATGGTGGATATTGTACCCGCCGTGTTAACAAATCTTTTTGCTACATAGAACTAGGTATATTTGTTTTTTTTATGGTACCAAGTGAGAGGACGAACAAGTTGTACGTCTGGTGTTAAGCGACACGCCTGGTTACTCATAAAAACCGACCTCGAAAGTTCGTGGAATTACGTCTATTTGACAAGTTTTATTGAAATCGGTCACCGGAAAGTGGCGAAACCAATTTCTCACCTTCTTTCCAAAAAAAAAGGAATCACCGAAATCGAGAACTAAGAACCGAGAATGAGACTAAACTTAACTTACCATAATTAAGAAATAAAATCTATTAATTTCAGTACAATTTGTACTAATGGAAATTTTGGCAGTGCGAAACCAATTTAATTGTAAAAGTAGGAACAAACAAACATAAATTAAAAAAAGATTTGTAGTTTAAGGCGCGTCGCCAGACTCAATAAGTATAGTTGGCATTGTTCCTCATTGTCTCGAGTGAAATATTAATATTTAGGTTCTAAAATACAATTACAAGTAACATGTTAATCTTTTCAAAGAGTTCAACAAGTTCAGACAAAATTCAAAGTGACCAAATGCAATGTTGAGATTAAGGTTCAATTTATTTTGCGGCGGAACGGAATGGAAGCGATTTTTTGTTCGTTATCGTATCTAGTTTGTACGTTACACTATTGATCATAAAGTTCATTATGCTATGTTACAAAAATTCGCTTCCATCCCGTTCCGCCGAAATATAAATTGAGCCTTAGGCTGGGTTCAGATGGGCGCACACCTGTCGCGCGTTGAAGCGCGTTGGAGAGTTAATTTTGGGCATAAATCAGAACAACCAGGCCACTAATTTAGAAAATATCCTTTGCTAAATTAGTCTTACCTGGAATCGAACCTAGGACCTCCGCATCCAGCAATAGTTTTCAAAATTTTTTTTATACTCGTAGCCTCGTTTCAGTACTTACACATTACAATTTAATTGTGAACAAGCGAGAACCTGCCGCTATCAACTTAGTTTGACCCATTTTAAGCTTGACGTGCTGGTTGATTAATAAAGTTTGTTAAATTAAGTGAACATTTCTACTCCGTAGTTTGTTAAGTGTTTATTTCAAAGGTTTACGGGTGTCAGTTTACAGTGGATTTTCAAATTACGGATAGCATTGTAGTTTTATGCCTTATTAGTATATAGGAATAGTGGCAAATTCAAACGATATTGTTTGTAAAAGTTTCTCATTTATATGAAATATTCTTTATGGCACATTAGGGTTAGGTAACGTAACTAGTAGGCATAGCCATAACAGCGATTTGTCAATAATTAATTACCGCTACGCTATTTTTCGATAACTGTTATTGTAAACTGTTGTCAGATAACCTGTTATTCCGCTGTTTTGTTTTGCATATTTTTAGTGGCAGTAGACCTTGTCAAAGAGTTCGTCCAGGTTAGTACTGCCATCTTCCCTATTTCTGCCGCCAACCGGTAATGTGAGCATTGCTGTGTTTTGAAGGGTAAGGGTGCTGGTGAAATTACAGGCACGTGGGACTTGTCAACTTACGTCTCAAGGTGACGGGCACAGTGGCACTGCTCCTCAGATCTTTGCGACTTAAAGCTCTGAGTGGCACTGCAACTGTTATGGACAGGCGTGCCACTTACCACCAGGAGCACGATTTATTCGTCCCGTCACTAGGTGTTATTAAAAAAAACATACGACATCACAATGATAGCGAATGAATTGCGTAGTATTACCAGATGGTTACATTTCGTACATTGTTAGTGAGTGACAAATTTAAGTTTTTTTTTTCAGTTGCAACAGCAAAACAGCAACAACTGTAATGTAACAACATCTTATACATTGCGTAAGAATAATGCTATTATCTGCTGTTGTAATAATGACCGTCTCTAGTAATTAGAGTCGAGTGGGGTGAGGGGAACATCGGGAAAAGGAGTACTTAATCTAAACAGCACTATAGTATTTCTGTCGATAAAACAGACAAACCAAGTAGTTTAAACGATGTAAAACAGATGTCACTACTATGCTCCTAATCCGAAAAAGCGAAAACTAAATAACGTTATGATCTCAAAGGTTAATTACTTTTTTCGCCAATTAAACTTTAGAACTGATCATGTCACATTTAGACAAACGCAAAAACTTTGTGAGAAAACGACACTGTGATAAACCATCCTAATGATTCAAAAACATAGGTACACCGGGAGCCGAAAACGTTGCCTTTTTGCACGCTTTTTCAGACAGTTACGCCTCGTAATGTGAAGAAGTACAAAAGGAGCACAAAAGCGATTTGGATGCCAACAGTTTTCGCAATACTGTGTGTCAGCAATAAATATTGACACGGATTCGGTCTGTCTCTATGTTTTACGTACCCGTTACGGTTTTGTTATCTGACTGTTACCTTTACGTTACGTTATCGTTGAGGTTTGAAACATTGCTGGAACGCCTGTAACAGATGTGCGAAATGGACTTCTTATTTTCTGCTATAAATCTCATTACTCTTTTGGTATTTTGTGCAGAACTTTAGTAATACAGAATTTCAAGGAAAACCTTTTTGATCATTTGTAATGTGCACTTTTTTAAATAATCCACATTTATTTATGTTTGATATATTAACTAAAAGTAACGGATGACTCACGTTTAAGTCGAATTTTTGCTCGACATGTTTCGAACCAATTCGTGGTCATTAATCATAAGATTCCGCGGCGGTGACTCGACGGAAACTGCGCGTCAAAGCCCTGGCAGCCCGATCACTCAGTACGGCAGCGGGCGCAGGCGGCGTCGGCGAGAATCTAACCTTTAGAGAATCTAATGTTTGCTTCATTTTTATTAAAGTCATATGCAGGATTGCACACTACACTAACAACGTCACTTTCTAAAGTCTCGTCTATACTAACCACTGACGTAGTATCTAACACTGTTTTAACACTGTTTTCCAGGCGGGGGGTACCGACCATCCACTATCACGATTGAAATTCGAATGATGACCAATCTCGATAGCTTCACGTACTTTCCGCGGAATGAAATGCTTTTCTCTCGCCAGTACGGACACTTTATCAAAACGAATATAGTGCGTCGCATCCGAATCCAATGAGTGTTCCGTCACTGCAGAGCCCCGATTGTCCCGGTTCTTAATAGTACGTATGTGTTCCGTTAGTCGTGTGGATATGTTACGGCTGGTCTCTCCTATGTATGAGTCTCACGGTGGTTTTCTATTTAAAATGTTTGATATATTATATTAATGTTTCCACCTATATTAGTTGATATATGTTAGTATCTATGTTAGAATTCCATCTATGTTAGTAGCAGTAGAGCTCTTTGTGAAAGAGTTGGTCCAAGGTAATATCAGCAATACTGTGTTCCGGTTTTGAAGGGTTGAGTGCTGGTGAAATTATCGGCACCTGGGACTTGTCAACTTATGTCTCAGGGTGACGAGCGCAGTGACAGTGCCCATCAGATCTTTGCGATTTAAAGCTTTGAGTGACACTGCAACTGTTACGAACAGGCGTGTAGCTTACCATCAGGCGTACGGTTTGTCCGTTCCGTCGCTTACATTATAAAAAAAATCTACGGATAAATTATAAATGAACTGTATTCAAGGTAACACTATCATTATGTTTAAGCATTCTAAATTAATATTTTGTATTCAAAAATTATATTTGATCGTCTTTTTTATTATTGGTCTTTTAGCGATTGATGACATTTCTAATCAGTGTATCTTTTACAATACAATACAAATATTCTTTATCGCACACGGACAAATACATAATAACAATATAATAAAAAGTAAAAATTACAGGTGCAACAGGCGGCCTTATTGCTAAATTGCAATCTCTTCCAGGCAACCTTCGGGTTACATAAAAAACTGTAAGATAAAATTATTTATGGGCGCAACAGAATACACATATTGCACATATACAAATGAAGAAGAAAATAATGAAAATACTAAATAAATAACTAAAATATATAATATATACCGAATTACCGAATTATTGTTC
>NW_020653852.1:15545275-15618203 GCF_003589595.1 Hyposmocoma kahamanoa | reverse complement strand
CGAAGAAAAACTTGCTTCGATCCGGCTGAAAATTGGTATGTCAATTGTAATTGTATGACAATTGTGTATGTGTGGTGTCTTTAGGAGTCCTTAACCATAATTTGGGGTCAAAAGTTTATTTTCGCCATTTTTTAATATGGCTGTCATATAAGCGTTATTTTCGTCAAAAGTGGCTGCCGAAACGGACTTGCTCTGATTCGACCTGAAAATTGGCATGCGGAGGCCTCTAGAAGTGCCGGACAATAATTTACGGTCAAAATTGGTTTTTCGCCATTTTCAAATATGACCGCCATAGAAGCGTTCGTTGGCAGCAGAAAAAAAATGCTCTGATCCCTTTGAAAACTGGCATGTGTGGGTTTCTAGGAGGCTTGATAATAATTTGTGATCAAAAATGGTTTTACGCCTTTTTTTAATAAGGCCTCCATTAAACAACTAATAAAAATTTGCCGTAATTTTTTATGTAAATAACTATTAAAAAAACTTGCTTTGCTCCGACTGAAAATTGGTACGAAAAGATTTCTAAGATTGTTTGATAATAATTAGTGGTCAAAATATATTTTTGCAATTTTTAAACATGGCCGCCATTAAAGAGCTATTTCAATTTTTTTAAAACAAAGTCGTAAGTGCCGAGGCCAGAGGCCGTGGTCCGCGGAGGGCAAAGCCCGAAGCGTCCGCACGCCACCAAATGGAGATAATATACGGAGACGTAATACATTACGAGTAACAAGATCTCACAATTGTAAAAATGTAAAGCGTGCTTCCCTTATGTAGTGGAAATGAGATACTTATTATAAGTGTTGTTGTATTTCAACCGTCTCTATGTTAGATTTCGTTTTCTTGAAAGCTATGTCAAAGAGAAGTATTTAGGGGGAAAAAATGCCAAACTACTGCCGAATTTCCTGTACTATGTAGGTACTATGAATACCAAATCAACGATAACTCAGAATACTTAGACCAAAACCAACTTAGAAATGTACGTTTCTTAAATTGGCATACATCGGGAGTCGACCTCCTCATCAAGCACCCATAGTACTTACTGCTGTGCCACCGAAGAGCATGAGCACATCCCGAAACTGAAACCGACCACGCGCCGCAGGCCGAGCCCGACCCCACCGCCAACACTTTCTAACTATATGAGCCCTTTACCTCACGATGGGGTAAAGGGCTCATATAGTTATAAAGTTAGCAGTAGAGCTCTTTGTGAAAGAGTTCGTCCAAGAAAGTACTGCCACCTTACCTATTTCTGTCGCCAAGCAGTAATTTATTTATTTCGAAGTTAAAGTCACAGTCAAATAATGTTTATTTCATAGGTAAGCAAATTACACTTGAAATCGTCATACTGATTAAACTCTACTGCTCATTCGTAAGGCAGATTCCCCTGAGAAGAATGAGCAAGGAACTCTAGGGGTTGCTCTTTGTAAATAAACATTTGAATATATTTGTCGTTACAATATTAAATTACTTTAAACATCTTACATAGATCGAGACTACCTGCAAAAGCTAAAAGGGTACATAGATTTTTGTCATCCAAGTACGCAAAAGCTGTTTAATAATCTTTAGTATAAAGTTTTTTTAAGCTTAAATATCAATCGGAATCTTATTATCGAAGCGTATGTATATGTTGCCCCTTAAATGAATTTGTGACCTTGTGAAGACGACTGTCAAGGACACCTTTTTTTATAATATCTAGTGACGGGACGAACAAGTCGTGCGCCTGATGGTAAGCTACACGCCTGTCCATAACAGTTGCAGTGCCATTCAGAGCTTTTAATCGCAAAGATCTGAGCGGCACTGCCACTGCGTCCGGCATCCTGAGACATAAGTTGATAAGTCCCATGTGCATGTAATTTCACCTGCACCCTTAGGTACCAAGGTCTTGACTATTTAAAACTCTTAGTGGCACTGCAAGTACTACGGACAGGTGCGCCTAGGCGTGTCGCTTACCATGATGCACGACTTGCTCGTTCCATCACTAGGTCATCATATAAAATGTACATATTATGATGAAATAAATAAATGAATACAGTTGAACATTTCACATTTTATTACGTGCTTTGTGACCTAATTACGTACCAAGCATAACAGAAGCCAGATAATTATGTAACCCCAACATTTGTATATCATTCTACACTCAGAGAATGAACATAATCATGAATATAGGGGGACATTCGCAACGGAGAATAGGTTTCGCCGCAATACCTATATCATGCAGAGTTACCGGTATTACCTTTCCGGTAGCGTTTATGCGAGTTGATATATTAGAATAAATGTACCGGAAGGAATAGTGAATACTATTTTTATAAATAGAAACCGGAGCTCTTTTTATTACGCCACTGAAAGAGCGACGAAAGATATATCATTTCGCACAGAGTTTCTATTGTAATAATTCGTAGATGGCATATTTAATATTAGAGCAGTTGTACTGCTTTTTTTGGAGTGGCATCATACTTAACGTGACCATTATTCTTTTCCATTAGAGCGGACGCTAGTAAATTTATAATTATGTAAAAATAAAACACATATTTATGATAGTTACAAATTGTTGAACGATTAAAAAAATGTAAAAACGAACTAAAAATGTTAAATGATTAAAAATGAAGAAAAAAATTGCGTAGTCTGGCTTTATATATTTTTCTAAGTTTATTGTCACGTGTGTCCTGTTTTGTCAAAATGGGACATTTGAAGTAAATTGGGGACAGCGGGACACGAAGCCTAAAAGCGGGACTGTCCCGCCCAAAGCGATACGTATGGTCACGTTCAACACATCCTCGCGTAAATTCAGGACATAGATAGAAGGTTTTTTCATTGTTTGCACCTAAACTCCGATCACTGTGTGTGAAATGTGTCCATATATTCATGTGTAGAAACCTCTATTAGAAGAAGGTACCATAGTTTGTTGGTAGGTCAACGTACCGTATAAATAATATGTATAATGGAAGTTGCAGTACGTCTGTAGTACAATATGTATATGTATATCTATCTGGAACAATTAAAGGCTGAGATTCATAAAACGAACTTTGACTTCGATTAAGGCGTGTCACAGGAGAAGAAGCGGGAAAAACTGTTTTGCTAGATCAAACGTTTTGGATATTTACTGTTAAACGATCTTACAAAAATATACGGTACACCTAAGGATATTGTATAAAGAATGTTCTTCTGTGTTACATGACAGAATGTACTTTATCCGATCATATAAAATCCTGAAAACAGGCTACAATAACAGTCAAAATCGAATTATTTATTAGAGATATTTCTCTGTAAGTCCTACAGAAAACTTTGGTTTTCAACTGAAGCCACAGAAAAGATACTGCTTGTTGACAAAATTTGCTTTTCAATTTCAGTAATCGAGATAATTTTGCATTGATCAAATTGATAGAGCTTCTGGGATCAATAAGTGCCCCCGCAGAATAGTTGTTTACGGTGATCGGTATGGTTGCCTTATGCAAGCTGAACGGGGAAGCCGCTGGTAACTATACTCCTGTCGATAGTTAGTTGAAATCTATAGTCACATTTATCCCAAAATTTGAAACTTGCTCAGCGGTTGCAAATTGCCCCCGTTGCCCCGTTAGTCACCATCGGGCGCTTGTCGACGACGGACCTGTGTCAAATTTTCTCCTCCTTTTCTTATTTTATTCATACTAATTGTCAGCGTGCGGGTTGCGAGAAGTGGTCCCCACTCCTCGCCTCCTAGAATGTGGGCTCGCGATGAAATACCTCGCCTCAATTTAATATCTCCATCCCTGAGCTCATATCAGTAGGTATATATACCGGACCACACACTAATTACCTTGTCTCAAACTATAAAAATTCCTGTAGTGTACCAGGGCAACGAAATTAACGCCTAGGGCATTACGCAGAATACCCAAAGCAGGACCAATTTAAAAAGTTCCTTTCCTAAATTATTCTTTCTGGGAATCGAACCACTGACAACTGGGCCACAGAGGTCGTCAAGAATTGTTTTGGTTTTTATTTTTTCTTTCATTCAGTAGATAGCATGGATCACATAACGAAATAATTTTATCTTCAAGAATTATAATGGTACCCAATGTAATTAATGGCCACGCTTTATGGGCAATTATGTAAATCACAATATATATTTTTAAAGCGTTCAGAAAGGATTACCATTAAGCCCACAAAATATCATTGTTTTTGGAAAGAGGGAAAGAGGGTTGTAGCCTAACGGAAGAAGGTTGTTTTTAACACATTCGCGCGAGCTTTGTGCTTTTGCCGATTGACGCGCTGTGGCCGATATTTTCTCATACATTAATGCAAACATTTATGAACGTCTTTTGCAGGCTGTAAATTTAAAGGATTGTAACGAAATATATATAGTCAAACTGCCCGCTGCCCGCCGATGTTGCGTGTATGCCAGGGATGATTGGTATGTGTAGTGTAGTGCTTACTTATCCTTTGAAATTTTGATACTGGTTGTCGCTAGAGATTGAACGTTTTTTTTTATATGTTGTTGTACTATTTTCCGTGGCCAAATAGCACTCTCTAGTGTTCTTACCTGTCAATTGTTTCGAATTCGGGTCGGCCAATCGGAGCGCAGTTGTCAAAGTAACGATTTGGCAGAATAGTTTTCAAACAAATTAACATTTCGTCTCTATTTCTGGTTATGTACGCGATGGAAAAATGAAACGATGTACTAGTACGTTGTTTTACATCACCTACATATGCTCGCGCGAATAGCGGGCTTTACAAAGAAACTATATCGCGCGTAATACAGCGATCGTATGCGATCGAGAGCGTGTGTAAATACGTTGGAAGGAAAAGGGAAAGACGCTCGATTGCGCTCATCTGTCACGCGCGCAATCGCGCACTCCAACACGCGCCAGTTTCACGCGGTTATCCTGAGCTATTAGCCTTTATACGGAGACGCTCTTTCCCTTGTAACAAAAAACGAACACGAGCAACCGCGCGCAAAAGAACGTTAGCTTAAAAAATTTCGAACAGGTAATGCGCACGATTGCGTGTCGGCTTTGCCGCGCAACTCCTATACGCTCCAGATCACGCGCGATAGAGTGACCGTGTAAAGGGGGCAATGTGTTCAATTGGGCTGTTCGAATCCGCATGTACTTATTACATTAGCAATATTTCTCGCTAACAGTGAAGGAAAATATCGTGAGAAGACTTGTGCCGTTGGACACAATGGGTTGGTGGAGATAGCATATGAGTATCGCAAGCCTACAGATTCAAAATTAAAATTACATTTATTTTACCAACCATTTTCGACGCAGTCTTGAACTATATCAGAAGTACGCGTAGCATCGTTGTGACGTCATCACCTTATTGTTGCCACTACAGTATCCATTACCAACAAAATATGTTTTCAATATCTATCCTTATGACTTCCTATTATACCAGCCGTGGCCATGTACTATATTGTATCTTTTGTATATTGTATTGTTTTTCTTTGTATACAGTACAACTATTTTCTAAATATCTCTCGGGAATATTCGGCTATCGTCGGTTTTCTATCAGTTGCAAAGTTGTGATTTCGGCATCTAAAACTAGTTTAATCTTGTTCACTCATCACTAATGTTAAATGTAATTGTTTAATATTATGTAATGATATGTAAACAAGGGAAACCTATCATTAGCTTTACTATTAGCCTATATATTATGTAAAATACTTTATGTAACGCCATTGGTTTTCTTAATAAATAAATAAATAAAAAAACTCAATCGACTTGTAAGTAGAAGAGTAGATACTACTATTTATTTAGCTTAACTTGCTTGGTATATTGTTAAAGACTAATTGTTATTATAAAAAAACCGACTTCAAGTTCTACATCTATTTGCCAAGTTTTATTACAATCCGTTAACCTAAAGTTGATGAAATTCAATAAGCCGGGTACATTTTTTTAATCTAATTTGCCACCCTTAGAGGTGGAAAATTTTCTTCAAATTTAAACGGAACCACTACCGAGGTACCTTTCTTTTTCCAAAAAAGAAAAAGAATCATCGAAAGTTCGTTACAGTCGAATTGCGAATCGCCTCCTCACTTTGAAGTAAAAAAAAAGTAAAATAGTTTTACAGCTCAAATAGAATGCGAAACAAAGCAACTCAACTCAACTAACACTGAATGAAATTTATTATACATTCTAAATTTTATAATTACTATAAATTTGTGTACTTTGAGAAATCCGAAGATTGCCGAAAGACATTAAAAAATAACTAGTTGTACTCCACTGTATTGTATCTATTATAATATACTGTGTATATGCATGTTAACTACTGCTCGGCAGCCAGGACAAAGGATTAGTGCCTAAATTTTCCATTTTGGCGAAATGTGTATTGGAGACACTCTTTCTTACAACTTTCGATGTACAAATAACACGTAGTTTTCGTCTCAGTTAAACCAAGTAGTGAAGGAACTGCGAACAGTGTCCCAACAAGGCAATATTTGACACCTTTGAGCTGCCATTAAATTAATACATATAAATAATTATTTTTTGGTTTGTGTGTTGTTTTGTAGGTAATCTAAATCTCTTTTTAATTTAAGCTAAATTGTGTGTTATGTCTATGCTAACTTAGCATATAAACTTAGGTCTAAGAACAGTCAGCTCGCCCGCTTTAGGAGTATCTAGGTATACTAGACTAGACCATGCTCTAAGATCTAGGAATTAGACATGGTTAGGACTGACTGGATTCTACAGAAATGTATGTGGATACTGGACAGTTATGTATGATTAATTCTACATGGTTCCGTCTAACTGATGCGCAGGTGCTAATCTAAAGAAGGGTTTATAGTATAGAATGAATGTAAAAAAGAAATACAGGATGAGAGAATTTAAGTAGAGTGAATATAGTAGGGATCGTCTGACATTTTACAAACGCGTCAGAGGGGTTTCTATAATAAAAGTTGTTCGTATTGATAGGGAGAACTTTCCCTTAAGAATTACGCAACAATCTTTCGAGGTCAACCTGTAGTTAATGTTGATATTTCATATTTATTATTTATTAATATGTTGAGATAAATAAACGATGTTATTAATATTATGGATATCCATTTTAGACTCTCGCCTCTCCGATGGCCTAACAGATGAATTTTTGACTGGGAGAGGCGGTATGGGTGATGACCCAGACCGCCATTATTATTATTATTAATATTTATTATATAAATCAGAAGTGTATAAAAAAAATCTATATTCAATAAAGTCGCCGTTGTGTTAAAAGCATAGAGATTTTTTTTGTTATAAATTATAAATACTTATCAAAGATTTTTTAATGTGTATTCAGACCCTTTTCGAGTTGTGAACGCATTTTGTGCAACAATAAAGTATTATTTAGACCACTAGCATTGACTTACAATTATATGGACGTCGGGTCCGCGCTAAAAAGTGTCCGCACTTGTAAGGCGCTAAAATCGTATACAGAGCGCGACACTCCGCTTTAGTCTTCATTTGTTCTACTGACAGCGCGATACTGCGATGACATTACAATTTAAATTTCGAATAGGTTGACTTGGGACATTTTTTTCGTGGTTTTTGTATTAGACCCGTCGTCCATTTATTTGTAAGTCAATGACCACTAGAGAGAGATTTTTCATTCGTGACGTCATCTCGTCGAAATGTATGTGTAATTTTCAGATTAACTGCACTCGAATATTAAACTATGATTCATGATAATGTTCTAGAATATTTAAATAATATGAACCGGGAGAAATATTTATATGGCCTACATTTATTTATCTCTCATGTTTGAGTGTAATTTGTGGTTGTCTATGTGACTGTCGATGGCACCCGCGATACATGGTCTTCATAGAGCGAGGCTGAAATCTGAAAAAATATTTTATTTCGTTATACACTCATGTATAAAGAAATAAAATATTTTTTCAGATTTCTGATTCAAATTTATAGTTACAAAAATAACACAAATTAAAAAAAAAACTTAATTTTCGACCCAACGAACCCCAATTTTATTGTAATTTTTCAAGACAAACCACAAAGAAGAATTTTTGACTTAACCATGACCTAGAAAATACATGAAACACTTTTATCCACTTATCTACAATACTTCTTGAATGAACATCAAACTGTGAAACACCCAAAAATACTTCCAAGCGAGTGCTATTCGCCCACACACCCACACTCGCTGATAGAGACAGCATTCATATTAACAAAGAACAACCACGCGCTGTCTGGTATAACAATCCTCTTAAAATTTTAGAGGTGCATCAGTGCATAGTGTAAAATAACTAGCTGTGAGTGTGTTGCTTACTTGTGCCGAAACAATTAAGGATTATAAAGCCTCATTACCACATTTGAGAGAGTTGAATAAAATAAAGTTGTACAAAAACACCAGATGGCGTTTAGTATTCAGCAAACTGCTCCACATGGTCGTTAGGAAATCCACACTTGGTTAATTGATTGATCACGTGTTGTGGGAAAGTTTGTTTGTAAAAGTAAACAAACTGTCTAATAAATAAAGAGTTGGCTAATAAAAACAAAACAAAAATGATAATGGTAATATTTTATTTTGGTAATTTTGTTTCTTGGAAGTTAGGGGCAATTTATCAGTACCTCCATTTTGGCTCACTTTTTTTAGTGGCCGCTGTAATGTTGGTGTGAAATGAAATCGATTTCAACTATTGTTAACTCAGGATGGAGATACCAAGGTTTTGATTTTCATGCGATAGAAAAAATGGCTATTGAGGAAACATAGCACACGTCAATTGTAAATAGTTCTTTGTAGTCTTGATATCTCACGATAGACGTATGTCGATTCTCAAGTTACAACGAATGACAAAGGCAGTAGAGATCAGAATATCCTTGGTGAAGCAATTTGGAAACGATAAAGTTGTAGTTACATTATCTTTGTAGATAGCAAAATTTTACTATTTCTTCGGATCAAAATCGTGTACATTTGTTTTTTCAAGCTAAACCAATGTTTCGGGTTTTTTACGGGTCCCATGGTCACGGTTAACTGAGATGGCATAGTCATCAATCAATTTTGTCCAATATTAATGCAAATCTGAATTGTAGTTACAAAAATTATTAATTATACTACCTTATTTCAATTTATGCTATGTACGTTTTGAATGTTTTGCAGATTATTTTATTCAAACATGTCTTGATAAATGCGAAAATTTTTGCTTTGAAAATGATGGAAAAAATGAAATGTAAAATAATACTAATGGAGATTTACTATTTCTTTCACGTAGTCTCTCTATGAACTGAGAATTAGATTGCTTATGACAGTAAGTTTTTAGTGAAATTTTTCTGTAGACATTAAAGATACGGCAATATTTCAAAATTGAGCAGCTCTACAGATGCAGATTCTTACACTTGTCACTGACATACTATTTGCCTGCAGCGCAACTTATAAAATGGTTATAATTGGTGTTTCTGTACTTATCAAATCACACCCTTAGTGTAATAAGGTCACACCTGCAAAATAAGAATTTTCTGGAGAGAGGTTCAAAGATTCTAAGGGTCGTATTCCAGAACTCTACTCAATGCTCAATACGACACTTAGAATCTTTGAACCTCTCTCCAGAAAAATTCTTATTATTATTAATTATTGGAAATACGACCCTAATGGCAAGGATTTGAGTATGATTTCTAGTGCTTTAAATCATACTCAAATCCTGAGTTGAGCATTGAGTAGAGTTCTAGAATACGACCCTCAGACTGAAACTAGACGATAACTTTTTTGTGCTTAAAGGACTATCCACACACAACAGGTCCGTGCCCGGGCGTGGACGGGCCGTGCTAATTTGAATGAACTCATAGCCCGTCCCGACGCAACTCTTATGGAAGAATGGCATAAGTGGAGTTACATCAAAAACTTTTGCGTTAAACGTGGGTTATCTGTTTCTGTATCTAATGGAGCAATAAACATTTTTGACGTAACTCCACTTATGCCAGTCTTCCATGAAGGGTGTGCTGTGTGAACGACTTCATACAAAATATACGCAGTCATAGTTTTTTGAGTCCCTGACGAGTCACGGCTCTGATGTGAGTGGATAGTCCTTATATAGGAGAGTTAGAAAATTTCACATATGTATAATATACTGCACGTGGTTAGCATTATTTTTATGATAAAAGTTGTGATAAAAGCTCTTTTGACGTATCTTTAATTAACTGTTATTTGCTTTAAGGCTGTTTTTTTTCATTAATTAGTTTAAATAATATTATTTATGTGTGACTTTTTTATCCGTTTGATCGGGGGCCAGTATACAACCAAAACACAATAGATTCTGTCAAACGTTAAACACAATAGAACCATCTCAACGCGGCGGGGTGCATTAACGTAGCACTTTCGCTATCAACAAAAGTCTAGGCTTTCAACCAGAAGTTGCCAGATACGCCTGGACGTTCAAAGGTCCGATCGTCCGCTATTAACGTTACGTCATTTCTACACTAACAAAGGTTCTAGAAAGACCCATACTGTAAGAGTGTTTAAGAAGCTTTATACCAGTAGCCTCAAAGTGCGTGCTGGTTTTAATACTATTGTGTTGTAGTTAGTTATCTGGTGATATGTATTTTTGTGCTGATTGCAGTTGACTGATTATTGTAGGTTTCCAGGCATAGAGTATAAACAGCGGCAGATTATGAACAGATTTTTTTTATATTTATTTATTATTATTACTACTTTTTTTAATTAATATTATTTTTATTTAGTTATTTATTTACTATGTTATTATTATTATTTTCTTCTTCATTTGTATATGTGCAATATGTGTATTCTGTTGCACCTTAAATAATTTTATCTTACAATTTTTCCTAATCCGAATTCCAGGAAATTCCAGGTAATCTGAAGGTTACCTGGAAGATATTGCTATTTAGCAATAAGGCCGCCTGTTGCACCTGTCATTTTTATTTTTTTGTATTATTATGTATTTGTCCGTATGCAATAAAGAATATTTGTATTGTATTGTATTGAAAGACGTACGTTTTATTAGAGTGCCATAAGGTTACCGACTTACGACTAATTAGAAACACAGTCTTGTGGCCTAGCCTTGGAGAAGTGAGAATTTAGAAGGTTCGGTACACAGGATTTATTGAAAGAGATGACAAATAGAGAAAGAGAAGACTGTAACAAATAATAAAATGATATAAAAAAAGTACGGTTATTATAAAACACAGACTATAAAACTAAATTTTACAATATACAACACTCACCCCAAAAAGGCGTATAATATACGCTATTATAACTTTATAATTGTGAAGTTTTACAATAAGGAAATGAAGGTGATTTGTAATTTATAGTTATAGCCAAGTCCTCTCGTTTCATGAATTTTGATGGGAGTGACGCTGGATCGAAAAAACGTAAGAATAGTGATGCAAAAGGGAATTCGAGAACGATTGAAAATTATTCAGGAACAAGAAACGAAGATAATCTTCGGAAAGGAAATTCATTCACGCTAGCTGCCTCCGACTCAGCGCAAAGACAGTTCATTTTCACCAACACATGTGAGGTGTCGCTGTTGACGAGTTCGACAACCGTAAACTCTCGTACTTCCGTAGTGCTAGCCGAAGGCCTCAACACACAACACTCAATCTTCCGGGACTGTGCCGGTGCCGAGATAGTGGCTATCTTCGAGCTCGCTATCAGCGGTCATAACGGCAAAGGGCTGGACAACCTGGAAAACCTGGACAGGTTAATGAAGCCTTGCACTGTCAATCAAGCCTTCTAGCCCTCTCCCATATCCAAGTAAGTACGGGTGGCATAGGCTTCGCCGGCAAATCTGAAGAATATCGGCAAAAGCTCGAACATGCTGAACTCAGTGGACACAGGTCCTGTTGTTTAGTAAGAAATTCCAGGTTCTTACAAAGAAAGGTTGTTTTTATATGATATACGAGCCCTGTACCCCACCTACGGTGGGGTCGGGCTATAGTTTGGACCTATAGTTTATAGACCTGCGGCGCGTGGTCGGTTTCAGTTTGCGGGGTATGCTCATGCTCGGAGGCACAGCAGTTAGTACTATGGGCGCTTGATGAGGAGGTCGATTCCCGATTTATGCCAATTTACGAAACGAACATTTCTAAGTTGGTTTTGGTCTGAGTATTCTGGGTTATCGTTGATTTGGCATTCATAGTACCTACATAGTACAGGAAATTCGGCAGTAGTTTGGCATTTTTTCCCCCTAAATACTTCTCTCTGGCATAGCTTTCAAGAAAATGAAATCTAACAGATATGGTTGAGATACAACAACGCTATAATAAGTATCTCATTTCCACTACATCGGGAAGCATGCTTTACATTTTTACAATTGTGAGATCTTCTACTCGTAATCTATTACGTCTCCGTATATTATCTCCATTTGATGGCGTGCGGACGCCTCGGGCTTCGCCCTCCGCGGATCTCGCCCTCCGGCCTCGGCACTTATGGCTTTGTTTTTAAAAAATTGAAATAGCTCTTTAACCGCTCACGCGATGCGCTCCTCCTACCGCAAAATGGCGGCTATTTGGTTTCGCAAATTAGAAAAGCATTCAGTTTAAATACAAGTTTCTATAAATAAAAAATATTATTCTGCATTGCTAATTAAATACCCTCCGTATTACCAACAAAAACATCTCAAATAAAATGCAGTAATACACCGCAAATCCTGCACTTAAAAAGCACTAATGAAATTTTTGGTGTACTTGGATAAATATGATAATATTTCGTTTGAGTGGTTGTAACGTTTACCATGAAATTGCTCCTTAAAGTATAGTTTATAAACATTTATATTCAGGGTAAACTTAAAAAACACTACTTACGGTATGTTTTCAATAAATAAACACCGAAATCACCAGCCCAAACAATAACACACACGATTGTCGTGACGTATTTTTGAAGTTGTTTATTTCTTTTAAATGACAGACCCAGGCATTAAAAACTTTATGGTTTGTTAGAGTAGTTACCGAAATAGCAATTAATATTAGTTCTTTTACCTGTTATAACTTCGATATCCGATAAATCGGTATAAAATCATCACGGGCACCTCTAAGTGTGGTATGCGTCTACGGCTGCATGTATCGCATGAGCGGCTAATGGCGGCCATATTTAAAAATTGTAATAATATATTTTGACCACTAATTATTATCAAACAATCTTAGAAATCTTTTCGTGCCAATTTTCAGTCTGAGCAAACCAAGTTTCTTCAATAACTATTTACATAAAAAATTACGGCTATATCGAAAAACGGCAGAAACAAAATTTTTACCCCAAATTGTGATTGAAGCCATGCCATTTTCAGTCGAATTAGAAGAAATTTTTATCTACCGCCAAAAAAGTTTGTATGGTAGCCATATTGAAAAATGGCGAAAAATAATTTTTAACCGCTAATTATTATTAAACACTCATAGAGACCTCGACATGTCCACTTTCAATCGAATTAGAGCAAATTTTTATCTGGCGCTAAAAAAGTTTGTATGGCAGCCATATTGAAAAAAGGCGAAAAATAAATTTCGACCGCAAATTATTATCACACACCTATAGAGATCCCTCATATCGATTTTCAGTTGAATTAGAGCTAATTTTTATTAGTTGTTGAATGGCAGCCACATTAAAAAATGGCGTAAATGGTTTTTGATCACAAATTATTATCAAGCACTCCTAGAAACCCACACATGCCAATTTTCAAAGGGATCAGAGCATTTTTTTTCTGCCAGCGAACGCTTTTATGTCGGCCATATTTGAAGATGGCGAAAAACCAATTTTAACCACAAATTATTATCTAGACTTCTAGAGACCTCCGCATACCAATCTTCAGCCGGATCGAAGCAAGTTTTTCTTCGGCCGCCATTTTGAATTCGCCATCTTGTTTTTTTTAACCCAGGCAGTTGACCACTATCAATTTCTATGACATTCCTTCTAGCACCTCCTACCTATCTCTAATAGTTTCCGTGATAGGAGACATTGAAATTTGTGTGGCGGCCATCTTATTTATTTGAATTTTGAACATTTTTTACTTCCAGCGGAAATTGACCAGGGTGTACCTCATAAAAGTGCACAAATATTCCCTCCATATATTATAGTTTTTACAGGCCGTTGATCACTCTATCATATTTTCCACATTTAGGTCTTCTGATATTTGATTCTTTGCTTTGGAATCTATCCGCGTACAACGGTATAAATATCTTTTTTCCACCATATCGGGAAGTATGCGTTCTATTTCTATCAGTGAGTAAGAACTTGTAGCTTTATTATATAAAGATCTGTTCCTTCTTTCTTACGGGAATTGTTTAAACGTAATCAAAATTTTCATCAATATCCAGACACTATCTTAAAATTTCGTTTAACTTTACAGCACTCTTATATAGTAAAATCGCATCGCTATTAAGATAAAGAGCTAGAGATCCATACCATTGGTTCAGGGTTTATGAGTTGCCCGCGGCTTTAACCGCAACGAGTATTCCAATAAAGAAATTAGGTTCTTAATTCGATTTAATGTTAAGAAAACTCTCTACATCATGTAAAACCATCAATAGTATGTTATGCAATCATTTCATAATGAGGGTTCGAAATCTAATCGAGTCGAATACCGTTTAATAGATACGAGTTTGTTTTTAAATAGTTCTTTTTTGCCAAATGATTATCGCCTTTGTGTGTTATGTAATGTTTTGAGATATTATCATGATATTATATAAAAAAATAATTTGAATGAATAATTTCACAAATATTTAATTTAGCAAAAATACGATGTTCTTTTTTATACGTGTACAATGAAAATTTTCCGTTGACTACCATAGACAATACAATTTTGCTTCAGAACTAAAATAAGCGCCTTTGTGATGTGGTTTATGAAATTATAATTGACAGATTAAAGTACAGCAGTAGAAAAAAATCATTAATACTTTTAAAGACGCACATAAGCCACATCGACGATAATTGCAATTTTCCATAGAATTTATAATAGTCCCGTATCGTTTCTACATAAGTTTTATTTAAAGTGACCCTTCCTATCAACCTCTTGGTGATACGGGAAGGGCACTGTAACCTGTGCAAGCAAGCCCACACTGCGACATTCTCAATCAGGTCTTAGCCCTAGATCAGCCAGTTTCCACAGACTTCATTCAATTTAGGCTAGTGCCGTGGGTGCACCGACTATACATATAATTAGAAATAAAGACGAAATGTCATTTAATGTGTTTGAAAACTATTCTGCCACATCATTATGGTGACAACTGCGCTCCGATTGGCCAACCCGAATTCGAAACAATTGACGGGTGTCAATCGTTTCACTTCAAATCGACCAGTTTAACTTGAGATTTGCTATAACGGACAAAAATTGCTAAATTACATATTTAATATTTTTTATTGCCAATGAAATGTGATTCCGTTTGTTTTGTAATTAGATGTTTTGCTGTTTTTCCCACACCACCGAATGGAACAGCCCCCATTGTTGGAGATTATTATCTTTATTACAATAAATACAGACATTTTTGGAATATACGGAGACGTACGTACCAGTTAGTTGTTGGCGCTGTACTATTTCAGTTTTCTAATTTGTGATTTCAGCGCAAACGAGAGTTGATATTTAAAAGTGATATGAGAGCCATTTGCCTGATGAGTTGCCAAGGCTGGATGGCACTTATTTCGTCTCTATTTCTGGTTATATACTCGATGGTTGGGTGATACAATGAACAACGTCAACTCGAAAAACTCTAAAATCGAACAACACAAAGAAAAATTTCTTAGTCCTGACTTCGATTTTATGAGCGGTTGTTTGTTTAGCCGCTCAGCAGGTAAATAGTTCACCGTATTGGTAAGAACCAACAGAGTTACAGACATAGTCCGAGTCGACTTGTATCAATAATAAAAACAAACTAGAAAAGTACATAAAATATTACGGTAGTAAAGCATCACGATTAGCAATAAATAAATATTAAAATCACGTGTAATTTGATTTCAAAGCGCTCTAATATTGAACTGGCAACCGTTTGTTACTTTATCATCGTCATCATCGAATTCGATGAACAAACTTGTTATGTAGTTGAACAGTTTTTGTCGGAATTTCCGAAAGTAGAAAAAAAATTATTAAAAGAAAGAAAGAACTTTTGAAGTAAAAAAAAAATCGTGGCAAAAAGAATGAGGGTTATTATTAATAAAAATGACACTGTAAGAAAAGCCACAGGCCTCTCTAATCATACTGCATCTGTTCAGAGGCCGTCGAAAGTAGGTCAAATGCCAAACTTGGCCGGGATCTTCGTACAATAATATCTCGATAACGCTGCTCTCATGTGATACTGTTGAAACCCATAATGAATAAAAGTCGAAAGAGGTCATATTATTGAACGAAATTTGCAAGAATTGTTGAATATCTTGTAAAGAAAAGTTTTTAGTAGCAGGGGAGCATCTTGCGAAGGAGTTCGCCCAAGGAAGAACCGCGACCTTACCTATTTCTGCCACCAAGGAGGAATGAGAACTTTACTTGATTTTGAAGGGTATTGGAGCTGGTGAAATTACAAGCACGTGGGACTGTCAACTTATGTCTCAAAATGACGGGTGTAATGGCACTAGTGGCACTGGAATTGCTACGGACAGGCGTGTCGCTTGCCACCAGATGCAAGACTTGTTCGTCGAGTCACTTGGTATCAGTAAACAAAATTTTAAAAAGATTAACAATTAAATTAAAAATCATAACATGGATTTGAGACAATGTAATATGAATCTGAATGTAAAATATTTTTAAACATCGAAAGGTTTTTGCGACTGTTACATGTTGGAAATGAAACTATTTTTCACAATAATGAAACTAGTTTTTAAAACAAGGTGATTCGATGACTTTGTTCACGGTTTACTGAGACGGTAAACCGTGACCATGGGATCTGTAAAAGGCACGAAATTGGGTTTAAAAACAAATATACGCGATTTAAATCTGAAAAATTGTTCCATATTAATTTTTTTTTATTAAATAAATTCATAATGTTCTATTTTTTTGCTTCAGATTTAGTTTTGATACACACAAACACAAAAGAAATAAACACGTGTTTCAGGTATTTTCAAAACAACCCCCAATAACGGGTAAGTTAGCGTATCGAAGTATTTAAAAAAATACATTTTCTTTCGGAGATCGTAAACTAGAATAGTTTTAATTTGTTTTAGTACTATGTAATGCATTTAAGAATTGTACATACGTGGACAAGTCGTGGGCAACAGCTAGTATTATATGTATATCATTCATCCGGTTGCGATAACAGTTTCGTGAGTTGTTGTGCTCACACTCGAAGAAGTTTCTAGAGTGTTAGAACCATTTTAAATATCAGAGGGGCCAGATGTTTCCACAATTAATGTGTCTTCTCATTACGTGACTTTCTTTTGTTTCAGTCGGACCTCGTGCCCCAACAGGCAGACAACATTTTCAGGTAGGCTATACATCCTAAGTACATATGCTTATATTTTACAGGAATAGAGTTTACACTGAGTAGTTTCACCAAATTAATGTAGCCTCTTAACTAAAATAACTAATCACGAACCCTTTCGCCCAGGCTAGTATAATCGAGTAATTCTAACAATGACATTCCACGCTCGTACACATAAAGTGTTCTATACAACCTCTAGACACGTATTGAAGATGGTACAGTCGACGTCAGAAGTGCGTCTTGGTTAAATAAATATCGATATGTTTTGGGGCTGATGAAGATATCTATATTTCTTACCCTTTTGGTGTAATAAATCTACATGTGTGCATACTTCTAAACCGCCTTTGTTACATGGCAGTAATTAATAATAAATGGTTATGGGCAATGTTCAGATAAATTTCTCTACTTAATTCCCATGGCAATTTTTGATATTTAAGTATTCGAGTAAATTATCGTGAAATATTAAATAATATTACAGGTTACTATACTCGGATATTAAATAATACTTCATGCTAATATTGTATAATATTTATATAATAGAAATTGCCACCTAAGTCAGAGAAAACTAACCTGAAAATCATACTTACTTGTTTTCAATAATAATGTACGGAACTGTATACAAAATAATCGATTATAATATTAGAGTAAGGAAAAATTTTACATTGCAATTTATGTAAGCCACTGCAGCAGAACTAGGTTGAACCTGGGTTTCAACTCCTGTCTCCATCCTACATCCGACGAAACAATTGCTGTCAAATAAGTAATACAGGACCAATTCATAGACAATGTCAAGTATGAAGCTTTATTCGCATTATACGTCATCTAATTTAATCGAGCCTTATTTGACAACAATTGTTTCGTCAGTTGTAGGACAAAGAAAGGGAGTAGAGACCCAGGTTCGACCTATTTCTGCTGCGGTGGCTTACATAAATTGTAATGTAAGAGTTTTCCTTAACCTAATATTGTAATTGATTATTTTGTATACGATTCAGTACGTTGTTATTGAAAACAAATAAATATAATTTTCAGGTAAGTTTTCGGTGGAAATTTCTATTATTTAAATAGCTCAGCATACAGCCCCTTGCTCCACGGATAACATAAACTAAGCCAATCAGTAACAAGTAACATTATGTATGTGTGAAATTTTCTCTTCTATTGTACTCTTCTACTGAAGCACTATTGTGTCTTGTTCATTTCATCATTAGTTTTGTTATTGTGTGTTGACTAATTTTGTTCGTAGAATCATCAAACCTTTAATTATTTTTTTTATGATATTAAGTGACAAGACGAACAAGTCGTGCGCCTGGTCGTAGGCGACACACTTGTCCATAATATTTGCAGTGCCACTCAGAGCTTTAAATCGAAAAGATCTGAAGGGTACAGTCACTGCGCCCTTCACCCTGAGACATAAGTTGACAAGTCCCATGTGTCTGTAATTTCGTTAGCACCCTAACCTTCCAAAACTGAAACGTAGTAAAGCAGCAGAAAGAGGTATGGTGGCAGTACTTCTCTGGACGAACTCTTTCACAAGGACGGACTACGGCTACTTAAATTGTTACCTTTGTATTAAAAAATTGTGCGATTTTAGTATATCCGTTTTGCCAATACACCTCCAATTTGGTATTATCTGGCAATAATGAACGTCGTCTTGTTAGATGAGACTTTTCAATTGGTCTTAAAAATAATATTATAATCTTGTGAAAGTACAAACGTAAGTCTCGTAGTTGTGTGAAATCCAATAGTCATGAATCACTTCTGATATTGAATGTACTTTCGAAACTCTCTAACGTTTAAGCTGAAATGGATTCTTGTCAGTAAAGATAAGGATGTGATTGCTTTGAAGGCAGTTTTCGGGGCGCAATTGAAATGAGCAAGGAATTTCATGACGCCCGGAAGTTCAGGAATTAGGTCGCTGTTTGATTTTTTGATATCTCCACACATGGGTAGATTTTGTTTGTAAGATTCGTTATTGCAACCTTTATTCTTACATTGGAGCTTAATATTAATACAATAGGATAGGATTCAATTTTCACTGAGGGGCATCGATCAGGTATTTTTTTGTGAAGGACATTTTGCAGTTGGCCGCCTGATGGCCTCGACTGCGCCATACACTGTATAGTTTTCAATCTCTTTAAATAAAGCTGAAGGAGAACATCGTGATGTTATTTCATTTCAAATATATGATACCTTCAAACTGCTTAGTGCGTAATTAGGGAGTTACTGGCCCTATCGACACAAAATCGAAATAAGCCTGTCAGAAAATGCTTTATGTCCATGTAATAAAGCGAAAAAGACGACAGACGTTTCGCGTCGGCGGTCCGAGCGAAAACGAAACGCGAAACGTCTTTTTCGCTTATAAGAGTGAAAACTACCTCAGCTCGAATTAATTTTTTTTCCTTTACTAATACGGTTCATTTAGCTTGGGTCGAGTGGCAGGGACACTGGCTTTATTTTCATAATTTTTTTAAGCGAAATTTTTTTCGTTAACATGAAGAACGTTGGCTCTGATAAAACACATTGAAACCATTCAATATTAAATGAACGGAAACCAGCCTGTGCAAATAACCGCGCCTGATGGGTTCCGCCCGAACACACTCCATGGACAAATGATGTCCATCCTCAGGAATCCCACGCACTTCGCAATTCGTTGAGTTCACCCTCCGCATCAAATACTAAAATTTGTTTAATGGAACGTGTCCAGCCCTGCAATTTAGCCTCGCGAATAAGACGTTTCGCGTCTGCGATCCTCTGCTGCAACATCAGGTTTAGGATTTCACCTGGACTGTGGACCGACCCCAATAACTTTTTGGTTTGAAAGCCCGACTAGGATCTGTACATATTTCAACTAAAGGAGTACTTTTATCTATTGCTCTTTGCATTAAGGTTACAAAAGACAGCTCTATTGCTCTTTGCATTAAGGTTTTCACTTAAGACAGACATTTCATTATACAAGTGTTCTTTGAAATTTAGCTTATTACTAAAAACAAACCAAATTAATGCCATTTGAAAATTGTACTGTAGATATTGTTCGTGGTCTATTTAGTTCAGTTGATATTAAAAAATCATTGGTATATGTAAAGTACCTTCTTTTTCTAGTTCTTGTGAAATTTCGAGGTAAGTTTGTGTTTTTTTCTACAGCGAAATTTTTTAGTAATTGTGTTTTAACCGTGTAGTAATTAGTATATATAATCAATTTTACTATATATTTTTTCCAAAGTGAGTGATTCAACAGTTCCACTGTTAAACGGAATCAACCAAAGCCATTTGATGTTGTAGAGACTCTTAGTTACTGCATGGAAATGAAGTTTTTTCTGACAGGCTTATGCCAATTTCTTGTCAATCAATGTAGTGATTTCCCTACACAAACACACCACTCACATCTTATACATAGGTACACCACACGTAACTCTGGAACTTTATCTGGTAAAATAGAGAGATATTTACAGTACTAGAATTTCTTGCTCATTCTTCTCAGGGGAATCGACGACCTTGCTGGTTCAACTATGGGCGGTGAACGATTAGGTCTCGAATTCACTTCCCGATAGGACGCATTTGGGAAATTAACTCTTCTAAATTGCCATATTTATTTTATTAAAAGTAATATCATGATGTTTTGATGTGACTACATGATGTTTTGGCTCATCTGTAGCTTAATTGATAAGAGCGGTAGCCGTGGCTTAGCAACACATGCTGGTTCGAGTTAACTCGGATCGAAGGAATTTTACTTTGTGTTTGTTTCGATTTTTGAAAAATCGGATGACGAGTTTCAAAACAAAAACCGACAATTTTCGATTTTAATTTCGTCTTGTTTCATAGAATACACTTGTTGCATTGTGTTCAGATCCGTGCATTTGAAACGTATTTTTAAGTAGGATTTAGTGGTTGCTATTCTGGTTCGATAAATTATTAACGAACGATTACCATGCTGCTCTGTCAAGCATAGTTCCCGTGTTCGGTTCCCGGGCAAAGATTGTATGGCCTATATTTATTTCTCTCTTGCGTTTGGGTGTAATATGTGGTTGTCTAGGTGTATGTTCATGACACCCGCGACACAGGGTTTTCCCTAGTGTGGGGCTATGAGTGTGTGCGTTATTATTATTATTTAATATACGAAACCTACGTTAAAAATAAACTTTTTTTATCTACACACATATCATAAACTCTCTATAATGTGTACAACAACCCTCACTCGTATTTTAATGTCTTTCATTATGTAACAGTCACATAAATTACTATTTAACAATATCAAATGACGGGAACCAGGAACAAATCGTGTGTTCATAATACTTGCAGTGCCACTCAAAGCTTTAAATTGCAAAGATCTGGGGGCACTGTCACTGCTCCTGTCAACTTAAGACTTAAAATAACAAGTTCCATGTGAATGTAATTTCTCCCTTTCCCTTCAAAACCGGAACGTAGTAATGCTCACATTATTGCTTGGCAGAAATAGGGGTAAGGTGGCAGTATCTCCCTGGACGAACTCTTTCAAAAGGAGCTCTACTGCTACTGAAAGAACATTAAAAAGAAACAATAAGTAAAATGGGACTTATGGGTTTTTGTTCCGACGCTTTTCTAATGGGCTCTGGTTTGAATGTTTTGGAGAATTCTCCGAAGTGAATTTCGTTGCTCTGGTACTCATGGGATAGGAAATTCCATAGTTTGAGACCACGTAATTAGAGTGCTTATAAAAAAGAGAGTATAGCTAAGAATTCTAAGATTAAAAAGCTAACAATTCTAATGCTTCCCGCTATGTACGTATTTGAAGTATGCATGTTTGTTAAAAAAAAAATTGCCCTATTTACTAGGAAACGTGAGGTATATACTTTTTTAACTCGACATCCTAACCGCTTGGCTGGCCCCTTCCATAACACTACTTGCTTTTCTAGGAATTGCTATGATATGTTCATATATAATGCTTTGCCTGCAGCGATCGCAGACCCATAAACATATTTAAAAAGAAATTATTTGACTTGTTATGTTATCTGTGTATATACGATATCAAAACTTATTTAAAATGAAAAGAAATTGACACAACCTCGTTTATAAGAATAACTGCTTCAATATATTTATAATTTTTTTAAATAATTTATCAAATGCAATTAAATCACTACAAGGACTTTTTTTAAATCACAATTGACAAAATGGCTTTTGACATATTTCTTTTGAAGTAATAAAGAATATTTAGAAGTTACAAATACCAATTGATATTTAATACGAAATGAAAATTGATTTGTAATTGTAGAGACAAATGTGAAATACCTTTAACATTTGCACACCTGCGTGCAGGCTGAATACAATGTACCTAATTTTACTCAAGGTTTGTATAAATACTGTACCTATTTTGGCAAATAAACGTATTCTATTCTATTCTATTCTATTCTAAAAACAGATTACTAAAACACAGTTAATAATCACAATCTGCCTTGCAAATGAGTAGTAATGTTTAATCACTGTGAAGTTTTCAAGTGCAATTTGCTTACCTATGGAATAAAGATTATTTGAATTTGACTAAAACAGTTTTCTTGTTCGAGGGGTAAGAGTCGGGCAATCTGTGACACAGGCTTTTCAAATCTATTACGGGCGCTAGTCATTCACTGAAGTGTTTGATATCCCAGAAACGTATTGCAATGTTTTGATTTAAACTTTCACGATTTTCACACATTATTTGATTTTTAATTCGGGACTTAACCACGTATCGCAGCTGTTAAGAACCGTCAGCCTAATAAGTCTGCAATAGCGCCGAGCATTTGCTGAAATCAGGACCAAACTGGATGGACACTGGATTGAGCATCATAATCCCAAAATCCTTTCTACAGAACGTCGTGGTCGTGGAAGCTTGCAAACGTGTAACCTGTGCCCAAAAAGAGAAGCAACTAAGCCCTGTCAACTATAGACCTATCTCAGTCACTTCCATACTCTGCAAGACTATGGAACGTGTACTCAATAACCGTCTCCTGTCATACCTTGAAGACAAAGACCTCTTCAATGATCGCCAGTATGGATTCCGACGAGGGCGATCTACTGGGGATCTTCTTGTGTATGCCTGTCACATGTGGAGCGAGGCTATAGAAAAGCAAGACGAAGCACTTGTGTCACAGTGTCTTTGGACATTTCTAAAGCCTTTGACAGGGTCTGACACGCAAACCTTTTAAGCAAGCTTTCATGTTGTGGACTTCCCACCGACCTTTGCAATTGGATCTCGGGTTTCTTAGTGAACGTTCCATTCGAGTGGTCTTAGAAGGCTACTCTTCCGAACATATGGCGTTCCTCAGGGTTCCGTACTATCTGCAACTCTCTTTCTGCTACATATCAATGATATATTAATTCCTTACCGAATACTACCTTTGCGAATGCTGATAACAGCACAGTTGTAGATAGGTACTTGACCAATGCAAGGGTCAGTGGAGAGGAAATCCAGTCTTGTCGAGAGTCCATGGTTAGCCGTTTAGATTTGACGCTCAAGGCAGTCTCTGATTGAAGCGATGCCAATATTGTCAAAACGCAGGCGTGTCAATTCTTCACTAAACGGAGTCCTTTTGAGCTGACTCCGACTTTTCGTGATATATCCATACCGATAGCCGACCGTCTCCAGTGACTTGGAATGGACCTGTCGTCCAATCTGAATTTCAGCAGATACATTGAATCCATGGCCAAAAATGCAGCCAGGAAGCTTGTCATCCTTTCCAGGGTGAGGAGTTACTTCACACCGGGACAGTTGCTTCTGTTGTATGAAGCAAGTCCGGTCGTGTATGGAGTACTACTGCCACCTTTGGGATGGGTGATGGGCTTGGATGTATATCACGGAAAGTGTGCGATGGAATTACACGATTTAATTCCGCCTTCCCCTATCCGTCATCGGGGGACTAGGTGTAGGCTTAGCTTCCACCTCTCTGTTGTGGGTATTCCAAAGATCGCACGAAGCGAACGACTTTGGAGTGGAATTCCGTGCCTGCAGACTTGTTCCCTGAACGTTATAACTTGGACCTTTTCAAGGCGAGAGTGAATAGGCATTATTTAGGTGTGCATGCTCCATCGTCGACCTCATCGTCACTTTCCATCAGGTGAGATGGAGGTCAAATGCACACTTACATTAGAATAAAAAAAGAACGTCATCACTATAGTAGAATCGTACGTGAAGCTATTGAAATTAAAAAACACCGTAATTTCAAACGAAAAGACGGTTTTAAGCTTTCATCGTCATGGGATCCAGTTATCAGCAAATGTATTCGACATCAAGTATCGCCCGACAAGTCGCCGGATGTCGTGAGTGTTGTGTGTCGGTCTAGTGAGAACCCTAGTGCACAAATAAATAATGAAGATCAAGTGCGGGTAGTTACAAAAACTCGCACTGTTAGAAGATGCTGACATTCGCCTCTTCAGTCCCTTCGACCATGGACGTTGCAATATGTCCGAAACGTCGAGGTAAATAAAATGAATTAAATCTCGAAATAGATCTTTTTATAATATTAAGTGACGGGACCAATAAGTTGTGCGCCTGATGGTAAGCGCCTGTCCATAACAGTTGTTATGCCTCAGAGCTTTAAATCGCAACGATCTGAGGGGCGCTGTCACTGTGTCCATCACCCTGAGATATGAGTGGACAAGTCCCATGTGCCTGTAATTTCACCAGCATCCATACATGGCAATATTACCTTGGATGAACTCTTTCACATGGAGCTCCACTGCTACTGCTTGTGTTTGTGCATCTGCTCTGTGTACCAAGTACACAAATGTACTTGGTATTGTGCAATTTAAATTTACTATTATTTTTATTATTACTCAATTTGATTACTTTCTTGTCTAATTTTTGTAAGTGTCAAAATTAATTTAATTTGTTTAGTGTCCGATAGTGTTACCTCTACAAATTATTAATATGATTTTTTTAATTAATTGTGGTAAAGATTATTTTAAGACAGGCCATGACAGAATGTCTGTGAGAGCAAAGTAATTAGTATAGTCCTCTAATGCTGAGTAATGGACCTTTTTTGACATGCTTTTTTATTATTATTATTTCATCTTTTTTGTATTTAAGAAGGAATTATTTAATATTTTATAATCGTTGTGGTGTGTGTCTGATGTATTTTGCATGTCAAATAAAGACGATTTTATTTTATTTTATAAAAAAACGTCGACCTGAAAAGTTTATGAAATTACATCTATTTGCCAAGTTTTATTGCAATCGGTTCACAAATGTCGGAGTAGTCGCGTAAAATACACAAAAAAGACAGTCGAACTGAAAACCTCCTTTTTTGAAGTCGGTTAATAAGTGTCACCAAATCATTAGAAAAGAAATCAAAATAATTTCTTGGTTTTTCATGTCAGTAGATTCACTAAGGATCTGCGCAATTTTCACGATGCTTTTGAACAGTAAAAATCAGCATCTGCTGATGTTTATAGTAAAGAATGAACATCTGCATGATGTGGAAATTCTTGCATTAGCAACAACCCTGATACAAACTCAGGATATCGACAATATTATCACAGGCACAAGATACTTAAGACCTTATATCCTGCGGGTGTACCGCATTTGTGATGTTAACGATACATCCGCGATATTATCATAATGTTCTTAGGTGGTGGTTGCTACCCTTCATCAGGTGGATTATCTTTTTGTTCAGCAGTTTGAATATTTAACAAAAAAAAAACGGTAGAGTCTATTGTATACATCGAGTATATAACCAGAAATAGAGACGAAATGTCATTTCATTTGTTTGAAAACTATTCTGCCATATCATTACTGTGACAACTGCGCTCCGATTAGCTAGCCCGAATTCGAAACAATTGACGGGTGTAATCAATTGTTTCACTACACATCAACCTAAACTGGTTCATGTGACTTGAAAACTTTTGCTATAATTGACGAAAATTGCAAAATTACATATTTGACATTTAGATACCGATGAAATGTGATTCCGTTTGTTTTCTAATTAGATGTTTTGCTGTTCCCACACCACCGAATGGAACAGCCCACATTGTTAGAGTTATTGTCTTTATTACAATAAATGCAGAATATTTTTGGAATATACGGAGACGTATACACAGGTCAGTTGTTGACGCTGTACTATTTCAGTATTATTTAGTAGCAGTAGAGCATCTTGTGAAAAAATTGGTTCAGGCTAGTATTGCCACCTTACCTATTTCTGCCGCCAAGCAGCAATGCCAGTATCACTGTGTTCCAGTATTTAGGTGTGCTGGTGAAATTACAGGCACATGGGACTTGTCAACTTATGTCTTAGGGTGACGGGCGCAGTGGCAGTGCCCCTCAGATATTTGCAATTTGAAGCTCTGAGTGGCAGTGTAACTGTCATGGACAGGCATGTAGCTTACCATCAGGCGCACGACTTGTTCGTCCCGCCACTAGGTGTTATAAAAAAATATTCAGCTTTCTAATTTGTGATTTCAGCGCAACGAGAGTTGATATTTAAAAGTGATATAAAACCCATTTACCGGACGAGTTGCCAGGGATGGATGGCCCTTATTTCGTCTCTATTTCTGGTTATATACTCGATGATTTATTGCTATCGCCGAACTGCTGTCTAGTAGTTTTTTGTGTAGCCTTTTTGTACATTTTATCTCATCAATATAACCTTTATTTTATGTGATATGGTGGTGATATGTGAACTGAGAAAAAAATGTAATATGGAAATAAATTTGCTTTAAATCCTTATCATACTTACGTCGCCGATATTTTTAGCAAAATTGAGTTATAAACATATTTGGAATCAACAAAACAAGCTCTAAAAGCGGGTTCTTATCTCATTCAACCGCCTCAGTGGCCGAACGGTTGCCATGCCGGACTGCCATGCAGAGGTCCCAGATTCGATTCCCGGGTCGGGAGAAATATTTGTATGGCCTACATTTATTTGTCTCGTGAGTTTGGGTGTAATTTGTAATTGTCTATTTGTGTGTCCATGGCACCCGCGACACAGGGTTTCCCTAGTGCGGGGCTATGGCGAGTGTGTGCGTTATTATTATTATTATTATTATTATTTAGTTTCAGTTTTATTGTTAAGCTATTGACAGGGCTATTGACATTTTTCAAAGAAAGCCTTTAGGTGGCAATATTTCTAAAGTTACCAAAATGCAAATGCGTTTGTTGGGTATTCATTCTAACAATTATTTTAATTTAGTTTTAATTTATTCTAATTTCCATTATTAATTAATTTTAAATTTAACTTAATAAAAATTCATATTGTTAAAGTACAATAATTTGTAAAACATAATGTAGCGTAAATTGGAATGTTTTTTTGTAAAATTAAAAATAAGGTGTTTAATTAATAACTTTTGTAACTATAGTGAAAAAATAGGGCGGTCTACATTAATATTAGACGTAACTGGTTGATGACTGTACCTCGTCAGTCAACCGTGACCATGGGACCTGTAAAGGGCCCGAAACGTCGGTTTGTTTGAAAAACAAATATACGCGATTTAAATCCGGACAAATAGTTTCAGTTCCTATATGTAACAATCGCGAAAACCTAAGAATTCGATATTCAATCTATTTTATTTTCATACTATACAGGTAAGGTACAGTAAAAGCTTAAATACTAGAAAGTAAAACTAGGATTAAATTATATGAATAAAATTGGATCTCCGCGGCAAAGTGCCCAAGATGCTGGCAGCGTTCTCCCTTTGTATGGCTATGCTAATGTGTTGGGCAAGGTAGCCCTTGGGATTCCCTCGACAGTCTTTAAATTTTTTGGATAATATTTTGTATTTTGACCAAGGGTTTCGACTCCAAAGGCTGTAAATAGGTAGTCGGAGCCAAGGTCCTGGTACTTATTATTTTTTATTCTTTCTGCCAGCTCAGCATGGGATGGGGCAAGTTTGTCGGCATACGTGGCGTCTCACACCAGTGCCCGGCCCATACTCCAAGGGATAAGAGTCATTCTGTCCGGGCGTTTGCCAATGTGTTAGTTTATAACAACGAATGGTTTCAGTCTGATCGTATTTTTAAGTTGTTTCTTTGTCTAAGTTAGTGTGAGTGGTAACGCAGCTTTCCATGTTTTATCGTAACTTAACACCTGTTGTTATCCATATAATCCAAATCGTGAACTTCATTTTGACTAGTTATATTTCAAATATTCGCACGAGATGTTACGCTTCCATATTTATATGGTGTACGGATATGGAGTGTTTGTAGACCTGTTCCCTGAAGGTCATAACATAGCCCTTTTCAAGGCGAGAGCGAATAGGTGTTATATAGTTATGCATGCGTTTAGTAGCAGTTGAGCTCCTTGAGAAAGTGTTCATCCAGGGAAGTACTGCCTATTTCTGCATTCCGATTTTGAAGGGAAAGGGTGCTGAAATTATAGGCACATGAGACTTGTCAACTTATGTCACAGCATGACGGGCGCAAGGGCAGTCCCCCTCAGGTCTTTGCGATTTAAAGCTCTAAGTGGCGCTGCTGTGTCATGGACAGGCGTGTCTTACTACTAGGCGCTTGGTATCAAAAAAAAAAATGCTCCGTCGTTCACCTCATCGTTCTTTTCATTAGGAGAGACGGAGGTCAAATGGGCGTGTATTTCATATAAAATTCTCTTATAAAATATATCATAAAATATATTCAAAAAGGAAAAAAGTACAAAGCGAATAAGATACTATAAATGTTGTCAAAAGCTTCGTTCTGGAGTATTAGATTTCAGATTTTCTACGATTGCAAAGAAAAAGTTCTAGTGGTTATGCTGTCCTTTTATTTTCTTGAAAGGTCTTGACAGGACTATATTTATAGGGCACACAAATGGCTTACAATATCTAACAGCTAAATAAGTCGGATTCACATAATATCTAAAAGTCAAACAACCCTTATAATGCTATGAAGACATTACATAACAGAACCCTTCTGTAAAGGAACATTCTAGCTGTCACAATCGTATACTTGCAGCGACATAAAGGAATAGATTTGCGTTTTGAGTAAGTCCGACGGCTGCTCTCTAACAAGTTTGTCACATCCACAATCAACTTTAAAAATATGAGTACTATGTCACAATACTAAATAAAAATAATATTTTTAACTGCTATTTGAACTGCATTTCAAGTACACATGAAATCGCACTATTACTTTAATAAAGTCACATCTGCAAAATGACTCTTTTTGTTAGGACAGAAACTAGAAGATTCCAGGAACGAACGGATATTAGACGGTAATATTTTTACACTTAAATGGGAGAGTTATAAAATTTCACATATAAAATAGAAAATAACTAAAATAAAATTTATTTTACAGTAATTGTTTACTTTTTCTTATTTAACACGATCCCTAAACCTGAATCGTGGTGTCTCAGACATAGGATTTACATATGAAAAAAAAAAAATTGAGAAAGAATTCAAATAGGCACTTATACCTAAGAATAAATATGATAAGTAGGTATATAATTTAAATATTAACAACATTTTTAGTAGCAGTAGAGCTCCTTGTGAAAGAGTTTGTCCAGGGAAGTACTGCCACCTTACCTATTTCTGCCGTCAAACAGTAAAGTTAGCATTATTATGTTACGGTTTTGAAGGGTAAGGGTGCTGGTGAAATTACAGGTACATGGAACTTGTCAACTTATGTCTCAGGGTGATAGGCGCAGTGGCAGTGCCCCTTAGATCTTTGCGATTTAAAGCTCTGAGTGGCACTGCAACTGTTATGGACAGGCGTGTAGCTTACCATCAGGCGCACGACTTGTTCGTCCCGTCACTTGATATTTTAAATAAAAAAAATACATGTAATATTATCTATCGCAGACAATAAGACTTAACTTAGTACATCCTTCTATTAATACTTGATTTATTGTACTTTAGCCAGGAACAGTCGTCAGAACTTGATTTTAAATCACTCTTAGGGAGCCTTCAAATTAGACGCTCATAGTAGCGCTGCAGTGGCGCCACAGTGGCGCTGCCACGCCAGTACTAATTTTCGTACAATATTTAGAAGTGCAGATACACTCCCACTGTAACTCGCGCGCCACTGTTGCAGTCAAAATTAGAGAACTGTACATTGCTGGAGCGCTGCAACTACAGCACTGCAACGTGTCTATTATTTTTGTCCCTCAGAGCGGGACGCCTGTAAATTTACTATTGTTTTACAAATAAAACACAATAACGTAGTGGAACCAATCATGGACGGTTTAAGGATTATTTTTTTGTTTCAGTCTTTTAATTTTGGATGAGTTACCCTGTGGAACTCGAGGAAAGGTTTAATTGATTAAAAAGTCTTCAAATAACCATTGAAAGTACTTTAATCAGGTCAATTAATAAAGAAAATATTGTTATTCTTGAAAATCTAGACCCTACTTGAGTGTCAGTTGGCAGCCCAATTTCCAATTATGGTCACCCCGTCATGGATAGTTTCCAATCATGGACACCCCATCATGGACGGTTTTCAATTATGGACACCTAAATATTAACGAACAACTAGTTAGCTAAATTAACGATAATTTCTAAACGAATGGTAACAATGGACGATCATTCGCTTCGATGTCATGTCTAAAAAAAATTAAAATCTTAATAAAAGATGGCCGCCAGCTGTCAAACTTGAACTGACATATTCCATTTCGATCAAAAATTATAAAAAGTTTTGAAAATGAAAAAAAATTAGTGTGCCCTCATTTTTGGAGGTACAGTTAAAAAATGTTCATGATTCGTTCACTGTCATTCATCAGTTCCACTACTTACTGGTTTATGATAATGACGAAACATTCATGATAAAAAAAATTGAAACTAAAAATGTTTAATGATCGAATATTTAAAAAAAAACTATTCTTTTGCAGTTTGGTGTGCTGCCTTCATATACTTTTCGCTTACGTGCGACTTTTTGAAATTTACTTCCACGTGTGTCCTGTTCTGTCAAAATGGGACATTTTTATTTTTATTAGACACGAAATTTAAAAGTGTGGTCACGTTAGTTATACAACAATTCATAATGTTCTAATTTTTATTGCTACTTTCACCCGTTAAAAGACGAATACTATTACGTTGTAACCTACACGACCATTGAGTTTCTAAGTATAAAAATAGTTACATAATTCCACAATCATACACGCAACGTATGACAATGTGTGTACCCTTTGTAGTAGCTCTATAAGACAATTCGTGTATACTGCTGGCACAATAAAGGAATAATTTACATTCAACGTGATTAATCATATTGTAGGTCTTTGTGCTTCACGTTACGCGCCCCACAACTTGCCGTACGTATAGTGAGAGTAATAAATTTTCTTGGGTTTGAAATTACATTACAGTGTTTATTTATGAATTTTTATCATATTTAGGTAAACATTGTACCACACTGTCGCCTGTAATTTAACTTATTCATCATCATCAAAGCATTGGAAATGTAACTTCTTTTCGGATCTCAAACTGCTTTTATTTTTTTTTTAAACAAACCAATACTTCAGGTTCCTTACATGTGCCATGGCCACGGTTCACTGAGAAGGTATTAATCATCAACTAGTTAGAGTTTAGTAGCAGTAGTGCCACCTTATCTATTTCTGTCACCAAGCAGTAATGGGAGCATTGAGCATTACTGCTTTCGGTAATGGGAACATTACTGCGTTTGAAGCTTAAGGGTGCTGGAGAGATTACAAGCACATAGGACTTGTCAATTTATGTCTCAGGGTAACGGGCGCAGTGGCAGTGTCCTTCAGATCTTTATGTTTTGAAGCTCTGAGTGCTACTGTAATTCGTTGTGGGCAGGCGTGTCGCTTACCACCAGGCGCACGACTTTTAGGCCATCGTGTTTTGAGGCATGTGAACCTTCTTCAACATGTAAATTTCATGGTGAATTTCAAATTCAATTTCGCACATAAATTCCGAAAATCTAGAGGTGCGAACCCGGATTAGAATCCACGGCTTTATGCATGAGAGGCGGTAGGTGATACCGTTACGCTACCACGGCTGTATATTATTAATGAATTATAAATATTATCTAACATTAATGTCGTCACTTTCAGGTAATATGCTTTTGTGTTAATATTGGACATAACTAGTTGGTGACTAATACTGATATATCAGACGTGGTTATAGAATCTGTAAAGAGTACGAAATTTTGATTTGTTTGTGTTCAAACAACCTTTGAACATTCCACTGAGCAGGTGACCGAAAACCAGTCTGCAAGATAATACTTCAATGGCACTATTCACCGACGAGACATTTAGATTTATTATTATTAGAGACATTTTTAATAATAGTGTACGTAAATGTACTTTTGCATATATAGCAATTCATTTATTTTATTTAGTCTTTCAATAGCAATCGAGTCTAATTTATCTCCTGCTAGCATCCTTTCACTGTGGCTAAGACACCCTAAGCTGTCAGTAAATCGGTCTTGTGAGTCTGTGAGACCAGCAGTGGGAAAATCTATCCTAGTACACCCTTATTTCCTTCCCCTCGTCCGTCTGTTGCCTTAAGTTTCACGGCGCAGATATCCTGTACTTATTTATATATTTATTTAGCACACTTGTATATTTGGGACTAGGGTCTTGTAAGGGCGCTAGGGTTCTTCTTGCCCTACCTTTGTGACGTCATTTCCAGTACAGTTTGAAAAGCGTGAGCATGCCTTACAGCTCCGCCACCAATGAGGAGATTTGGTAGTGGACTTTAGAGTTAGCGGTGGCAACCGCTAGTTGTACGCAACATGAAGTGAGCGTGCCTACAATTTGGAAAATAGGGAGGGCACTATATATGTACCCGTGGCGGCTCACTCGAGGCACTAGCTTCTCGAGGGCCGAATGAAGTCGAGTGACAGAGCTCTGTGACAACCCTGTACACTGGCTGATCCGGGGTTTAGACCATGAATTTGTAACGTTTCTGTGCCTGCACAGGTTATAGTGCCCTTCTTGTACACCCTGAGGGTCGGTAGGGAGGGTCACTGTAATCAAAGTTAATGTAGAAAGATATGCGGCTGTACAGTTTGAAAAAACAAATACCTATGCGATTTTACATCCGCAAACAATAGCTGCATTTACATTAACAAAGGCTTCACAACTTTTGCACGAGATACTTTTGCAGCAGTGACCATATTTGTCTCAGAGAGCCTATCTACACTCGCCTTGAAAAGGGTCAAGTTATATAATATCAGGGAACAGAATCCGCAAGATGAGAATTCCACTCTTCTAAAGCCTTTAAGACAAAGGATAAACCAAGCTTGGCAGGGCCTTGGTGAACTTATATTCTAATTTACAAAGGATGCAGCCGCTGTTAGCGTACTTCTGTATCACTTTACCTCTTATTGTACGTAGTTAAAACGTAAATATAATTCGTAAATGCATATTAGCAAACTCAATCCACTTCAGGAAACAGTTTTCAGGATGCTTGGTTACAAATGTGGTTATGGTAGCAGCCCTGTTAGCTATAGTGAGAGGTGACGAATTTAAAGTGACCTACTTGCTTGTTCGCCGTAAAAGACAGGACCTAATATACTTGCATAACATTCTTCATGGCGAGATTGATCTATACAAGGCTTAATCTCCGAATACCTAGCAAGACATTTTACTTGCACACGTATAAGAATAATTATTTCTTTTATAATACTTTGATAACAATGTACACAAATGTGTAACAACAAAAAACTCCGGTTTGGACATTTTTTATTCAAAATCCAGAAAATTTTAAAATAAAAGTAACTCGTCTAGTACTTACATAGGTATTCACCCAGGTCGCTTTTGTATTTAGGATATAAGTATATTCATTAAGTAAATAATTATCAGCAAATTATGAACAGTAAGTAGATCATGAAACTATTTTTACGGATTTAAATCGCGTATATTTGTTTTTTCAAACAAACCAACGTTCGATCGAAAGTAAATCTTTCTTGTTACTTTAATAATTATAAGTTATTTTAATAAAAGTTAATTTAATACTATAAAAACTTGCTTGTCAATATCATGCTGTGGTAGCCTGTAAGTGCGACATGTAGACTGTTTTTTTTATATTTTTATTGTATTTTTAGCTATGCTCTGTATATGCATTGTATTGGCTATCCATTCTAAATAAATGAAAGTAAACAAAATAAAAATAAATAAGTATGCAAAGTAATATAAGTAGGATTGCAATGTGGTACGGAACTTTGTAATATATTTATCTTTTATACTTGACCTATTTTATGAATGTTGTCCATATATTAAATAAATAAATAAAAACGTTGCAACTGGAAGATTGTCTAGTTAATAAAAATGAATATTTTTATTTATTTATAACTTCATTTATCACTTACAACATAAATAGAATACATTTATTTATAATATCAAGCTATGTACAAGTCGTGCGCCTGATGGTAAGCTACACGCATGTCCATAACAATTGCAGTGCCATTCAGAGCTTTAAATCAGTTACAGTTTATCAGTTTACTTATTTACTAAAAGTTTATTCTGTTGGTTAGTATGCTTAGTCTTATCTTAATTTACAGTTAGTAATGTTATATGTAAGGCCGCCTTTAGTAGTGAAAACCTCCCTCTTCTTCCAACAGATACTGAATATATACGAACAAAAACCAAATAAAAGCTGTAATTTACCCAACAGAAAACAATTAGAAAACAAACCAATCATAAATCGCGAGCAGCCAACACCGAGTTCTGAATTTCACATATCATAACTTAGTTTCAACATTGTCGGTGTTCTACGAAGCAAAATTACGTTATTTAAATAGAAGGAAAGATAGCTACGAATATACGATACTTGTGGACACGGGAAAAAGGGCTTTGTTAACTTTGAAACAAAAAGCGTCACCTTTTATGGTATGAAATAAATTACCTGCGCGTTCCTAAAGTTTCTGTTTTACTGTATTTACTTTAAGTTGTCCCATTTGGCACGAAAAAAGTTATTTCTATAGTTTGTTTCTGAACTAGCTGTGCCCGAGATTTCATACGCGCAAACGTGTATAATTTACGTGGGATTTATTGTCGGTTGGATATTACGTATATATTATTCACAGTACTGCTTCCTTATATACTAATATTATTAATATTAGACGTATAGTCATCGGAGGTTAATATTTATCAATCACGTCTTTCCAATTGTTCAGTAGCACACGCACTTCCGGCTTCGCGCATCGAATCGCATCGTCGCATCAAGTCGAGCTCGGGTGAGACACACTTTAAATTTGATATATATTATCTGTTTCATTTGTTAACTGTTTTATATTAAATATACAGTCAATGTCCTAAGATACCTGACCACTAGCCGACCTTTCGGTTTTGAGAGCATTAAGGCGGCTTCACACGGCCTGTGATATCACCGCGTGACATCACGGGTCGTATCACGCCGTGCTGTACCGATTTGTACGGGCGAGCTCGCCTCACAGGCCCATCCTATGGCGTGTTAGCGCAAGATCGCGCGGCATGGGCCTTGAGAAGTTAGCATTACGTATTTATGGATAAAATTTGTACTCTATATGTAAGTAAGTGCACGTTAAAGATCAAATTGGCTTAAAGAGTAAACTCTAAAAAAATCATTCGCTAATCAGGGCATTTCTCCTGAAAGGGCTAAATTCTCTGACTTTGGCAGTCGACTTATTTTTCTTAAATTCAGGAAAACATGGAGCGGGCTAGAAAAAGAACTCAAAATTACATAAGATTCCGTTAATTGGGCCACTAGATTATTAATAGTTTATGACATATTTGGTCCACCGAATCTACATAAACATTTACTAATATGACTAGCTATTAAATCTGGCTTTAAAAACTAAAATTTATTTATAAATCGACCAGAATAACGCAAACAAATTCCATCTTATGACTATTATTAAATCAGTTTTCAGTTTGGCTGTTCACCCTTTTTTCAATCACACAAAGTATTTCCGTACTCGTTTTTATAAAAAAATTTAGAACGTAATCTGTACGCGTAATCTGCTACAACATGAAGAAATTTTTCGAAATTTGCGCGCTTAATAACTTTCATTAATTTTTATACATGACGAGGTAATTCACGCAGCTTCAACATCTGTCCTCACGTTTTTTCTTTGCATACCACTGTCTATCTTTTTCTTTAAACCTTTCATATATAATCCGATCAATTTTTGTTTTTGATTTTCTAGCACGTTCCTTTATCTTTTTTTTTCAGATTTCCAATTTTTGTTTTCTGTTTTAGTTTTCCTTATCATTACCTGTGAAAATCGAGTAGTAATATAAAATTGTGAAAATCTATAACATTAACTAAACATATAAATGAAAATATGTATAAAATTCTTGCTTTTCAAAGAAATTATGGCTTCGATGGCAGGTTTTTCCGACTTCGATGGAAGCTTTTTTGAATTCGGTGGTATAAAATCCACACAGTATTCAGAAAATACATATTTTTTTTTTGTTCGTAAACTACAATATTTATAAAACCAATAAATTGTTATTATATTTTAGTCGTTACAACACATAGTATAAAAATTTTGCACACAACCATAATATGTAGTTTTTGAAATATCGCACACATCGAATTCAAAAATCAACCTGGACCAAATCCACCGAATCACGTATTTGCACCCAAAAAAGCCTAAAAAATCAGCAACAAATCATCCACCGGTTTTCTCCAGCCACAGGGGCATGATGGGTAAATAATAAGAACAAATTTCGAAGCTTCTAAAATGCTTCACTTCTGATAGGTATGTAGCGTTATTAGTAACTTCCACCGAATTCCTGCGTAAGCCTGGGACAGGCAGCAATCTCGGTATTGTGATAAAACTATTGTCTAGTTTATTGTGAAATTCAGATTAAAAGTACATTCATCTAATTTGTTGTAAGTGAACTAAAGACTAATATTGATATACGATTTCAATTTTTTTGAGAAAAATGACACTTTGTGTTGGATTCTACATTCGGAACACGCCACCGCTGTCAGGTTTTAGACAGTTTGGATTATTTTTTCATTAGGTCCGAAAGGTTTATTGGGAAGATTTTGTGCTCTCCAGTTAGCTTTCGACCTATATTATATTTTTGTACATTTTTTTTAATAAATAAGTGTATGGACTCAAAAAATTGCGGCTTTGGAGAAATGCCCTAATGACACTGTAAGGAAGTCATACCAAAATGAAATTAGGCTCCCAGGTTAAAGGTAAGTTTGTTCAATACTTTTCTTCACTCTTATCTACCAAGAATCACATGGTCGGTCCTTAACCCCCTAAGTATCATAGGGCATCGACTGTACATTAATAGGTATCTAAACATATTTAAAAAAAACACCAATCATCACGTTCTAATTGGTTTAGTCATTGTGTAGATTAGCGTCCACAAACACACAGATCATTTAAAAAAACTAATGTTTCAGGTTTAGTAACATGTCGTCAGTAGGTAGCACTGATTTTTACTTATTTATTTTTATGTATTATATTACATCCTATGTTATTTTACCAAAACTGTAATTTTTTTGTTACAGTTATTATCTATGTATAAGTCTTTTATCTGTATGTTTGTGTAGCAAACAAATGGAATGTGGAATAAAATAAAATTAAGCCATAGTTAAACATCCTTGTGCCATTTGACTCCTCATTATGTTTCGTTTTAATCCTAGAAAAGGCCACATTTGACCTTCATACTACCCGATGGAAAGTGACGATGAGGTCCACGATGAAGCATAAACACCTATATAATGCCTTTTCACTCTCGTATTGAAAAAACCCAAATTATAACGTTCAGGGAATAAGTCTCCGGGCTGGGAATTCCACTCCATAACCATTCGCCATATAAATGTGGAAGCTAAACGCTGTGTGCGAAACCTGGATATTCGAATCCACAACATAGGGTTGGAACTCCAGCCTATGTCTAGTCCCTCGATGACGGAAAGCCGCATTTCCACCAACAAAGTTAAGTGCCCCTAAGTGATACCATATCCTGCTAAATTTTCATCGCGGCAAGCGCTATCACAATTGCACTCAAAACTCAAGGCTAAATTTCTCTCATCGCCCATTATAGTACCCACAGTATTTCTAAAAGATCGCGTAGTCCCCGCTACGCCCGGGAAGTCCTGTCGTTTGTCACAGCGTTCCTGGGATCTTTCCCCTCCTATTTACCTCCTCCTCATACAAAAATAACCTTTAACGCCGGTTAGAAAGATCTAAAATTATTTGCTTATGTCTAACATTAAGACCTCTGCTAATATTCAGAACGAACCTTAATACTATAAATTAAGTTCCAAAATCCCCTGCACTGCAAAATATTTAATAATTATTTGTGTTTCAAGGTTGCTGTTAGGCCTAATTTTGGAACTATACTGAAACTTATAGTCGTGAATTTTAGTGTGAATATAATTTGCTCTAAATAATATAATTATTTCCACTTAATGCAAATAGTTACAGAGCTGAAGATAAAATGTTTCGGAGGTTTAATTTTAACCAGCTTGGTTTCGAGATTCAAAAGTTCAAATAGTTTTTAAGGAGATTTCGTGTCCAATCTCCTTGCTGTGACCTACAAACTATTTTATTTTTATTGCTTGCACAACCTGACAATGTCAGACAAAGACGTTACGTCAATTTGTACGAATTAATTTTTGATGTTGATTTAAGGTTTTACTGCTAGTCCAAATAAATTAAATGCAAATTCAATGGAATCCGAAGGTAAAAGAGATATGAAAAACAAAAATTTTATGAATGAAATCCAAAAAGGTGAGTTTCTGTTATGATCGAATTACCCGCAATTCGAACAATACCTTTATGAGCTCTTTGTATTAAATAATGTGTACGTAATTTGAAGTCTTTGTTTGTAATAGATTTAATCGGTTTATTTCAATAGTCAAATGACATGTTACTGGAATACTTAGTTAGAAGTTGCAAGCCTATAATGTTAGCATTCAACTTTTATCGAATTCCTAGGTTTTCGCTAGATTTATCGAATTCATAAGAAATGAAACTATTTCTGGGGACTATAAATCGCGTACCTCTGTTTTATTAAACAGCCCTTTACAGGTCCCATGGTCACGGCTAACTGAGATGGTTCACTCATCAACCAGCTGTGACTATTATTAATTAAAAGCACCACATTGTTCACTATGAAAATAGTTTTAATTCTTCTTCTTTTGCGACTTTTTAAAGATTTCACTAAAGTCAAGTGATCACTTTAGTAACTTGAGCGCTTTAGCTGACTTTTGCTATTGAAAGTATTGTGTGGGAGCTTTTGAAATACTGGCTAGAATGTACTTCGTATTCTATAATTAAAATTTGTATTCTTTTATTAAAAAAATTGTTTGTCTTATCGCCACTTCAAATAAAATCACTAACTAGTAAACAACGTTTTTCCAATTTTCTCCACGAAAACACTTCAGGGGCCTTACCATGAACTCTTATTACAGTTCAGCATAGGTTCGTAACGACAAAAAAGTGGGATGGTGATATACACTTCATGTAGCGCTGTCTCACAACGATTTGTTGTAGGTCCTAAACTGAATCGTAATTAGAGCTCATGGTGTATATGCAGGAACACAATGTGAACGTATATAAAGTGTCCAATTAATATATATATAATATGTTGGCGAAGTAAATAAATAAATAAACTTATAGTGTGCTAGACAACCACATAAATTACCTCATATTGTTATGGGGAATTTTTCTGTAAAATAAGCACCAGAACAACGAAATTAACTCTGCATAGAGACCAAAACCCATTTGGAAAAGTTTGTTTCCGAAATTGGTCATCTTTATAACCACAACCGTTGGACCATTAAGCTGGTCACATTGTTTTTCCTGTCAGTATCAACCTTCTGATACACCCCAAACATACAGAGGACGTAAGAATCTTTACCGCGTGTTTATAGTCATCATATAATCTGGTCCCCAGAATGTCTTTGAGCGAGAAGTTTAAAGCCAATTAGCGTTGTTATAATAGCGTCACAATATATTTATAAAAATGTAATTTGTGTAAAGTCCCAATAGTATTTCTTTTTTAATGAACAGTTGTAACTTTTTCATTGAAAAAAAAAAACAACTTCAAGTTTGCTTATCGGCTTTTTCCGATTTCCATGGAATCCCCTCATCACATTTTGACTTCTTAGTGACAATGGGACTGTTACGGACTCCTTTGTACATTTTATACTTTTTTTCTGATTGTCAATGTGGCGGTGACTTGTTGATTAAGTACATGTATTGTGTAGTATTTTACATTCTCATATAGCAATACTACATGTTAAGTCAAGTGAAAAGTCGGTTTTTATTTGCGAAAAATATTTTTTAATTTGTGATAGCCGAAACGAACCCGGAACACCGTCGTTGGTATCAGAGACAACCTCCAGAGTATGCCTTTCCAAACTAAAAAAAAAAAATTTTCAAAATCGGTCCACAATTCTTGGAGAAATCGGTATGTCAATGTACATGTCTTTAAAATTTGAGGATTTTCCTCGGTTTCCATGGATCCCCTCAACAGATTCTCACTTGACAATATTGATCATCACGAGAGTGCACTTTTCAAACAAAAAAAGAATTTTCAAAAATGGTTTACAATTGACGGAGAAATTAGAAAACATACATACAGCCGAAACTATAACCTCCTCCCTTTTTAGCCAGTTAAAAATAGTGTTAGATATAACATTAATACAACGTATAAAAATAAACTTGCTGTTCTTGATAGTCGTTTTACAAGGTCACAAGTTCGTTTAAGGGTCAATGCATACGCGTCTATAATAAGATTTCAGTTGGTATTCAAAATTTGCTATTTAGAGGTTTGAAACGAGTGAGCATAAAGTGTTACTTAATATCGTTGTTTAAAACTATAGCTAAACAAAATCTTTATATTAAAGGCTATTGTACACTTCTGAGTACTTTGATGACAAAAATTCTTGGTAGCGACACATTTGTCTCTTGAAGGTTGTCGCGATCTATGATATTTGAAATAAATATTTACAAAGAGCAACTTCTAGAGTTGTTTAGATATCTTTTTTTATATTCATAATCCGTGGCGCTTTTTTGTATATGATATCAAGTGACGGGACGAACAAAGAAGCTACACGCTTGTCTATAACAGTTGGAGTGTCACTCGGAGCTTTAAATAAATAAAATAATCACCCTGAGACATAAGTTGACAAGTCCCAAGTGCCTGTAATTTCACCAGAACCATGGTATGCAAGAAGACGTCGGCTCGAATCCGACCGGATCGAAGGAATTTTTTCTGAGTGTTCGATCTTTGTATTAATAATTCGCCAGAACCCTTCAGAAACGCAATAATGCTCACATTACTGCTTGGCGACAGAAATAGGTAAGACGGCAGTGCTTCCCTGGTCGAACGCTTTCACAAGGAATTCTACTGCTGCAAAAAAACTAACTAAGATTGTAACTTGTGAGATTTCTAATACATATTCTTTTAACTCTTGCTACGCATTTGGAAAACTTTCTTTTGAATTCTGCAAAAGTTCACATCACTTTAGATTTTAATGCACGGCTAGCTGAATATGCGACATTAAACTTACATTTAGCGGCTTACCAGTGCAATCTCGGGAAATTGCTACAAGCATTTAACTCTTAGAGGAAAACGTATTTCCCATGTAGGTATTAAATGTTATGAAACAATGCGATGAACGTTGGTTATATGCATCTGTATTACTGTATTTTACGATTTGGTTTGGGTGCTTAAGTTTAAAATTGAGTCTTATCTCTCAGAATGTGGCTAAAAACTTTAGAAGAGGAATCTGTCATTGATTATTTGAAGTTATTATATGACACATAGTTTTAAGTACTTAGAACTTCTTTATTATCATCCGAAACAAGTTATACTAAAAATCCAGCTAAAAACCTTGACGATCTTGATGGCCATGTGGTTAACATTGTGAGTGCTAGATGAGGTCTCGATTCGATTTCCGATAAGACCACATTGGGAAACCCCAACTTTTCTAAATTGGTCCTGGTCTAGTTGTGCTGATAACTATAGTCTAGGGAATTCCCTGGTTTGAGACCAAGTAATTGTTAAAGATGATTAAAGATATGTGAATTGCTATGATTGTCTTATTTAAATACTTTTTTCTTCCTTGCAGTTTACCCACCGTACTCACATGGCGGCATTGATTTATCAAATTATTTCCCCAGCGAGCGATATTTTAATTCTGTCGTCTACATTCACAAGAAGTTCTTAAAACCAAAAGAAAAGAAAGAAAAAGACAAAGTCAATGACAAAGAAAAAAAACCAAAAAAGTTAAAGAAAACCAAAGCTGATAAATGTCAACAATTTGCAAGTGATGTTATCAGAGCTGAAATACCTATTTATCAAGACAGTGGTGAACATATAGGTTTAAAAAATGATATCCATAACTCTGTACTAGGACAAACTATGCAATTTGCAAAAAACATAGTTCCGATAATAATACCACCTACCAAAGAACAATGTCCAGTATATTACGCTATCAAAGCCACGAAAAAGTCTAAGAAACAAGCTAAAGTTCCAGAAAATTTTGACGGTACACAAGATATAACGTACAAGAAAGAAAAATCGAGAAAAGTTGAAACTTACAGATCTGAACGCGTTGGAAAGGAAAGTTTTAGTGTCAAAGAAACGATCAGCTATTCTTCGCGAAGCGATACTTTAAACGAAATACATTTAGACCCGTCTTTGTGTTGTTCATTTTCTGACGCTTCTGAGCAAAAACATCAGAAGAAAAGAAAAAAAGAAAAAAAAGATTCTCAAAAATTTATTGTTTCTGAATCTTTCGAAGCATTTGCAAGTAAGTATTGTAGTCATGGTGATACGAAAGTTAAAGTCCATTTAATGAACGATACAGATAAAAGTTTGCTAGCCGATAATATCAAGGTTCCAATTTTAAACGCTATCAGAGATTGCATCAAAGATATTAACAAGAGAGAAACAGACGAAGTAATAACTGCAGTATATAAATTTGTTCAGTGTAATACACAGCAGCTTGATAACATAATGGAGAAAGTGACAAGAGTGGAGAAAAAAGTCGATGAATATTTTATTAAAGAAAAAGAGCTAATTTGTCCTAAGCTTGTGCTACCTACTGCAACAATGCCTGCTGCAAAGTTGCCTTCTGCACGGTCTGAGAAATTTTCTAAAGAGATTAAACAACAAAAATTGTCAGCATTAGAAAGATTAGAAGATGATATTTTAGATGCCAATTCTGAAGGTGAGGAAGAGTTTTTGCAGAGTATTGATTTAACTGCCAGAAGGAAGGTAAAATCTAAAAGCGCTGTTATGGAAATAACGGACAAAGCAGCAGACGGTGTTCAGAGGACAGAGGAAAATATGTCTGAAATAGGATGTGGGGAAACTTTAATAGCGACCGGTATGGGCGCTAGGCCTAATAGGCTACCAGCTCGTTACTGTTGGACTGGCGTCGCCAGAAACGCATAGTTATTCATAGTTATATTTTAGTCAGCATTTATCTTCAGGCGTGGGTGTTATCTGAAAACTACTTTATTTTTAGTAGCGTAGTTTAATTTGTAGTAATTTAGTTTAGATTGTAATCTATTTAATTATGTGTGCATGGTATGTGATTAAAGATTGAATGACAATATATTTTTTTTTAATAAACAGAAAGGGTTTTCGTTTTAATAAATTGTGGACAAAGGATGGAATATATCAATCATTTTTAGGTACCATTCACTGAGCGAAATTGGGGTTACCGTGTTATTTCTCGCTATTGTATTATTTCAGCATTTTTTTCACTGTTTATATTTTAGGTTCGACGCATGAGGAAATGCTACATTGTTAAATTAGTAAGTGGAATTTACGTAGATCACCATAACAAAGTAAAAGCTGCAAAAGTGATCGAAGGCCCCTTGGCAGCGAAAGCGTTGCTGAATAGCTTAAGTGTGAATCGATACTAATTTGGTTTCGTTTGCTTTGATATCTTCTCACTGAGTTACACATGGCAAACTAGAATTGTTATTGTTGTTAATGAAATAGTGATAGATGGCTGCTCGTACATGTTGTTATAATACCATAATCTGGTATTATAGAAAGAATTCCTTACGGGTTTCTTAATATATAGTATGTCATTTATACTACGAGTAGTTTTTCGAAATACGGGGAAACGAAAACAAAGAACTATATACAGTACGTTAACAGATTTGAAAATCAAACAACGTCGGTCCAGCAAATGGTCATACTTTAAATTGACACTTGAATAGCAGTGGGGCTGCACGTTGCGGAATTTATCCTGAATCAATTTGTATCGAGTTTTTAGATTTTCATGATTGTTGTACATTGGAGGAACCGTTGGTTTGTTAAAAAAACAAAATGTATCAAAGTTAGATTCGGAGAAAATAGTTTTATTTCCGAATAAGTCTGGTTTTGTATAGGATTTATCGTACTAAACGGGATAGAGGGCTTCTGGAAGATTGTAGATTTTACATAATAAACGTAATTTGTGTACCGAGGTTATGATAGAAAGGATCAAATACTCTATTGCTTATGTACGACTATATAATATTATGGGCGATATCCATAGAGTTCTATTTTACGTATTTTTTTAAAAACGTTTCCCCTATTTTTGTCCACAGCAATCTACGGCCAGTCACTCAAGAACCCTTGTAGGTTATAACGGCCGGCTGTGTCTCTGACGGCCATCTTGTGACACCCATTGAGCGTACATGAATCTCTGATACGGCATATATGGACAGCACAATTCCATTTAGTCGGCTTTTTACATACGTTAGTTGTATGATTTTTTTGTATTTTATTTATATATTTTATTTAAAGAAACAAAGCCACAGAAAACATTTTGTGGATGGCACTTCAAAAGCTAAATCTGAGTTAATAAAGTGGAATAATAGGATAAAATACGAGTAAAATCCCGGATTTTGCAATCGACAGCTCTAGTATATCGACCAGCTTGACTTATGGGCGCCCGACACGCGATGCCAGGGCAAGGAAATGGGAATCAAAACCTTGAGAGAGGGCCGCTTCTAGAGATTCTTTATCGTACATTATTATTTTATTTACGCGGAAATTTTTGCGTTGCTTTTATCATCAAAATGATGACCTTTATTATAAAACAGCAATGTTTTGTTATGATTTAGTATAATATACATAAGTTTATTCACTTGAAACCCTAATGGGCTGTACGGGTAAGTGAATAAATTTTAGGTAGACAGAAAGATGAATACAACCCCCTATGGATTTTGATAAAATATTTCTCTTAAAATTCCTTTTTTTCATACAACACGGTACATTTGAAAATTGTTAAAAAATATTCATTCAGTAAGATATGTTATGCGTTTTGATGTTTGATTTGCTTTTTCAAATAAACCAATATTCCGGGTCTTTTACAGGACTGTGCTAAGAGCGGATTTAGATACGAAAACAACAACAGTTTCATTTCCAATGTGCAACAATCGAGAAAACCGAAGAACTTGAAAGATATACAACATAAGGTATTACCCCTTCCGGAAAAAAAATTGCCTAACGCTGTCTCTGTGGCATGATTTCGATTTCCGTCATAGTTAGATGCAACGCTTTATTCAGGGCCGCGATGGTCTGTGAAATTGTGCTATTTATAATTTGCGGAAACAACTGACAGTCAACTGAATCGTTAGGGTATTCTACAGGTACCTATCTATATATTCGTTGAACTACGTAGTTAATATTCTTAATCATGACGTTGAAAAGGATCACATTTAAGTAGATTTAATGTAAATAATTTCTGATCAAACAAATATTATTTAGAGTATCTAATAGGACTCCGTTGGCTCGGACACCTCGCGACCTCGCGAGATCGCAGGAGATCGCAAAAGCCAGGGCGCGTTGGTGCTAACTTGTACCGGAGATCAAGAACCACTTCGGGTCGCTGAGCCAGCGGAGTAAGTAAGTACCTAATAGGAAAACAAGGAATGCCGCCTATTGTATGTATCATATCTTTTCTCTCTTGTTCGAATTTGTTCTTGTGTATACAGAGTTGTGAGTTTTATACTCTACCGATATTAATTAAATAAAATAGACGCGGACATTATTTGAACAAAATTATTATTTGATAAATTGTGAAAGTACTTTTATAAAATACTCTGACATCGTGAAATATCACGTAATAGCAACGTCTTGGAATCAATTGAGCAAGACATTATTTTCAGCAAGAATTGTTTGTTTTTATGGAGATAATCTCGACTCCAAAAACATCCTTGTTCATGTAGAAATGTGTGTTTTTATGAGCATAAAAGGAGGTTGTTTTATTTATTTCTTGCTTAACTGTCCCAGTGTTGTCGGGGTACTCGAGTCGAAAATTACATTTCGTTACCGGAAAACTTATATTTTTGCAATTACGATTTAAATCCGGAAAAATAGATAGAAGAGAGAATAGAAGAAAAAATTCATTTCCTATTATATATTCATATTCAAAAAACCTCAACGTACTGAAAAGTTACGAAAATTGCGTTAATACAAAATTTACTTGTTTACATAATATTACACCAGAATGTCAAAAGTTATGAAAAAATATAACCATCAGGCAACACTACCATTATGATATGCCTGCCGTTATGAAAAAGACACTACGAACTATCTTCACTGAAGATAAAAAAACATACAAATAAATAAATGTCTCCAAAGGTATCTTCGCCAAAATAATCTACCCTACATTTTAGCTACAGTTCTACTGCGATGTTACAAACTTTTAGTTATTACCAAATATTACATGTGGATTTGGATGTCAGGTCGTGCAATGTGCTACCTTGTTATTATGAAAAGACTATCGAGAGAATCTGTAATAGAGATATTACAAAAAATCAACGGCGCTATTAAATATAGACATTTCGTTTTTAATTGATTAGAATTATAATTAGAGAGTGTATGATCAGTATTATTTGAGACTGATAAGCTGCTAAATTAGTATACCTTCCAGGAAAAGGGACATATAGTTAAGTAATGGAAATAAATCTAAAAATACCCTTGATACAATATTCGTAAATCACTATAGGCCTGACAGGTAGGGGCAGTTTAGTTCCAGTAGAGTTCCAGTAGAGTTTAGTTCCTTGTGAAAGCGTTCATCCAGGGAAGAACTGCCACCTTACCTATTTCTGGCGCCAAGCAGCGATGCGTACATTACAGCGTTCCCATTTTGAAGGGTAAGGGTGCTGGTGAAATTACGGGCACATGAGTCTTGTCAACTTATGTCTCAGAGTGACGGTCACAGTGGCAGTACCCCTCTTATCTTTGAGATTTAAAGCTCTGAATAGCATTGCAACTGTTATGGACAGCTGTGTCACTTATCGCGATGCGCACGATTTGTTCATCCCGTCACTTGATAAAATAAAAATATTAGCGATCATTAAAAATCTAGTATCTAAATCACAAAGAGACTCAATGCTGTTCACGTGCTGAATGTTTGGTGGAATTACGATACCATCTGGATATCGTGAAGCTTGTAACAGGTAGCTTTTCAGCAAATATGTACCTTCCATCTCCACCTCCACCTTCCATCTGCCATCAGGTGAGATTGAGATTAATGCATCTTAATGCCAATGTCAATTGTGCCACTTAGCCATATATGAAAATGGAATCCATTCAGCAAAATGCTGAGCCATTAATGCCCACCAAGACATAATTCAACCATCTTAGCTTATCTTCTTACCGTAATGACTTTTTTCCGAGTTTTAATTATTGTCCCCTTGTGCACGCTCTTAAAAATAGGGTTGTCAAAAATATAACGATGTACTAAGACTTAAGATGTTTATTAGAAGTATCAAAACGGCGCAAGAATACTTTGGTATATGAAGTAACGATGGTACAATTTGAGCCGGAAATACAAATTTAATAATATTTATTTTAAATTAACAATATGTGTTTCGAAATTCTAAGTAATCAACTACGCTTTTTATGATGTCAAGTGACGGGATCTGGTAAGCAATACGCTTGCCCCGTAAGAATTCTAGTGCCATTCAGAGCCTTAAATTGTTCTGCTAATGCATCAAGTCACTGAGATATAAAGGTAACAAGTTCCATGTGCCTGTAATTTCACCTGCAACTTTACTTTTCAAAACTGGAAACTCACATTACTGCTTGGTGGCAGAAATAGATACCTATTTCTGACTGCAGTAATTTCCTTAACGATCTCTATCACTACTAAAAATGCATGTGTACGACATGTATCATAGTATGACCCAGACTAGAAAGATTTACGCGTGAAATAAAGCCATCTGAGAAAAACAGTTGACAGCCTTATATCCAGAAGCTGTCTCCGCATTAAGATCATTAAATTTTAAACTCGGCAATTTTATAGACGATTTTTACTTAAGACTTAATTCTGTGAGCAATTAAAGACTAACCGCTATATTCTTTTTTGGGGACCTTTGCTTATTTATAGGTAAAACTGACGTAATATTATTTGAGTTTTACACCGATTCGTTTTATCGCTTCACCTTTAGTGTACAATAGAACAAAAGAGTGAGCCGTCTCGGTAACGCACGCGCCATCTGTATAGTGCAAACGACTAGTTTAAACACTATTACGCATTGGCACTTAATTGTAAACTTGGTAATCTTTATGCGGAATTAACTTTGTTGAATTAGTAAGAAAAGAGTTAACAGTTAGTATTTTGTGAAGCATCTATTAGTTAAAAAAAAATTAGAATTCCGAAAAAGCATTTAACGTACTCATGACTCGTACGAAGGACCAAGATCATTAAGTCCATGTACGTTTTAAGTATTAGAAGTGTTAATGGTTTTATTACCCTATTGTAATAGAAAGGAGAAGATAATATTCATAGGTGCAAATAATATTTCTTCAACTACACTATCAGTTAACCCTTTTGATCGGCATCATAAAAATACGTTTTTTTTCACATTAGGTTGGTTCGATCCAATGATGAGGTGAGCAACGTTTTAAAATTGTCTTCGAATTCAATGTTACATATTTTTAAAAAGAAAATAATCTCTCCATGAAGTAAAATATCCTATTTACTATATTTAAAGTGCTTTCTCTCCGTGTTTCATAACTGTGTGAACTGGCTATATATGGCTATGGGTATGAAATCCAGACACTCCTCTATCGTGTCAAACCATAACACTACTAAGACTCAATACAGTGTTTTTGTAATTTCACTACAACAGAAAGCTTTCGGCTGCGAGAAAAAAGAAAGAACAGAAAGAAAAGAAAAGAAATCGAGAGAAAAGGAAGTTATCAATTTTTTGGTAGAAATAGCTTATTTTGCAAAGTTAAATCATAATGACTGGATAGAATTGTATAATATCTAATTTAACAAGAAAAGTTAATTATATCTTTTTGTGTTACTAATCTCAAAAATTACAAAAAACCGAAAAAAATTTTTGCAGCTTTTTCTCAAAATGCTGTTTATGATATTAAAGTGTTTTTGGTTTTACAAGGTAGTTCTAGAGATCACTTTGTAACGCAATACATAATAACGCTACTGCTTACTGTATATCTACGAAATTATAATGTTTGTTAGAATTAATTCTTCTACTTCTACTACAAGCATTCTTGGCATCCGGATTCGATACTTCGGGTATTTGAAGACACTCTTGGCAGAGGAGAGAAGAGGAGAACTTGGAAGAACTTCTTACAAAGTGCAAGGGTTGGTACTGGCAGGTGACTTGTGTGACTCGTGGAGTGGCAGGATTTAAGATTGATTTATTATTTAAAAAAAACAGTTAATGTCTAGGTTTTCTTTTAAATACATGTTGGAAAACTTTGCAGGGAAGCTCAGCACTAATAGATAAGAGTGAATTTATTTCATCAGAATAGTGGTACGAAGTTAGCATCCCTTGCCTGTGAAAATGGGCATTATTTTCATGCAAAGTATAGATTGTAACAATTTCTGCAAGTTCAGGATCCTGGTCGACGTTCTTTGCTGGGGCAATGACGAGGGTTTTGCACAACCCGAGTTTCTTTTAAATTGAATGGTGTGAGTTCAACCTGCCCTTATAAACATCGCACTGTTCAAGTTAGACAGGACTGACTGGAGTAAAGGAATGAAGTTCTGTTCAACCAAGACCAACTAAATAAAAACACCTATTATATGGGCACTAAGGTTCAAAATCCATACACCGATCTCTACAGGAGGACGTTGCTATTTTGTCTGACATCCCTAATTGATTTATATGACAGCCGCGAGAATATAAAGTTAAGGATTAAGGATTATTCGCATTAGCTCGCATTGGAAATGCTGCGTACATTTTATATGAAGTGGTTCACATTACAACGTGCCGCGTTCGTGTCACGGACTAGGGACGCCCGAGTTTCGGATGCCTTTCGGGTGTCTCGGTTCGTTGTAATGTGAACACTCTCCAGTGAGTCGTCGTACGCGCCCCGTCCGAGTGTGCGACTTTAAAGAGAGTGACTACGTTCTTTTTTTTTAAATGGATGATGAAAAATTAATTGAGTGCGTAAGAAATTACCCAGTGTTTTATAATATGATATTGTACTTCGTGTGTATTCCAGCGTAAACCGCGTCCTACTGACTGGCTCAGTCTAATTTAAGATCGTGCGGCACGTACGAGTCTCGGATGCCTCGGACACGGCTCGCGCCCGGCACGGTCTAATGTGAATAAACCTTTATCGCGAATTTAATGAAATACCGTATCAAAACATAAACAATCGAGAATCACTTTAGAAACACCAATCAGGGTACCCTAGGAGTGTAAATTAGGGTTTTGCCATGAGGTAAATAAATCATACTCCCCCAGCGGTGACTTGCGGGTTCTGGGAGATCAATACAGGCTGCCCGGACATTAACGTAAATTAATTAAATTAATAATAGTCCCATGTCGATTAAAGCTGTAAACTATTTAGAACGAAAAATGAAATAAGGTGAAAACTTTTTACAGCTTTGTTTCTTTTATAGTATTCTAGGCAAACAAACATTCAGACGACATATCTGATGAAAAGTGATAATCGTGGCCGTAAAAAGAGCCGTGGGACAAAAGATATTTAGTGGTGCGAATTTGTAACACTGCTGCATTGAAGCACAATTCATGGGGCAATAGTACTTACTGTGGCGCCTTCAGCGCATACAAAGAACATACATACAGGGTTATCTTCTATGTTAACGCGTAATTAGAAACTTCTGGAAGAAGATATAATCACACGCAATAGGACGGTGCGTATTAACAGTGCGATTACGAAACTCAGCAACGCTCGTTGTTCTGGAAGTAACGACCGATAAATTCCTATTTGTTGGGAGCAATTTGCATTTAATTATTTATGTGACCTATTGTAATGAACGATCGACAATGTTAAGGGAACTGTTTCAAACAGAATATTATATATATTTATAGTATAGTAATTTATTTTTCATTCAAGTTTATGTAGGAACAGAATAGAAAAACGTTTATTCGAACGCCACAACGCATAGATACAAAAAAGAGATTAATAATACTTGAAGAAACAAACAAACAAAATAAATGATTTAAAAAATATAAGGACAAAAGCGAACAACATAAAAATAATACATGTTCTTACTTATATTCATTACTTGTAAGTACTTACTAACATACACACACATATTAATTATATTTTATTGTGTAATTTATTGTAATATTTATGTATGTTTGCGTATGTTGTTCTGTGACTTCATTTAGGGTTCCAACTGAAAATCAGTGCTGGGAACGCATTGCGTTTTCCAGCAAATATTGAGTCGGTTACCCTTTTGTTACCGCAGCTGGCACCACATAAGGTATTTTTATACTTGGTGTCTTTGTTTATGTACATACATAATCTGCGTTTTAATTTAATTTAATTTTTGTTTAGTTTGTGATTTTGTTTTGTAATTATTTATTCGTGTCTTTCGTTTAAATGTTTTGATTATGTACTTTTTGTGGAGTGGTTTCATTTGTGGAAGTCAAATGATGCATTTATTTGAGATCTTGTTTTACCACCAACAGACAATCAGAATATCGTCTTTGATTTTTGTGATTGCGCTGGCTCTCCTTACTCTTCATGCCAGGACATAACAGTGCTATGTACACACGGTCAAGCATGTCACTTAAGATTTAAATTCCACTTTATGCCATAAATGCCCAGGTATGTTTTGCAAAGCTAGAGAATCCTACCACTAACCAACTTGCGTATTTGTGCAATCAACAGCACACTTAGCTGCACGCTTGAGATTTAAATTGAACTTTATGCTATTTACGACAAAAAATTAAGATGCTATCATCCAGTCAATGTGAATGTGTTAACTAATATGTATTATTTTTCCATATTATCATTATGCATGATTATGCCATAATCGCGTGAGTTAGTGAGCTCCAATACACATTAAAAATATTAAGAAGCTCATTTTAAGTTTGTATTATGTTAGGAAAAAAGTATTGGAAGTTACGCGGCTGAAATTACGCGACCACAAAATGACATCTTATAAACATTGTCTCATTTTCTTATATTACTTGCCACGGCTAGCGAAATTGTGCGTAATAAAATCAAGCATATTGTATAAATTTCAGGTGTTTTCGAAGGCGACCTTTTTTAAACTTTATTCCTTGCAAAGTAAACAAGACTATATATAGCCCTATATTCTGGCATCCATATACTTACATGTCAGCTTATTTATACGTCTTCAGTAGTTGGTTGGGTTTGGTTTTGATGCAGTCTTTTTGACATAATTTTGGTGGCGCAATTTTTTTCTCACTGTATATAACCAATATAAATGGACAGTACGATATATAGTATTATATATAAGGATATATAAGGATTATAAATGAAATAAACTATGATGCAGTAGAATTTTCCTTTTGTAAAAAGTTTACTTAATAAAGCTTGCGCCAGCTTGACGTTTGTGCCACCAAAATGATGATAGACACTTTAATAAGTTTATAATCTGCAATTGATAAAGTGTATGTTATGTAGTGTGATTTTGGATTGTTTTTTAGTTTTTTTGTTTGACCCATTGACTTTTTAACCACTTAAATTAAATTTGATGTAATTCTTCATTTAACTTCTACTGAGGTCTGTCAGTTAGACTAAATTCAATCCTTCATTGCATTTGCAGTGTCCAAAAGAAAACAACTGTCCATAACTGTAACGTTGTTTGCGCACACTCTCACAGTCGATGCTCCAATATATCTAACCTCCAACAGACCTTTTGATTCTGAGAACATCTTACATACATTTAACTAAAAAGTGTTAAAGATATTTTACATTTATATTTAAATGCTTAACGTTGGAGATTTACATGAAAATTGTCATTACTACATTTCTTAAAAAGTCGTCATTAAGTCATACCAAAATGAATTTTACAGCTCAAAATCCAAACATTAAGTTTGTTTTACATTTTTCTTCACACTTAAATAGTGTCGTTTAGAGAGACAGGTATCTTGGGGCAAATATACTTACAGCTAGCTGTGTGTGAAGCGGGAAAAGTGTTGTGAGCAGAACAGATCGTTGAAGAACTTTGGCATCAAATCCGACATCAAGCCCGATGATCTAATGGTTACACTAACAACAATGTGACCGAAATAAACAAGATGTGACCACAGTTACAGAGGCCACGCTGACCCAAGGCGGGTTGGGGACTTCATATGTTTTCCGATGGTTGTGAATTCTTTTTCTACGTGCTGGTTTCATCACGATGTTTGCCTGGACCGAAAAGCTCTTGGTTAATATTTACAAAAATTCAATTTCGCACATAAATACCGAAAAACTTAGAGGTGGGTTAGCGGATTCACGGTTACTACCACGGTTTTTATTGTTATTTAAGGTGATCAAAAAATTATTTCCTTGTAACATGTTCACAGCCAATAAAGAGCAATGTTTGCTGCAAAAAATATAAGCAATTAGTTCAGGACAGGACTGATTCAGGTATCTTGATAAGCTTAGTTGATTAATTCAATATTTTTAGTGTAGCCTTCGAAGACTACACGAATGGATTAGCCCCGTTAGAAACATGAAACCTAGTTGCAAAGACCACTAAGGAAGCTTGGCTAATAAAACTTGCATGCTTTCCCTTTGCATGCTTTCCCTATATTACATATAGATTCTGCTCCTAATGTCCTGCAGATGTCTAGGGACACGTCACAGCAAGAGCCACACGGTAAATGTTACAATTCACTGTAAGTATACATAAGAAAGTTTACTGTAAATTAACCTCGTTCAAACCTTATTGGTGGTTACTAGAAGGCCGATTTCTTTAGAGGTATGCAAGGAGTTGGCTAAACACACGTTCCACAGTCTTGCAGAGTATGAACACGACGGCGATCAGCCAATAACTGGCAGTCTCTCCAACTATCGAGGTCAAGAAGAGTCTGCACATTAGCAAGTTTCTGTGACTTGTAAACTAATACAATCTTAAGCAAGTGGCTATAAGGAGGTGAAGATCAGAGAGTTGTTAAAAGTTTTCTTTTAGGAGCTTGTCGCATTAAAGTTTCACACAAATTAGGTACGCCCACTGTTTATCAAAGACAGACTATGGTTATAAAATATTCCATAACTTGACGATAAAACAATTCATACTTTCGCGTGTAACTTTCCCTAAAGGTATTTGAATATCTCAGCAAAAGTGAAGAGAAGTATGCGAAAATATGACGCAACTCACTCCTATACTTTGTCTTTTTTAGGATTAGAAACAACGTTAACAAGGAAGCATTGATCGTAAACCTTTTTCTTCTGTCAACAAATTACATCGTAATAATTAATGACAAATGATACGTAATATGTTATTATTGTACTTTATAAAAAGTTTTCATTTAGTGTTTTGAAGCTCTTTTTTGCAGTTTTTTATAGTACAAGTATTTGAAATAGATTAAGTATAATTATTAATACAAAGATAGAACAATTTGAAAAAAAATCCTTCGATCGACCGGATCGAAGTATTCAATGGTGATAAAATTTTCATAAATTTCTCATAGATGGCGCTACGACTAAAAAGTCGTTGAAAAAATCGAATACAAAGTCACGACAACAAGCACATAGAAAAATTTGTGAGGTCCGCAGGTTCGTTCCGTGGCTTGGTTGGTATAGCGTCTGCCACGGTATGCTAGAAGACGTCGGTTCGAATCCGGCCGGATCAAAGGAATTTTTTCTAAGTGTTCGATCTTTGTATTAATAATTATAACAAACTAGTGGAGTAATTTCACAAAAAATCATTGAATATCAATTCACTAAAAAATTTAGATTAAGTTAATTAAATTTACGTAAAGATATAATTTTTTCGTTTAATTTATAATAGTGAGTAAGAAAGTAAAAATTACGTAAAACACAAAGTTAATATGTTTGAGGATTTTGTTTCAAGGTATTTATATATAGAAATGTTTTGTTCACAAAACGACTGTATGAAATGATTATTATTACAAAGATCAAACACTTACAAAAAAAACGTTCGATCCGGCTGAATTCAAACTAACGTCTTCCAGCAAACCGTGGCAGATGCTATGCCAACTAAGCCGCGAAACGATTAGCGGAACTTACGAATTTTTCTACGTGCTTATTGCAGATCTTTGTTTTTGGTTTTTCAACAACTTTTTTGCCGTATAGCGCCATCTGAGAGAAATCTATTTCTACACTCAGCCAGGTACTTTTACAGCTACCAGCACCTGACTATTATTAAGATAAAGATCAGCTATCTCTATTCAGTATAAATAGAAGACTGCTAATCTGTATCGCTCTGTCTTTCTTTTTCTACATTCATGAGACAGCGATCGGAATTATTCAAAGGAGAAATACTAAAAGTCTCAAACTTTGTTAGTTGTCAGCAAAGAGTATCGTCAGTTAAGAAAGATATTCGCGTGGCGTAAACTGACTGAATTTGGTGAAATAGAGCGTCAATTGAAGTTTATGCGCTTCTCTCCTGGTGATATGGGAATTACTACTGTGACTATACTGACCTCCTTGATCGTCATCGTACCTTTGCATCACCCTGTTAACTGGTTGCTGGCCACTTATTTGTAAAACTTTCAATCTTTATCGAATTCCCTTTTCCTTCACTATTCTTTCTTACACTTTGTTCTATCCGTCATTCTACCATCAAAGTTCATGAAACGAGAGGACGTGCCCATAAATCACAGATGACCTTCATTTTGTCAAATTTCACGTCTATTACTATTTAAATTATATTAGTTACACAGGCCCTTTTGTGGCGCGAATTGAGTATTGTGTTAGTTTTATACTGTTTCATAATAATTGTAAATTTTTTAAATCATATTATTTGTTTCGGCTTTCCTTTCCTCTTTTACCGTCTTTTATAATAAGTCTTTTTTTTTATAATTTCAAGTGACGGGACGAACAAGTTATATGCGCCTGTCCATGACAGTTGCAGTGCCCCTCAGAACCTTAAATCGCAAAGATCTAAGGGGCACTGCCACTGCGCTCGTCACCCTGAGACATAAGTTGTTTCACAAGGAGCTCTATTGCTACAAATATCGTGGACCGAGCCCTCTGCATTCTTATTTGACCTTTTTACTTTTTAATAGTGAGTTTGATAGTGAATTTCTTCAAAATGATTGACAGTATCACAAGTTATCGTCTCTGGTCCCCAACCACCATAATCACTATTCAAAAATGAATATATTACATGAAAAATTGCGACATTGACCCAACAGAGTGGGAGAAGCAAAAGGAGAGAAAAAAGAAGGCAGGCAGCCCATCACCCGCAATGGAGATATTTTGTGGCAAACAAAACGTCATAATTTGACGTGACGTGACGCGTTGAAAGCCCAACCACCTGCGGCGATCAGCATTACATTGACATGGATATTTACTAATAAGATTTGGTACGTGAGCGCGCACGAGCGCCACCAACAGCGTGAAGCAGTTGCCGTGGCCGAAAACGGTCAGGATAATTAATTCATCATATCACTTTCACAAAGAGATATTTAAATAACCTGGTTATCAACTTATGTGTAATCGGGTCCATACTGCGTAGTTAGAACGATTACGTACTTCTTTTTGCGATGGCTATATGGAAAGGACGAGATTTTTGTTACACAACTTCTTGTTACCTTAATCAGTACTAATGATTTCGGGTACGCGGCTGTCGCGGGAAAAAATGACACTGAACCTGTGAAATGACGACAATTGTTTTTGTAGGTTTGCTACTACACTACATTTTGAAAGACGTTTTTCTGTACAATCTTTTATTAGTGGCTGGTGTGCCCAGCCACAGGGTCCCAATTCTGCTAATTTTAAGTCATCTCATTTGTGTGCCTATAGAGCGTCAATGGTAATAAATAAAATTCTTTTATTTCAGACGAGTTCCATAATTTGTTAGTAATAATAATAGTAAGAAAAATGCTTATAAATTAGTGTTAGTAGATTTTTTTTTTACTTTATCCTTTTCAAATCACGGTACGGTGACGGACATACAGGTCAGTTGTTGGCGCTGTCCTATTTCAGTTTTCTGATTTGTGATTTCAGCGCAAACAAGAGTTGATATTTAAAAGTGATATAAGGCCCATTTACCTGATGGGTTGCCAGGGATGGACGGCCTTATTTCATGTCTATTGAGACTCACCTGACATCTGCCATTACTTGATTTTAGCAGAATAACGTATATTATAATAATTGTAATATCATCTCAGTGGAATCTCAATGTAATTACAATGACCAGTGATTTAAAAAAATTAGCAGAATTGATTTTATAGGAATAGTCGATTGGTTTATATCATCGACTAAATGTTTAAGGGTATCCGTTACGTAAATTGTACGCTGGCAATTATTATCATCAAGCCATAAATAATATAATCTCAGCAGAGGTTTTCTACCATTACGCGGGCCCGATGAGGGTAGAAAACTTTCGGTTTTTAACTTTATGCAAAATTTCGTTATCACGATGTTTTCCATAAACATTTCTTTATCATAATTAGTCAACTAAACTACAAATAACTCTCTAGACTAAATTCCTTCTTCATTCGAGCGAGTTTATTTTTTATAATACGTATGTTAGCGACACGCCTGTCCATAACAATTGCAGTGCCGCTCAGAGCTTTAAATCGCAAAGATCTCAGGGGCACTCCCACTGCGCCTGTCACCGTAAGACGTAAGTTGACATGTCCCATGTGTCTATATTTCACCAGCACTCTTACCCTTCAAAACCGGAAGGCAGTAATGCTCTCATTACTGCTTGGCGGCAGAAACAGGCAAGGTGGCAGTACTTCCCTGGACGAACCTTTTCACAAGGCGTTGTACTGCTACTAGAGTGCTATAACAGAATAGCGAAGCAGCACGATATTGACTACTTAAATACTTCTTTAAACTTAAGCGACTACTCTGTAATCAGTTTTTTATTTTTCACCTTACTACAGATTAATTAATAGTTACTACGTAACAGATACATCACTCTCATACAAAATCGAAAATACCTACGCTATAATAGCGTACTAAATCTAACTAATGATACCAGGCGCTCACTACGAGGAAAAAAGAACCTAATCACGCACTCGTAGAGGTGAATACAAGATTGCTCGCCCTGTGCAGTCGTGCAGAATCAAATGCGCAAAGGTTGAGACTTTGAAATTACAATTATTTATTTACTAAAGCGATGGGAGAACGGTTGCCTTTCAATTGGAGGTTGACGATTCGATTTCCGGTTGGACTAATTTTCGAAATTAACTTTACTAAATTTGCTCTGGTCTAGGTGTTTTGGGTTGTGAAGTGAAATTATTTACTCTAGTACTTATAGTATAGGGAATTCTCTAGTTTGATACCAGGTTATAGGCGTGGTTGTGTTGTGATGAATATTATAATGATTGTATTAGTATTCTTGGTGGTTATTAGTGGTTATTAGATTAGTACAATTTAACGTACAGTCATATACATGAGATACCTTACCCCCTAACATGCTGAAACCGACCTTTTACTTCTGAGAGCCATCTTACGTTTTGATAAAGAAAAATGAAAGCAATTTCAACTTTGTGAAGTAAGAAATACAGTGTAGTATTGCTTGCAGATGATCAAAATATTTTTAAAATCAATACCTAGTAATTTCGTCATGTAACATCCAAGTAAATTGGTCGAGCGGCTTGTTGTATGGACTGCCAGTTATAATACCCGTGGTTTGATTGCACAAGCACTATTTTTTTTAATGTTATATTTTGAACAGTATTGTTTCACTTTTTAATGTTAACGTTGACAAATTACAATATTTGCTCACACATACCGGAGTCATAACAAAATAAGTTTTATGGCTCACAGCCATTGACTTACAAATAAATGGACGACGGGTCTAATACAAAAACCACGAAAAAAATGTCCCAAGTCAACCTATTTAAACGTAGTGACATGTAAAGGAATATGAAAAAGCTAAAACGTTGAAGTTAAATTGTAATGTCATCGCAGTACTGTCTAATTTTGCTTGCTTCGCTGTCAGTCGAACAAACGAAGACTAAAGCGTGAATGACGCTCTGTATACGATTTTAACGCCCTATAAGGTCGGACACTTTTTAGCGCGGACCCGACGTCCATATAATTGTAAGTCACAGGTTAAATATTAAGTTTGTTTAACAATTTCTCCACATTTTTGTGCTCAGAACCAAAAGATCGACAAAGTCGGCTTCGGGGGTCAGGTATCTTGTGTATATGACTGCACCACGGCAAAAAAAGAATCCATGAATAAAAAAGTCAAGATAATATAAAAGAGGTACAATAAAAACAAAGTAGAACGATAAAACACAGAAAGAAATAATTCAAAATCCGTTTGCTTGGACCTCGCTTACATAAAATAATTGAAAATAAGTTTGTGTTTTTTTACATTAGGCATGATTTTAAATATTTAAATATTGCGTAATTTGTTGATACAATCAACCAACATCAATTCTTAGGAATTGATGGCACAAAGAATCGAAAATAAATAAATTCTAGAATAAACACAAGATTAACACTTACCTTTCTTCGTCTTTCGGTAATGAAAAAAATAAGGATTATTTATTGTCAGTATTCTTACTTCTACATCCAACCACACACCATGATTTTTTTACGAAACGTGCCGTACGACTATTCAGATGTGCGTGCGACACTCTTAGAGCGCTTGCGCCGTCGTCGGTGCACTCAGCGGTAGGTATTTATCGCGTAACCTTAAGCGAGTGACGGAGCCTTGATCTTAATAGGGAATCTAGATAAGTGTTTGTGCAGTTCTAATGAAAACTTCCTCTATGGTCGAAAGGTTACCATGCTGGTCTGCTACGCAGAGATCCAAGGTTCGATTCCCGGGCCGGGAGAAATATTTGTATTGCCTACATTTATTTCTCTCGTGAGTTTGAGTGTTATTTGTGGTTGTCTATGTGTATGTCCATGGTACCCACGATGTAGCGTTTCCCTAGTGCGGAGCTTTAAAAATAAGTTTAACTGTTAATTTATCCGTGGAAACACGTAATTGGCCATCTATAGTAACTATGTTATTGTAACTATTTATATACGTAGCTGTTAGTGTCCCTACAAATGTAAAATAAAATAAATAATAAAAGGAAATGATTCGAAAGACGCAATGGTTCTAACCTCCCGGTGAGATACCCAGGGACCTCGTACACCGGAGAGTGTAGTTCCCCCAGCCTATTACTACTGTAATATTTATTATATATAAAATAATAGTTAGTGAGCACGTGTTGTTTCAAATCGTAATTACGTTGGTAATACGATAACGAAATTAGACCTTGTGCGTTGCCATTAATATTATATATTATGTCGTTAACACTTGCTATCACGAACAATGTAGGTCTAAAAGTTGAGATAAACCGATGGGAACATATACATTACACAAATCCATGAAAAAATACTAATTACGCTTGAGTTTCTCGGTTATTTTAGTGACTGTTTCTTAATATGAATGATGAATATGTTTTATTTCATATTAACACTTGACATATATATTTTCTTAAAATTAAATTATATCATTAAATTAAAAAAAAAATACCATTTCGATGTCACTAATGTCTTACAATAATCAAGCCTTAAAATCTGCACTCGTCGATCCTTTGCTTGAGAGATATATGAGCTCCTTACTATACTCGGTGGTCATTACAACCGCACTGTTAAGAGTTATAGGAAAAAGAAGAAGCTTCACGCCTTTAGCAGTACACACAACCTTTGTTAACTTGTGTAATACCACAATATTACAATGTTTTCGTTATGGCGGCTACACACGCTTCACTCTTCGCGCAGTGGGTTTTAGATCCGCCGTGTGTCACATGACACACACCGACACCACCACGCGCGTAGGCTATTGGGACTCGCCCGTAGCGCGAGCTCGCCCGTTTTGAGTTTGAAAAACGGACTGTGGGAAGCCGCCTTTACAGTAGCGCAACGCCTGTGATGTTCGGTAATACGCGCGTTTAGGTACTTGCAGAGATGGGCAGTGGATTAAATCAAATACCGCGCCCGAGTTTTAGCGGGGCTTTTACCCAAAGGTTTAACTAGTTCTCTCCATAATCATGGAGGAAAACGACGAATACTGAATTTGATATAATTACATACTTATTACAAATATCAATGTAAAAAATCTGACGAAAAAGAGGCAACACCACACAATACATACCTTACAATCCTGTGAATTGTCACTAAAGATGCACATTACAATTCGATTTTTATGAAGACCGATTCAAGTATCGATTTATTTCCATGCGATTTATAAATAAATTTATATATGATTTATAAATTTTGTAAAAAAAGTAATAATATAATTAAAATTGAACAAAACTTGATTTAAAACAAATATTTAGTTTAAATAGTTTTTGCCCTTGATTTCGGGCATTAATGGGTATTAATCTGATTTTATTCCGGCGTTAACGAAGTGTCAGGTGCGTTCGCTTGCCTATCTCTGGGTACTTACGCTGTCGTATGCAAAATATTCAAAGGTGGTCACAAAATGAAAAAAAAAAATACATTGTTATAACGTCATCATTCATCAACAATAAATTATTGCTTGTCAATACATAATCATTATTAAATATTACTTATTTTGCAATAAAGATTTACGAGTATTTCACTGATATCAAATATTTAACATATCTAGGTTCATTAAAAAATACAAGCAGTCGGCATCCTTTAATTTTTTTAATGTTGGTTTTGTCAATAAATACAACTTATCTCTCAATAAGGACAATGTCTGTTATTTAGAAAACATTAACTTGCCCATATTAAATGTTTAAATAAAATGGAGAATTTAAAAATATGTAGACATTAAAAGTTTTTTTTTTGTATTTTGAGGTAAGTATTTTTGTTTTTTACTTATTATAATCATACTTACATTATGTACCTGATATAAAATATAAAGCTTAAACTGTATCAAAGTTTAGTTTTAAACTGGATATGCTGTATACTTAAATAAGTTATATTTAAGTATACAGTAATTTAAATAAGTGTTATCAAAGTGCGAAGCTCAAAATGCTTACTAAAAAAAGTCGTAAAACCAGATAAGCGAAACTAAGAAAAAATATTTGTTTCATGACCTCGTTAAACTCTACGTGTTAAGCGGTAAGAAAAAATGTTAAGAAAGCGTAAGTATAAAAAGTATCAAATTATTTATTCTAAAATAAATTGTTTCTTTTTAGTAAAAAATGAGTGAAAGTGCAGTAAAGATTTGGAACTCACCAAGGTCTGAGCGGCTGTCTGGTGCTGTAAAAACGGGCTTTAGTCAGTTAAGCCAGTCAGAAAGAAGTTTATTCAAGAAATACTTAAGCAAAGAGTGAGTTTCATTAAAGATTTAGAAATAGGCAATTATAAACAGGAATATTATTTACGAGTTGACTTTACAATTATTTGGAAACACAGGAAAATATGAACAAATTTTCTCTTTTTCAGTAAAAGTAAAAGTATGAAGTTCAATATTCAAATACCCACATTAAAGGAAAATGTTGCATATTTTAATAAAACATAAAAGCCAAATTAATATTGAAGATCGCAGAGGATAGAAATTAATACTGTGTAGTTTTAGAGAGATTAGAAAGAGATATGATATTGCAAAGTAGCAAAAATTAACAATGTTTCCTATTTTTTATATAAAATACCAAGGATAGAAATTATAAAATGATATTTTAATCAAATATTATTCTTTAAGGGATGGTCGTCAGAAGATATCTACGAGTAAGTGAGGGATATACAAGGATATTTTGTCTATATCAAAAGAGGTATTTCCAGGCAGCGGCCTCGTAAGACAATTCGTAGTTTGATATTCATTGAAATAATGTAGTAATTGCGTGGATATATACATACTTTAACATAAAGGCTACATGAAACAAGACTACATCTTGTAGCAGTAGAGATCCTTGTGAAAGAGTTCGTTCAGGGAAGTACTGCCACCTTATCTATTTCTGCCGTCAAGCAGTAAAGTGAGCATTACTGCCTTTCGGTTTTGAAGGGTGCTGGTGAAATTACAGGCACATGAGACTTGCCAACTTATGTCTCAGGTTATTATGTCAGGGTGACGGACACAGTGGCATGCCTATCAGATCTTTGTGTTTTAAAGCTCTGAGTGGCACTTAATGATATCGACAGGAGCGTTGCTTACCATCGTGCGCACGACTTGTTTGTCCCGTCCCTTTGTATAATGAAAAAACCATTTATGTATACCTGAAATTTGTTTGCAGATGTGGCCTTATTTTTTCCACACGCAAAATAGGTGCTTGTATGTCGAGTTGCAGACAAGGGCCCGTTACACCACACCATACCATGTGAGGTATAACGGGAGTGCTGCAACTCTCGCGGAGTAAACACACACACGGGTTTTCAGCCATCATACGTAAGAGATTCTGCGTAATATCTCCATATTCTGAGCGTGTTGTGCGCACGCAGGGACTCGCCGATGCGATATTCACCCACTGGATAGTACTAAATACGGTCGTATAGAATATTAACGTTTTATATATATTTTTGTGGACATTTCTTAGTCGACTTCAAAAAGGAGGAGATTCTTAATTCATCTATATTTATCGGGTTCTTCATACATAGGAAATGAAACAATTTTTTCGGATTTAAGTCGCGTATGTTTATTTGTATAGTCGAGGGATGTCACTTGTGACAATGGGACCTGTACTTAAAAGGCCCGAAACACAGACCAAACAGCGGCTCGAAACGTTGGTTTGTTTAAAAAAAAATATATATAAGCGATTTAGATACGAAAAAATTGTTTCATTTTCGATTGTATTTTTTCTTTGTATGTTACGCTTCGATTGTATTTTTCTTTTTTTTGTGTCTGTGTAACGCGATTACTCCGTTTGTGAACCGATTTCGATGATACTTTTTTCATTGTTGGAAAGGAAATTGTATCGAATAGTAGCTGTTGCTACAAATCTTTTTGTACTAATGTTTTGATAGTCTTTTTGCAGTTTAGTTTTAGATTGAAATTCTAAATTTAAATGTTTTTAGCGCTTTCTTCTTTGTTATTGTCATTGTTGTTTGTTCTGTTTTGGCTCGTAGTTGTACATTGTTGATTGACACTTTTTTTTATAATATCAATTGATGGGACGAACAAGTCGTGCGCCTGATGGTTAGCTACACGCCTGTCCATGACAGTTGCAGTGCCACTTAGAGCTTTAAATCGCAAAAATCTGAGGGGTACTGCCACTGCTCCCGTCACCCTGAGACATAAGTTGACAAGTCTCATGTGCCTGTAATTTCACCAGCACCCTTAATTTTCAAAACCGGAACGTCGCAATGCTCCATTACTGCTTGGCGGCAGAAATAGGTAAGGTGACAGTATTTCCCTGGACGAACTCTTTCACAAGGAGCTCTACTGCTACTAAATACTCTTCAATAGCACCCGAATCTCATTGATACAGTTCACTATCGAGGTAGTGTAGTAGTGTTCTCATTCAAATTTGAATTTATTTCACCTCTACAGGTGATATTTTAGGGGATGAATCCTGTTTATTGGATTACATCCACTTTCCGTTAACCGCTGTCAATAAAACTTGGTAAATGGATGTAATTCCACAAACAAATGTTACATTGATATTTCTAGTAAAATATCAGCACTGGGCTTCGTCAATACGTACTAAAATAAATAAAAAACTGGGATTTGCAACAGATTTTTTTACCTAAGAACTAATCTAATCTAAAAAAAATCCCGCTCCGTATTATACTGGCAGCATTGCCTCTCTGAACGGCAATCGACACTTGCTGAACCAACCACGGCCCAGTGCGGTGATCGCAGTCCCTGCCTCGGACTCGGTGACCCAACGGCCCGAGCTTCCGAACCCCAAGGCCCCGCCGCCTCGACCGCGACCGGTACGAAGTCGTACCTTGGCTCCAAGGCAGAATATTTAGCATGTTTTAGTTGCGCAGCATTTTCAGCCGCGGAAGCTGCCTACTGCGAAATTTGTCTTAAGTGGGAAGCGAAAGTACTTACACATGTTGCGTCGCAATAAGACCAACGAACCAACGTCAAACCGTCTGTCGTTTTACCGTCGATTCGTCTCAGACCCAGGGGCTCGAGCACGCAAGATGGAATAAATGATTGTATTCCACAAACTTTTGACGTCGGGTTTTTTTTTTCTTAAAAAAGTTGTAATTATTTAGTCATCCTCACTCCTTGTTAGTACCCGAAAACCATTTTTACAGTCCGTCATTATTACATGGACAAGTCCTAGTGTAGGTGGCAATGATACTTTGAATAGCTTGTACCTAAACGTAAAAGTGTTAAATATGCTATATATCTCCATTTAGCCCCATTCCGTCTGTACAAGTTTGAGTGCCTGAATCGCTCCCCCGGGTCGCGAACCGTGGCCGCTTCCTGAATTATATATTGCCATGAATCGGTTTAAATGAATGGCAATAGTATTATTCCGAAATTTGGGGAATTCAGATACTCCAGTTACCTAATCCTGCTATTCGTTTATAATATTATCAAACGCAAAATCCCTGGTCACCTAAACTTTAGTGTCGTCGATTTTTATTGAATCTCACGATTTTTACCATCGTGTTATAAATATCTTTTCTGTAAAATAACTCCACTAGTTTGTCATAATTATTAACACAAATATCGAACACAAACAAAACTTTCTTCAACCTGACGAGACTTGATTGACGAGACTGGGACCGCGTTACACCGAAGCGTTGCTCTACAAACTTAGCTACACATATTAGCAGGTCGACGAAATTCTTCTTTGTGTCTGATACAGATCTTTGTATTGGGTTTTTCAGCTTTCAACGTCGTAAGTGGCACCTAGTGAGACATTTATGAACCTTCTCATTTAAGAGTATGCTACCTCAGCTCCAATTTTTTTTTTCCCGTACAGATCGTGTTAGTATCGTATTACGGTTCATTTTTCTTGGGTCGAGGGTCAGGGACATTGTTTTTATTACAGAATTAATTTTTTTTACAAACGAAATTCAAATAATTTGAAAAATGTATTTGTGTATTGTATAGTATACATGTCCAATTTAGGTTAGTTCTGTAATATAAAAAAATCGTTAGTATATGTAAAGTACCTATTTAATACAGCGGTTTTCTTGTAAAATTTCGAGGTAAGTTTGTGTTTTTTTCTATTATGAAAATTTTTTGTAATCGTGTTTTCTCTCCGCACAGTAATCAGTGTATATTCTCAATTTTACAATATATTTTTTTCCAAAGTGATTTAACACTCACTGTTATGCGAAATCAACCAAAGCCATTTGAAGTTGTATAGACTCTTAATGCTTGGCCGCAGAAATAGGTAAGATGGCAGTACTTCTCTGAACGAACTCTGTCATGAGAAGCTCTATTGCTACGAACTCAAATAAAATTGCACCTTAGGTGTAATAAGGCCAAACCTGCTAAATGATACTTTTCAAGTTTAAAGATTCTAAGCACGAAATTAGTCGGCCACTTTTGTGGAGAGGAGGAGGTTTAGGAGAGTTATAAAATTTCACATTTATACGTAATTCGTTGCATGTACTTTGTGTTATTTTTATGACTCTCATATGTGGTAAAAGCAATGTTGACATATGATCACATGTGGCTTTATTATTACCAACTAAACGATACATTCATTTAGGTAGATTTATTTAGTTGATATTTCCTTCTACAAAACTAGGTTTTTTTTAACTAATTCAAAGATGAAATACTGTAGGCGTTAACTACATTAGTTACTGTGCCACTCAGAGCTTTAAATTGCGAAGATCTGGCGGACACTGCCACTGCGCCCGTCACCCTGAGACATAAGTGTTCAAGTCCCAAGTGCCTGTAAATTCTTCAAAATGAATAACTTTGTTGCTGACTGTGCTGTCACATTAACGTATATTTCGTGTAGCGTATATTTCATATCAACGTGTGCATTAAAATATGTTACGATTTGATTTGAGAATTCAAATAAGCGTGGCCATCACGAACTCAAACAGGCACGTACGTAATAACGCTGTCCGTAACTCGTATTTTTATGAAAAACGTTTCGTCGTTCTGTATTATAGCGCCAGAGCCTCCCGTAATGACATTTTTGTAGCAGTAGAGCCCCTTGTAAATGAGTTCATCCAGGGAAGTACTGCTACTTTACCTATTTCTACAGCCAATAAATAATGTGTTCCGGTTTCGATGGGTGAAATTACAGGCACATGGGACTTGTTAACTTATGTCTCAGGGTGTCGAGCGCAGTGGCAGTGCCTCTCAGATCTTTGTAATTTAAAGCTCTGAATGGCATAGGCATCTTGCTTACCATCAGGCGTACGATTTGTTCGTCCCGTCACTTAGTATTACAAAAAAATTTAAAAAAATGCTGCGTACGACAATAGCCACGTGTTTTGAGATGTTACTATGATATTATACTCTCTTGCTACAACTAGGTTTCGTTTAAAGGCGAACAGTTGTTAAGTGTGGATGTAACAGTGCATACGTCTTCTTGAGCTTAGCTCCACTGGCTTTATACTAAAGGCATTTTTAATCGTAAATGGTAGTTTGAAGACTAACCAATAAATTGTTGTAAACTATCGAATTCTATGGTTTTCGCGATTATTATACTTGTGAAATAAAACTATTTTTATTATTATTGGAATTGCATCCCTTTTCCCTCATCGCGAATGTTCTTTAAAAAAATTAAAAATAAAGGTATTTCATTAATAGCTTTTGTAACAACAGTTCACTATAATTATGAAAGTATAATGAACTATACTATTTCTTGATTTGAAGAACAATTAGAGTGGTTTGCATTAATATTAGACATAACTGGTTGATGACTTTAACATCTCGGTTAACCGTGACCATGGGACCTGTAAAGGATATAATTTAGATCCGAAAATAGAAATTATAATTATTAGAAAGGAGTTTCATGTCCCATATTGTAAACTAACAATTATAATTTATTTAAAAAGGATATGATGTCCAAAATTTACTAATTATTTTTAATCGTCATTGTTGAGGATGAGAAAAACAAAACCCGGTTTTGGTCGCTGCAAAATCCACTCAAAATTATTTAATCAATTGAAGGGTACAGTCAATTAAAAAACAAAAGAACAAGAATTTTGAATTTAATGCCCAAAAGAACGGCGAAGAATATAACGATACAGGTCGCCAATAGTCACAGTTCGTAGATTCTCACTTTTTACGATAAATACGTTTTATAAGTAAAATATTTTTTGTACTACGGACCTAATCGTCATAAAACAAAAGAATGTTAAATAGACAATCCAAAGAGTTTTTTGGCATAAAACCTATAACAATAATATACGGCCCCATACACGTCTGTTGAAAATTGCCTCACAATCTTCAGTCCAAAATTAAACTCAACTCAGTACGACCTTTACCAATTCGAGCCCATTTCAGTGTAATTCAAAAATACCGTCTCGTAAAAATACATGTGGGTAAAGTCGGTAAAAACAACGACGGTGAAATGTGAGGAATATTTTTCGTAAATGTTTTCGGATGCTAAAGCATTGTTTGTGACACCGTGTTTGCTACGCGCCGCAGCATTTTGCTACGACTGTAGCATATTGCTACGTATTCTTGTGTCTGTGTTTCAATGCCTTTATTTAGATAAATAAAATAAAGGCACGTACTAAACAGTGGCGATGGAACATTGAGAGAAAATGGGACTTTGCAGGAGGTAAATTACGTAACCTATATTGGCTTAATGTAGTGCTGTACCACGTCGCTACGAGCAAGTGAATTAACCTCACTACAATGTATCGAGCAGATACCCTTGAAGTAAACCGACGAGGTTATAAACCGAAGGTTACTAAGTTTTATCGATGGTTCTCCATATTTAGGACATTTTTGTGTCATACTTTTCCTCGTGATCACTGGCGCAATGCCAAGCTTTGTTCTTTAACTATTTCAGACGATTGTCGCCATATTTCTATTGCTATTCACATTCTTTTGTAGTTATTAATATTAAACAAGTACAATATGTATCTAGGACTATCTTAATCGTTAAGTTATGATGGGAATGAGATAGACATACGTTGCATGAATGATTCGTATATAAATAAAAATAAAAAAAACATATCAACTCATGCGTACATTTCACGCTGTCTCTCATCGGGGTAGGTATTTATCAGTTATTCACTTGTTACGATCCAAGCACACAATTTTCGTCTCATCACCACGCATCAGTAATTCCATACACGCTCTTCGGTTAAGGTTCGGTTGACCTGGCCTTTCTTCCTTCCGTCCCCAATTTACTGGTGGTAAGTTCACCGTGGTTGGCTCTTACCAACCTGCCCCACGCTCGCCTTATGAATTTGTTTCGTCAATCTTCTTTCATTCATCATGTCTGTATTATAATAAGCTTACTAGAATTACAGTAGACTAACTGCGTAAGGCGAACGAAAGCTCTGTACCTTGTAGTACCTTGGAGCATTGATTGTACATATACTACAAGGAACTTTTGAACTTTGGTTGATCTTTCTCATAACGCAGTTAGGCAGCTGCTTATGTTTAGTCACTACTAGGTGAAATTACAGGCACATGAGACGTCTACTTATTTCAGGATGACGGTCACGGCGGCAGTGCCCTTTAAGTGACACTGCAACTGCTTTGTTCGATTACCACAAGTCGCACGACTCATTCGTCCTGTCACTTTGGCCCATTTACACGGGGCCAATTGACGAATTATTCCACAAAGCCAAGCCATTAAACCAGTATAGTGAAAAGTGCGAAATTAGCGACCATCTACACTACAGCCAGTGTTAAGATTCTTTACTAAACGGTAAGGCAAACTAGTGGAGTGGCTCAGGATGCACGTTCACATAAGGCCATTATATGAGCCAATTCAATGCACTTGTGGTGGGGGAAGATATTGGCCCGGAAAATTAAGAAGCGTTCCAATTTAGTGAATTAATTGTCTTTATCACTGGTCTGGAGATACTCCTTAATGGATTGTTTTTATTTACACGAAGTCAATAATGGCTTAGTTTAATGGAATGGCTCGTTAATTGGCCACGTATAAGCGGTCCTTTTGTATCATAAAAAGAAAGTCCTGCCTTCCAATCGGTGTGCGCTGGCTCTTACAGTGCTGAAGTCTTACAATAGTTACTATATTTTAAAGTGGGACAATTTGTAACCATAACGCAAAGTGCATGAGGTTCAATGCCGAGACCTGTCTGCAACAGTAAACTGGTTTTGACTTATTTCGATGGCGATGCCTTTAAAATCACCACACCGGGCGTGATATGTTTTTAGAGAAACAATAAATATAATGAGATGCGTGATGAGAAGATGGAGAATTCCCTAACCTGACCTTATGAGAGTATCAACATTAATTCCAAATGCATTACCCAAAACACTCAGACCAAAAATAATATACAAGACTTTGTTTACTAAATTGCAGGTAAAATACCTGGAATGGGACGCAGGACTCATTTAGCGTACAGAGTGCTTACCTCTAGGCCACTGAAGTCGTAAGAAGGGATCAAGACAGGTAGTCATTGTGGATGTTTCAGGGCGTGCAAAATTGAGCACAACGTGAATGTGGATCTGGTAGAATTTACAATACACCGGTAAAAGTATTTGATTGCCGGTAACCGCAAAAGAACACAATGCAAATTCTGTCGTATTGTTATACATTTTCTGTTCAATTTTGCGTAGGCTGTAAGCATTGTTATAGAAACAATTACGGTTTCTTACATCAACGGTGATATTATTAAATTAATATAGTCTAAGTTAAGGTGGTGTTTCAAGGTTCAGTTTTCATATATAATTTTTTTTTCGTATATACGTCTACTCTACTAAGTCGTTCGAATTTTGCACTTAAGTTCTTACGTGGTACGATTCATTCAAGTCTTTCACTTGTTCAAATATAAAAACGGATTATTTAACATTGGTATGCTTTGCCTTTATAAGTTTATTAAGTCTCAGACCAAGTCTGCTAATTTGGAATCATATCACTTTTGTGTAGATAGAGTCCATAATCATTTATTACACTATACTTGAAAACGTCGTTTTTTAAGCTACTGCTCGTTCAATACGCTGACTTCCATGTAAAGAACGAGAAAGAATCTCTAGGGTTTGCTCTTTTCAAATAAATTTAAATGCTATAGAATACTTTTGACTAATATTTGTGGGGAATCTAGACATATACATCTTTCCATACATCTTTATCTAACACGTAGTCTCCAATTTTGTAATATGACTTTTCAATTAAAATACTTTTAATGTAAGTTTTAAACTTAGGAAATGGTAATCTTAACATATGCTCCGGAATCTTATTGTAAAAATGTATACAGTTCCCCATAAAATAATCGTTTACCTTAGTTAAACGAAAACGTGGTACCACGACTTTGGACTTAGTTTTAAGGTTAATACTAAGAATATCTTCTATCTTAACATTGACTTACAAATAAATGGACGACGGGTCTAATACAAAAACCACGAAAAAAATGTCCCAAGTCAACCTATTCGAAATTTAAATTGTAATGTCATCGCAGTATCGCGCTGTCAGTCGAACAAATGAAGACTAAAGCGGAGTTTGGCGCTCTGTATACGATTTTAGCGCCTTACAAGTGCGGACACTTTTTAGCGCGGACCCGACGTCCATATAATTGTAAGTCAATGTATCTTAACGAAATTATGTATATTTTTTTGTAGCATCACAGTACATTTGAGTAAATGTACTGTGATGCTACAGTCATGATACCATTTTCTCTGAGATAAATCAATGGCAAGATTTTATACGTTTGGTATTCTGCTAAGAGGTAAGAGTAGTGGCTAGTCGTCGAGCTCCTATTCAACTGCCATTGCAATTTTTTGGTATTCTTCTCGTCAATGGCGAATCGATGGCGTAGTCTACCAATTATTTGTTATAAAAAATACATTTAATTTAAAGACTAAATTGCTGATTAAATGAAATAAGATAATCATAGTAATTTTCTATGGCAGTTTTAGTTAGGCAACATCGATAGTTAGTGATTGAGTGAATGAATGCCATCACTGCCATTCCGCTGACACTCGATTGAGACTCGTAATTGCAACTTAGATTTTTGCAAAATAGCCAATGTTGTCTGTTTTTTTGTAACAGTATTTAATTAAGATAATATACAGGTAAGGCAAAAAAGACAATAAAAGCTTAAATACTACAAAGTAAAATTAAATTATATATATTATATATAACCATTGACTTACAAATAAATGGACGACGGGTCTAATACAAAACCCACGAAAAAATATTCCCAAGTCAACCTATTTAAACGTAGTGACATGTAAAGGAATATGAAAAAGCTAAAACGTTGAATTTAAATTGTAATGTCATCGCAGTACTGTCTAATTTTGCTTGCTTCGCTGTCAGTCGAACAAACGAAGACTAAAGCGTGAATGATGCTCTGTATACGATTTTAACGCCCTATAAGTTCGGACACTTTTTAGCGCGAACCCGACGTCCACATAACTGTAAGTCAATGATTATAACATATAATATTACATAACATACATACATAACATATAATTATATATATTATAAT
>NW_020653852.1:15450513-15545175 GCF_003589595.1 Hyposmocoma kahamanoa | reverse complement strand
TATATATATATATATATATATATATATATATATATATATATATATATAGTCTCAACGGTAATACAATGACCTGTTGAACTGGTTTCAAAAAAATTTGCAATCTCTAAAATAATTTAGAGAAGTCAATTTTCCAAACATTTCTTTTAGAAAAGTTAATTTTCCATACATTTTTGCCCCTATTGCGAATTGAAACCACGACTTTCTCATCCGGCAAGTTGGACCACCGATCTTAAATATCATAACTAACGATATCCACACGTTAGCGAACTTGAGTTATTAACAAACATATTTAGAACCAGCAAAGCGAGATCTACAAACTCCTCTTATCGATTTTATATTTATATCTATTTATTTTATTTATATTTTATTTTATATTTATATATTATTATTTAGTTTTAGTTTTATTGTTAAGTCAATTCAGCGTAACTAACATTTTTTATTATACAAAAAATCTTTAGGTGTCAATATGTCAAAAGTGTCAGTAAATAAAAATGTGTATATAAAAATACAAATGTGTCAGTTATGACAAGAACGGCAGCGAGGTAGTCTAAAAATGAACACTTAAGTAGAAAAAGAAATAACGTTTGTACGGACAACAGCACATCAGACTACACATTTTTGTTCGATAATCGCCTCCAGTGCAACGGAACAAGATACGTCAATGTGTAGCTTGATGTGCAGTTGACTGTACAATATCTTTTGCAAAATGCACAACTTAATAGTAAGAATCTAAAACTCCAATATTTCATCAATGATCTCAGCCACAAACTCGTGAGTTCTAGGCCAAGTTGAGATTGGAAGGTTGCCAGCTCTCTTCATTTATCTGCTGTCGATATTCGCGACTATACACAAAGTGCCGACCTCTTACGTCACCAGCAGTGCTCGGTTGCATACTAGAAACGCGTTTAATAGTATTACAAGAGCTTAACAAACAATATGGTATATTATATAACTAGCATTAGCGCGAGAGCGACATAAGACGCGATATACTGCTATTCTCGCGTAGAGATCACGCGCTTTATGTCGTTCTCGCGTTTGTCGCGCCCTGTCGTGCTAGCCCAACAGGTGCAGTCATATTATTATTATTATTTTATAATATCAAGTGACGGGACGAATAAGTCGTGCGCCTGATGGTAAGCTAGACGCCTGTCCATAACAGTTGCAGTGCCACTCAGAGCTTTAAATCGCAAAGATCTGAGATATAACTTGACAAGTCCCATGTGCCTGTAATATCACAAGCACCCTTGCCCTTCAAAACCGGAACACAATAACGCTGGCATTACTGCTTGGCGGCCGTAATAGGTAAGGTGGCAGAACAAGGAGCTCTACTGCTTCTAAATCATATTTTGGGATATTATGAAATTGTCTCTAAAGCTATATATAAATTACATTCATTCGAAAATATAATGGATTCAGAATCTTTTAAATATTTCAGAGTGGTATTCTTTTTTTCTCCAAAAAAAATGTGACAAACCGAGACGAAGGTAATCATCGGCAGCGAAAGAGTGTACCTACAGATACGTATAACTTGTCCTTGAAGCAATCAACTCCCACTTGCCAGTCAACCGTAGTCACGGGCAGCACGCCCTGAATATACAGGGTTATTTGTAAAACACTAACAACCTCGCAGTTTAGTAATATAGTATTACTAACCCCGTCACCCAGATATCCGTGAACTGTCACGCAGATATCCTGGGTTTGATTCCCGGGCCGAGAAATATTTGCATGGCCTACATTAATCTTTGTTCCGGGTGTAATTTGTGGTTGTCTACCTATGTGTGTGTCCAAGGTACCCGCTTTACAGGTTTCATTAGGGCGGGGCTATGAATGTGTGCGTGTAGCAGAACTATATTACTAACATAATAAACGACAGCTTCTATTCCAAGATTTATAACTAAATTTACCAAAATAAACTTTTAGGTTTTTCTTGTACCATCTGACACTTTTTAGATTTGCACTGTTTAACAATGAATCCCGCGTGCTTTCTTTTGCTACTGCACAGAGTTATCACCGTTTAGAGCGATGTATTTATATATTTTAATTATTGTTTACTATGTTAGTAATATTTTCCAGGTTTGTCTGAAATTTTTTTTTTAATTTAGTATTTCACCCTGTGTATTTGGAGAAAAGTAAGTAATAACTCATATTGTGATAAGAGTGATAATCTACTTTCGATACCAATCTGACACAGTTTCTACACAAAATGAATAATAAAACGAACAATTTTCGTCGAATTTTATTTCTTGGAAAATTGTTTCAGTGTCATGAATGCTTTTCTATGACCATTACACGCTGTTTATAGGAGTAGAATCCGGTTTCGTAAAAATATGTATTAACATTGTTTTATTTCTAGTATATTATTTTTATAATATCAAGTGACGGGACGTACGAGTCGTGCGCTTCATGGTAAGCTACACGCCTGTCCATAACAGTTGCAGTGCCATTCAAAACCGGCCACTGCCATTGCACACGTGAGACATACGTTGACAAGTCCCATATCACCAGCACCCTTACCCTTCAAAACCGGAACGCAGTAGTGTTCAGATCACTGCTTGGCGGCAGAAATATGTAAGGTGGCAGCACTTCCCTGGACGAACTCTTTCAGAAGGAGGTTATTATTATTATTATTATTAACATCTAATATTGTTTCGGTTGTAAACTAATGAATAATAAAGTTTTGAAACACTTATGTTTAAAAATATCGGTACAAATGTATGTATTATAGAGCTAGATCTAGCTCTAACAGACATGTGTTACGTCACTGTATCTAATATATTCTGGACTTTACAAAAATGCCCTGACAAAGAGAAATCTCAAGGTTTTCTCGAGAGAGAGCGGTCTCGAAACAAAAGAGCCAGCACGAATAGTCTGGTTTTAAAAGTTTCCGAGAAAAAGCACGCTTGCAATTGTTAATGCAAATGTACGTTATTACTTTTACTGCTATGGGAATGAATTTCTATATAAAGTACTACAGTTTCGCTAGGAGCATGCCTTTGTTTCAATGCAGCGGTATGATATACTAACTGAACGAACAAGTTTCTCAACATAGCGTGACTTCATTTCTACATAAAACTTTTTATAGTACCAAGTGACAGGACGAACAAGTTGGTGCAGTGCAATTCAGAGCTTTAAATCGCAAAGACCCTATGGGCACTGCCATGCGCCCGTCACCCTGAGACAAGTTGACAAGTCCATGTGCCTATAATATCACCAGCACCCTCATCCTTCTAAACCGGAACACAGTAATGCTCACATTACTGCTTGGTGGCAGAAATAGGTAAGGTGGAAGTATACTTCCCTGAACGAATTCTTTCACAAGGAGCTCTTCTGCTACTAGTAATTATCATAATGATTATTAGTCTGCTAAAATCAAGTTGCAATAGCCGTTTAGTCTCAATAGAGTGTCAGCGGAATGGCAGTGATGGCATTCATTCATTCAATCATTAACGATCGAACTTGCCTTACCAAAACTGCCATGGAAATTACTGTGCACATCTTAATTTTTATTTCGTTTATTTGCAATATAGTATTGGTAGACTACACCTCGACATACCATCGACTCGGCATTGAAGAGCAGAATACCAAATAGTAGCTCGCAATGACTTACAATTGAGAAGATTTAAGATTAGCAGACTTGGTGTCCAAGTTGGAACCATCCGAAAAGCGCCACCTGAACAAATTGCCCTGAAACCTAATTCCGAAGCCTATGTAAAGACTTCCAGCAATGCTTTTCCAAGAGGAAGATTCTTAGAAGTTACTAACATTGAACGAAAACAAAGAAAGAGATTTAGAAAGTTAGCTAATACGGAAAATACCACAAGTATTTAGCCATATACGAATTAAACTTTAACATTAATGGGAGTTGCCATTCTAACATCCATTGTGTACTTTACATAACATTGTATAAACAAACTGCTTACTCACGTAACCAATGTCTGTGTTAACGACGGATAAGTTTAACCGCGACACGTGAGGTTAGTAAAGTGACTAAATATTTGCTGTTTATTTTGGGTTTGGGCTTACTTTATGTTACTTCTTTGAATTTTTTAGTAACGAGTATTTTCAATAAAAAATGATTCAATTACTCGAAATTGTATGTGCTATTGGTTGGCCGAGATATTAACGGTAATGTCATACTAAAATAATGATGATATGCGTTCAAAGTAAGTGTACTTGGCTCAAATAGTATAGAAACCATTTATTACAAAACGCCACAACACAACAATACACAGTGAGAAATTAAAAAATAGATAATGCTAAATATAAAAAAAATAGAATAACAAAAAATAAAATAAAATGAATTCAAAATAACATCTTAGTAATAGATAATGAAATGACCACAAAGCAAAAACAGTAAATAGTCAACACTATTGTGTACTAAGTAGATGTCATGTGTGCGGCTGTGGCGTATGTAAAAGGATCCACTCAGCTAATGTCACCGCCGAGAAAAGGTTGTGACGCTGATTTTCAGTGGACTCTAAAACTGAGTGAGTACCGGACGTGTCTGTCGCGTATATACTAAAATAAATTACGTACGTAATGTAATACGGTTTGAACATTATGATTTTTTACTACACTATCGTGTGGTATTGTGGTAGAAATATACACAGGGTGCACGAAAGGAGCCTCCTCGTGAGACGTAACATTCATATTTCCTGTACATCTGGCGTACCCTGAGCAACAATCAGCAAAAACCTTACGCCGATTGGCAAATACTTTCATAACGATTGCAAACATAATCCAAAGTTCCGGACTGCAAGTCTATGCCATCGATACCATTAGTAGTAGTTTACCACCATGATATTTTTTTTTGTGAAAACTAATATAGCAACTTCATCACAGTTGATAAGAGCGGTAGCCACGGTGAGGCAACAGACGCTGATTCGAGTGTCGAATCGAAGGAATTTTCTTTGTCTTTGTTCTTTTTTTTATGTAAAGAAGGAGGCAAACGAGCAGACAAGTTATTTAATGGGAGGAGGTCAGCGTCGCCCATGGACATTTGCAACATCAGATGAGCTGCGTATGTGTTGCCAGTCTTTGAGAGCCCTGTTAACACGCTTTTTGTAGAACCCCATGTCATAGCGCAAAGGAAATACTTCAGGAGGAAGATCATTCCACAGCTTGTAGGTTCGAGGAAGATACGAACGAGATGCCCGCGTGCTTTTACAATGCCAAGCATCTAAGATGTGGGGATGTACTCTACTCCTTTGGCGGGAGGTGCGATGGTGAAACGAGACGGCGGCACCAGTTCACAAAGTTACTCAGAGCACTCCCCATTATAGAGACGGTAGAACACACAGAAAGCCAACGTTTCTTCGTAGCGATACCGTCTGCGAGCTTGGAAGTGTCGACGATACTAACTGCCCTACTTTGGATGCTCGATCTATGTATCAATAAAAATAACAAACCATAATCTAAACCACAACCAAACTTCATTGCAGTTACAGCTGTGATATTTTCATTTTAAAGTTATATCATCGAGTATACAACCAGAAATAGAGACGAAATGACATTTAATTTGTTTGAAAACTATTCTGCCAAATCATTACGGTGGCAACTGCGCTCCGATTGGGCAGCCCGAATTGGAAACAAATGACGGGTGTCGTCAATTGTTTCACTTCAAATCGACTGGTTTAACTTGAAGTTTGCTGTAATGGTCGAAAATTGAAAAATTATATATTTAATATTTAATTACCGATGAAATGCGATTCCGTTTGTTTTGTAATTAGATGTTTTGCTACTTTTGCCACACCACCGATTGGAACAGATCTCATTGTTAGAGTTATTATCTTTATTACAATAAATACAGAATATTTCTGGAATATTCGGAAACGTACACACAGGTCAGTTATTGACACTGTTCTATTTCAACTTTCTAATTTGTGATTTCAGCGCAAACGAGGGTTGATATTTAAAAGTGATATAAGGCCCATTTGCCTGATGATGGAATGGAAGGCCCTTATTTCGTCTCTATTTCTGGTTGTATACTCTATACATATAAAGTATTATTTGCAATATAAACACGTATGTGTAAACATAGGTTAAAATTAAACCTTCATTCATGTTTGCACACGCTTTAGTGTACCAATTACGGATAAACGTAGATTAATTATTATGAGTTGCGTGCTCACGTTTTAATCTACGTTTATGAGTTGTGTGATCAAACATTCAATCAAAAATAAAATACTTATTTTCTAAGTTGAATTTCTCGGCTATTCCTTACTGAAAGAAAATTAAAAATCGCGTTCAAACGTTTTACAAGAAACCGTGAAATAAGACTGCCTGTTATTGACCACGATAAAGGTTAAAAATTTCGTATGTAACCTTCAGTTGGTTGAAAATGTCTAATGTTGGCATCGTGCCAGCAAACTAGTTCAAGTTGGAGCTTCTCCTATTTGCTAATATGATTAAACTGTAGAGTTGTTATTAAAATGTCATTTGTTGTGCATTATCTTAGTTCTTTTATCTTAGAATTTTTTTTCATAGTACCTTTTAATTACTTATACGTCCAGCTTAGAAGGGTAAGGGTGCTGGTGAAATTATAGGCACATGAGACTTATCAACTAATGTCTAAGGGTGACGGGCGCAGTGGCAGTGCCGCTCAGATCTTTGCGATTTAAAGCTCTAAGTGGCATTGCAACTGTTATGGACAGGCGTGTCGCTTACCATCAGGCGCACGACTTTTTCGTTCCGTCACTTGATATTATAGAAAAATATATTATATTATAAAATAATATATTTATTTTAGTGGATAATCGTTACTGGTCTATACTAAAATAGTTTAATTAGGTAGTAGGTTAGTTAGGTAGGTAGGTTAGTTAAGGTTAAATTGTAAAACGGCTGTAGTTATCCCAATGTCCCATATCTACTGATCCGAGAGATAGGGTTTTTCGGAGAGACTACGGGCTCCACGGCAAGACCAGGGTACAGCGGGCGTCCGGGCAAAGCACTCCGCCAGTGATACGCCTTGGCGTCTCTGGCGGACCCGGACTTGGGTATGGACTCGCTGGGGTTTGTGGTTAGCTGCAGAGACAGACATGTTTGTCTGCCCCGGTTGCATGTGTCCGGGGCGTCTGTCTCGTGAGCAGCTAGCGCGTCTTAGTAGGGTCTAGTTGAGGGCCTGAAGCGAGGAGACGCGCGGGGCATGTGAGTTGCCCTTTAAGTTGGAAGCTAGGTCCGGACATTGTCGCAGGACACTGCGAATGGCATCTTCGACACTAGCCCGGAGAGCTGGTAGAGGGTAAGCTAGATGTCCTCCGGTCCCTCCAGCCGCTTAGGTTATTGGGAACTGGAGAGACGTCGTTTTTTCGGCGTCGGGAACTGAGCGTACCTTACAGCTCCGCCACCAATGAGGAGATTTGGTAGTGGACTTAGAGCCGACGGCTAAGCGGTGGCAACCGCTAGTTGTGCAATACGCAACAGGAAGTGAGCGTGCCTACAGCTCCGGTACCTATCTGGAAAATAGGGAGGGTACTGTACGTGCGGCTCACACGAGACGCTAGCCTCTCGAAGAACCGGATGAAGTCAAGTGACAGAGGTCTGTGATAACCCTATACCCTATAGGCTGATCTGGGGTCAGAACCTGAACTTATAAGGTTCCTGTGCGCGTACAGGTCATAGTGCCCTTCTCGTATGCCCTAAGGAGGTCACTACCTACTCACTCACTATAACTAACAAAACTAACTTAAAAAGATAATGGAGCTTGTAGTTATCCCAAATAAAATAAAATAAAGTTATTTATGTGTCGATGCAACCTCAAATGGCTTTTGTTGATTCAGTATAACAGTGAAAGTGTTGAGTCAATAACTTTGGAAAAAATATATAGTAAAATTGGGAATATACTTACACTGATTACTATACGGTGTGAATCCACGAAGCCTAAAAATTTTCACGACAAAAAAAACACAAACAAACCTCGAAATTTTACATTTACCGATATTTTCTTTTTAATCAACAGAACTAAATAGAATACGTATAGTATACGATGTACGTTTTTGACAAAGCTTTAATTTCTTTTGTAAAAAAATGAATTTTGAAGTAAAGCCAGTGTTCCAGCCACTCGACCCAAGCAAAATGAACCGTATTAGTATGGAAAAAGTTTTAATTCGAGCTGAGATAATATCGACTCTTAAAGAAAATTGCATATTGGGCTTACATACTTATACAGACTAAGGGGAAAATGACAAACCTCGATCCTAGAAAAATATACACTATGTATATATACTATGTCTACCAAATTTCATTGACTTTGATTACCTAATACTCAAAACAGTATTAAAATTTGTTTGTAAGGAGCGAGCGCAGATTTTAATCTGCAACTAGTGTTTCAAGTATCGAAAATACGCGATTGCCATGTTGTATCTTAAAAAACATAAGATACAAGATCGCAACGTTGTTCAAAAACAAGGAACGCATTAAAACACGAATATGTAGCGATTATAATATGGAAACAAATAAAGGTCACGGATTTAAAAATAACTTACATTAAAGGTCTTACCGTAAACATTTGGTCCATGTATGTCATGTGACCCGTAACTGTGAAAGTGTCCCATCATAAAGATAAAAAGGTATACTAAATATGCCTCATTTGGTATCTGGTGGCATTATATCGGCATACGGTAATGGCTATAAAATCAAATTGTTGCGCGATCGGGGGGTCTACCGCGCTTGCCGAGTATGTCGTATTATTCGCCAATATTTCCCGACTTATTCCCCGATCGCTATAACTTGGGCCTTTTCGAGGCGAGAGTGAATAGGCATTATTCAACCCCATCGTCACTATCTATCAGGTGGAGGTCAAATGCGCACTTATTTTTTTTTATAAAAAAAAAATAGTCAAGCACTTTGAATCCATAACGACTAGAAGCATTTGATGGTAATACAGTTCTTGTGAACAGAAAAGTCTCTTGTTTAGATAACAAACCACGCGTGTATTACATGATAGACTAGATCTGGGGTTCCCAAACTTATTTTGTCTACTGCCCACTTTGAGAATAAATTATTTTTTAGCGCCCCCATTTTTTCACCTACTTAAAAACCACTATAACTTCAAATTAAATTAATTATTGTGAGCTATATTAGCGGAGATTAAACATTCATTCTAAACGAGACTTTTACTATAACCCGCCAGAGTGACTTGAGACCTGAGCGCAGTAGGTAGGTAGTACACAACGGCGCTCAGGTCTCAAGTTAACTCTTACGGGCTACACCTGCCAATGAGAATGATTATTGAAACGCAACTTTGTAGTATTCAGACAGAGTATGTTTTATTCAAAATAAAACAAACATAATCGATTCTAATATAAAAACTAATGTGAAGGATGTATCTGATGCTGTTTAATAAGTTTATTGATATCAGGTTCCAATATACTCAAGAACAGCCGCAAGTCACCACGTTCGGTAACATGCAAACGATTTCTCTTTTTAGTAAGCAGCGTTGTCACAGCACTAAAACCACGTTCACACAAATATGACGATGGGAATGCTATCAAGAACCGTTGAACGATTGACCACAATCCAGGGTACAATTGCGGGATCGGTTTTTGTAGCCAAAATTCTTGGTAGTCATTTTTCAAATTGATTTTTATTACCTCGTTCGTTGTCAATTCTATAAGTTCTTCTTCCAGCAGAGATGATATTGCTGTGTAGACATTTGAAAACGGATCCAACACCCAGCCTGGTATTTCCAAGTTCAAAATGTCCTGGTATCGTTCGGTGAAGTCAATGTGGAGGTTTTCCAAATATTGGCAAACAAGTCGTCGTTACTGCAGGATACTGATAAATTCGGAAAATTGTGAAACTCACGTCTGCCTATATTCTTTTTGTGTAGAAGCAGTTTGGCTGCGAAAGCAGCAACGACATTTTTTGTTTTAATTAAATTTAGTTCATCGCCTTGCAGTTGGAGATTCATGTCGTGAAACAATTTATACAGGTCTGTTATGTAAGCTATTATCATTCTTCGATGTCATGAGCTTGTTGCGCAATTCTGTATCTTTAGTTTCCACATTCTATCACAGAATCAAACATGTTATAAAATCGAGTCAGCCAATTGATAGCCAACGAACTTCAGTATGAAACAACAAACGGTTGAAACCTTCGTTTCCTTTCGTTAAATAAAAATAAAATAAATATTACGTTGTTTATATAGGATTGCATAAGCAGCACGACAGGAATAAGACAAACATACATAAACTCGTTTATCTCATTCGACGCTCAATCGTACTCAACAAGTTAGAACAGGTATTCTATGAACCAGCCGATTGATACAGGAATGCACAAATCGGGCTATTTAACAAAAACTTATTAAAACATGATTGCCCGCGGTCTATTATCTACGAAAATTACCTGTCTAGGAATACTAATAACTATTAAAATGCGAAACTGTGTCTCGTCATGTGTCATTTCGAAACGGAGCGACCGATTGACATGATTTTTATTATATTTATTCAATAAAACAGGACATATATATGAACTATACGAAGAGAAATATCGAGCCGAGTTAGTTTGAGCAATCTCTTAATTAATATTAGTTGATGTTCACAAGTTGTGGTCGAGAGTCGACAGCTCAGTCGGTGTCTAAGAGTCTTCCTAGATGAAATTACAAATGTCCCCCTAAGCCTCTACACAACGCCCCCATTTTTTTTCTGGGTCTCTTAAGGCCTGCAGCGCTCACTTTGGGAAAGGCTGAACTAGATACAATTGATTACGGCGCGATCTTAGGGTGCAGCCTTTTGCATACGTCAGATCTGTACGCATCCTTAAGCTCAATTTATATTACGGCGGAACGGAACGGAAGCGAAGTTTTGTAATGATATTGTACACTACATAATGAACTTTATGGTCATGTTTCGCGTATGCTCAAACCTCTGTAAATATGGCGAGAATGCATATCAACACACTGTATAATAATGTTGTACAGGGTTAAGTGGCTGTCAAATTTGATACTTGATTAAAAAATCATTCTATGCCGCTACGACAAGGACGGTCCAAAGTGTTAAATTTTGTTTGTGTTCTCTTGACTGTACCAATAAGATGAGATGAAGATGATAAACTTAACAAGTTCACCTCGGTGTGTACCACCGGTGGAGCATGGACAACTCGCTAATCAAGCGGTGACCAGAGGTCACGTTTCAAATACACGCCGCCTTTAGTCTTTAGAACGATCATTCTGGAGTTCGATAAGTATTTATTTGAAAAAAGAACTTGAAAATAGAAAAAAACTAGAATGAACTAGGCACTGAATGCCTGACAAATCTTTTGTTTTATGCGGTGATGCACCACAGGTAGCTATTGAAAATCTGTACCCTCTGACAACAAGTTATTTATGGTTATTTTGACCGCGTAAGAGATGATGTAGTCACCAGGATATCAGGGGGATGCTTCGATGGTTTGGTCGTGTAGAAAGAGTGAATGACGTACAATGACGATACAAATTTATAGAGTGAATTTTTTTTAAAGTCGTGCGCCTGATTGTAAGCTACACGCCTGTCCATAACTGGCACTGCCAGTGCGCACGTCACTCTGAGACATAAGTTGACAAGTCCTATGTGCCTGTAATTTCACCAGAACCCTTATCCTTCAAAACTGGAACACAGCAATGCTGTCATTACTGCTTGGCGTCAGAAATAGGTAAGGTGGCAGTAATTCCCTGGACGAACTCTTTCACAAGGAGCTCTACTGCTACTATGGGCGAAGGTAGAGGTTAACCTCGCAGTACATAATGATATCTCGATCAGATTGAGGTTGTCCAAGGTCGAGTTAAAACTTAAAAGTACCAAGAATAGACGGGCATTTATGAAGAGACTGATACAGAGGTTTGTTAGGAGCGTAGCAGATGGAGGTCCATGGTCTCTGCCTAACCTGGTGAATTTTGTATATATTTTGATTCCCGTCTGGAAGTGAAGACCAAAAAAATAGTTTTTCGTTTGTTATTTTGTGTTAATTCCCTGTTACCGAAGAATACGAGTTCAAACAAATTTCCTTTGTTTTTAAAGACATCGTAGCTTTGCTCCCACTTCAGTTCCTTCAGAAATTACTTTGATAATGTGCCGTCGCGTGTTTGAAATTGCTCTTCTTCATTACTTTGATACCTTGTGGCTTTCGCCAGTTCCTTCTCATTACCGTCGATTATAATAATCTGTGGGGGGTTAACTCTACAGCTAATTAGATACTTATAACAAGTATAATACCAAAGATTTCAAGTTCAAATTTAATATAGTATGGATTTATGGGTTAGAGACTGTGTTTATAAGTAAGTTTACAGATTTAAATTTGTATTGCAACGTTTGTCTTACCCAACGTTTTTTGACGTAGGTGTGTCCATAACAAAGTGAATAACACAATTTGAAGTATTAAGTTGTTTTACAGTTAATAAATGACTCTGAAATGAGAAAAAAAAGTAATTGTGTAAAATTTACCATAATTAGTAGCAAACAGTATCAAATATAATTTTTGAAATTCCAACAGAGTCCATAAATAATTAAATTGTTGAAACGGCTCAGCTTTTCAGTGTATTGTTAATGGAACCAAGACAATTGAAGAAACGTGCTGTTAGGACAATTCAATACGTAATAAAACAAACTTTAATCCGCAAGTGTCTTTAAGAGATAAAAGAGTTTAAAGAAATTAATATTTTTACACCGACATCACTCTATATTTGATTACAAATATTTTTTATTATTTTATATTACATACGCCAGGTTTATAATATACTAATTAAATATATTTACGGTTACCATGCCAGACTGCCACGCGAGGTCCCAGGTTCGATTTCCGGGCCAGGAGAAACATTTCTATGGCCTACATTTAATTCTCTCGTGAGTTTCGGTGTGATTTGTGGTTGTCTATGTGTGTGTCCATGGCACCCGCGACACAGAGTTTCCCTAGTGCGGGGCTATGTTGAGTGTGTGCGTTATTATTATTTTCGTATTTATTTTAAACTCTCGCCTCTCCCAAGGCCTAAAAAATTATTATTATTATTATTATTATTATTATTATTTTCGTATTTATTTTAAACTCTCGCCTCTCCCAAGGCCTAAAAAATTAATTTTGAATTTTTAAATGGGAGAGGCGGTATTTCCCCGTATTTATTTATTTATTATTATTATTATTATTATTATTATTATTATTATTATTATTATTATACATCGTGAAATAAAAACATCGTATCGAAGATTATATAGCTTCAAAGAACTTGGAGTGGATTGGCTCATTTAGATCTTTCTGGTTGTTTCTATTAATGATATTAAAAAAAGAAAAAACAAAGATAAAAATAAATGATAAATGTGAAAATACTTTGACCAACTATTATTTATATACTAGCACCCATAGTGGGAGTTTATGTTGTTAGAAACCTATTCAATTCGTTATAATTGATAAATGGCCATAAAGACCTGGTTTCAAAGTAAGGAATTCCCTTTGTTGTGACTATGCAACAACAACGAATTCCGTTGGCAGTGCCCAGAACACACAGATCCGATCCAATTTAGAAAAGTCCGATTTTCCAACATGGCGCTACCGGGTACCTCATCCGGGACATTAAACTCTATCGTTTGGAGAGATCATCGAAATCATTGCAACGATATTTATGTTCGGATATTTTTATTCGGCTATTCAACATTCTTTTCTCATTTCTATTTCCCCGATTGTGTTTCATAACAAAATATTGCCGTATAACACAAATAGTTATTTAGTCAATATCGGTAACTTCGGAACTATAATAATAACAATAATTTGTTTTTGACGTTTGGATCTATAACAACAATGTAACTTAATTTAGTGTTAGTAAGTAGTGGTGCATTTAATGGTACTACATATTCGGCTAGGAGCGTGGCCGAATAACCGAATATTCGGCAACTGCCTCCGTGGCCGAATGGTTATCATGCCGGACTGCCACGTAGAGGTCCCAGGTTCGATTTCCGGGCCGAGAGAAATATTTGTATGGCCTACATTTATTTCTCTCGTGAGTTTGGGTATAATTTGTGGTTGTCTATGTGTGTGTCCAAGGCACCCGCGACACAGGGTTTCCCTAGAGCGGGGCTATGTTGAGTGTGTGTGCGTTATATATTTATTTAAAAAGAAAATTCGGCCCCATTAATGCACGTATGACAATAAGCACGAAAAATACCAAAAATATTAACCTTGGTTATGATAAATAATTTTGCATGCACAATAAAAGCAATAAAATACTTTAATTTTCAAGTACATCATTTCAATTTATAACTTAATGAAGAAAGTAATCGTGTTATTAATTTTCAAAAACTTAATTTTATTTTGGTTTGCCAGTTAATAAATACTTGGTTGATTTTGTTAGCGTTTATTTAGTCAAGAATGAACTACATAATAGGGAGTTATATTTAATTTGACACGTGACTTTTATTACTTCTTAAAAATAACTTAGTTATGTTACATTTCTTTTGCCATAATCTAAAAACGCAATTTTTGAGATAATACTATATTATATTATTGTCATGTGCGCAGTGTATGTTCGGCATTAATAACTTTACATGATAATTTGTTGTGGTTTTTCGTATTTCTAAGTCTTGTTTCTAAAATATTCAGCATTCGGCGAATCGTTATTCAACATTTTGGTCTTCGGACGAATAGATTAAAACAGGCCGAATAAGCATAATACCGAATATTCAATACCACTCTATTAGTAGGAATTTGATATATTTTAGATAAGTAAGGAAGTTAAACTGTGAAATGAATACGCCTACACTGCGACTTAAGGCAGAGCTAAGTATTACTTTGAAGCCCAAGTACCATCTATCACCTGCAAAAGCGTTAAAGATAACACTCGGGCTTCCGCGTATCCCTGTTAGTAGAGTCACGTTTTCAAATTATATTACAAAGGAAACTGAACGTGCCTCAGCAAACACAATACAGGCACTATAAAAGCGTGGTAACCTAAATAACACCCCAAACCCACTATAGACAAAATAAATTTGACAACATTAAAGTGTAACTAAAATTCCAGGTTCGCAACAAAAGCCCTTCTGCTTGAATCTCGTAAAAGGCACGTTACTCACGTGATACGATCACGCTACGTTCACGTTACGCTCAGGTTACGTAACCTAAGAGCATCTGTGTGGCCACTAAAATGGCGGGGGTGTATGTACGCTGTAAACAAAAAATAATAATTGGAATGTGTTTTTTGATCAATTAAAAATAAGTTACTTAGAAATAAATATTTTTGTAACTGTAGTTCAGAACATGATAGTCTGCATTAATGTCCTTAATATTAAATATAACTGTTTCAAAGCTACAAATACTATCTTAGCCAATTGTGACCGTGGGACCAATAAAGACTCCGAAGCATTGGTTCGTTTGTTAAAAAATTAAATACACGATTATAGATAAAAAATGTAATTTTATTTACGATAGAAAATAAAAGTTGAAACGTAAACATTATTATTAATTTATAACATTAGTTACTTATTTATTCAAGACTTTTGTTTATTATTAGTAGTTCGCAATTTTATTAGGAGTTTTTCATATTTTTTACTCGTCATTATTTTCTAGCTGGGTATAAACTCAGTCTTAATTTTGACATTATTGTGTTTTATCCGAATCAATTTAGGAATTTATTTTGTGTGTTGTTTTTTGGAGGGTCCTGTGCAATGTTCTTATATACTGGTCGTGTGTTGTTTATCTTTGTATAAAACAAGAAAAAGGTTTTTTTTTACATCACTTCACCTGTTTACAAAAGGTAACAAAATTTTATTAGTTGCAGAAATACACGTAATCTTCTTCCCACTTTCGCAGGTTTAAGAAGCTTTCTGAACAAAATAGTGTGGAGAGGTATAGACGATTTAATACTACTTATTATCATATTCCTTATGAATGGACGGAAGGATAACTTAAATAATTGTAATCTTAGTTTTCTTCTTTTTGTATTTGGTTGTCTTCTGTATCATGTTTTTTTTATATTAATATACGCTAATATCGTTATTGTTCTTGCGAATTACTAGAATTGAATAAATATGTCCATTGTAATTATAGAAAAAATAAATATATATATATGTTGTTCTTTGAAGCGTTTTAAAAAGCTTTCATAAATCACGTAAAGTACTTGTTCATTTTTCTTCATTTGTAATTATTTCAAAATGGCGACAGAATTTATTATAATTCCACCTCAGATAGTCTACCGTTCTACTCGTATTAATTTGTTGCCAATTTCATGGCCACAAAACAGCCCCAGTCGCCATAACAACACGGTCCAAACACCCGTGCACTGTGTCTTCACCAACTTCATGGTTAGAAAGTGCCGATTAGGTATTTCAATTTTGAGTCTCGATCTCCGAAAGGACACTAGGGAATGCTTTTGTGTCGTTACGGAAGGTAATAAATACCACCCTAGAGATGTGGCAGAGTAGTTGAAGCAGCAAGTCTTGTTAGTCGAACTAAAACTAATTGTATCTGCTCGCAATGAATTAACTTAGTATTTGATTGCCTACTACATTTTCGTATCGTATCAATGGCATACACTATAATGGTTGCCAATCGGCCTAAGGTACTCTTGCCTACTAAATAATTATTTTACATACCTACTTTAACATTTCTATTTTTTTAAATATTTTTATGTTTACTTTTTTATATATAAATATTTCAAAAATCGCCTGAATTTTTTCGATTGCCTTCTTTCCTCCATAAGGTGGAATTACTGATCTCATAAATTGATAACATTTTGTACGTAAAAAAGTCAATTTCCAGACTTAATTACGTATTCGAAAAGATGGAAAAGCCGAAGTACAAAGTTTACAAAATATATGAAAAAATTATGCCGTTCTCGTTAATTATTTTTTTTAATTTTTATGACTGTTATTTATAAGCAAAAATTCTACTGCTTTGGTGAAAAATAATTCTTTGACGATACAGATTGCTTTTTGATCAAATTTTCAAGCAACGACTTCAATCTATAGACAAGAACATTCACAGCAACTACATGTTCCAAACAAAACACTATCAATAGTGACAGTGTTTTGTTTTAGTGTTGAATTTTGATAAAGAATATCAGTCACGTCACGTCTGTTCACAGTACTCTGTGAACAGACGTGACACACTATACCTATTGGGAATGAGCTAGGTAGGCAGATAATATTGAGTGTTTACCAATTATTTATTCGTAGTTGGGGAATTAACGTATAGCTCCTGGCAAACTCGCTATTGGTTGCACAATACATTTTATTTTGCTTTGACACAGGGGCTTTCCGCTTATATAATTATTATATTACTAAAAATAAAAAGAAATTAAATAAAAGAAAAAAATACAGTCGAGTTGTTGAAATTATTGATGTTATGTACTTTTCCTTGCAGAAAGTCAAGGGTCTTTAGATCATGCAGCCTAGTCTTTTTTTATATTTTTAAAATTTATTTATGGTAAACGTAGTATAACTATTTATTTTGAGTTATAACCATTGACCTAACTATTAACTATTTTTTTATTCATATTATCCGTACTCTGATATTGTGTGGTCACACCTCACATTCGTGAAACACAGTGTGTGCTTGAAACGCCGCATCTAGTACTCCAGTACATAGATATTGTTGATAATACTGTATTTTATACTTTAATGTATTACGTAGATTATGTCTTACACAGAAGATATATGTCTGTGGTCGAATAACAGCCGTATCGAATATTTTTAACGCAACAACGTAAGGATTTTACTCGTTTTCAAAAACGAACTCTCTCAATTTAATCGTCGTAGTTCTACCATTCCTTTATTTGATTATATAATTCATTAATAGGACGAGTTCGACACGAATAAAGTATATGAAACTAAATACTGTCGTAACCATTGACTTTTTATGGTCGTAACTCAAAAATTAAATGATGATGAGATGAAAGTTAAAATAAAATTTGAATGTACCCAATAAATTTATATTTTCGTTTATAAGTGGATAATTAATTATTATGTATTTTTAATCCAGTTTAAAAAGGAGGAGGTTCTAAATTAATCTGTATTTTCTTTTTTTGTATGAATGTTACACGATAATTATTTCTGTGAACCGATTTTGATGATTCTTTTTTTGTTGGAACCTCAGAAGTGGTCCCATTAAAATTTAAAGAAAATATTGCACCTCTAAGAGTGGCAAACTTGGGCACGAATCTGGTTTAGCGCACTTTTGGTAACCGATTTCAATGAAACTTGGTACATGTAATTCCACGAACATTTGAGGTCGGTTTTATTTTATAAAAAAGTTACTAATAATACTTTATTCGGTTACAAAAGTATTTGGTTTCTTGTGCAATAAATCGCATCCTCTGTGTAATAAGGCCACATCTGCAAAATGACAACTTTTCACGAGAGAATTCTAATAGACTAACCCTAACGTTAAGGTGACCTTTGACCTCAATTAACCAGAGATAATTGAGGTCAAAGGTCACCTTAACAGTCACAGATCGAAATTTCAATTTACCTTCGTCACGACCAGTGGAACTGATTATTTAAGCTACTTTCGAAATTCAAAAATATATCCAGTAGTTCCTTTCGTAGATTGGGCAATTTAAGTGGATGCCAAAAAACTGTGCTCGCTGTGCCACGATAAGTACACTGTAATTACGTAGAGTGTGGTAAATATTGGAATGTTCTTGAATATTTTAAGTTTTTAATTGTGTTTTTTGCTCGTGTGTGTTTGGTTTTCTTTTTCAGTTCTTAACCAGTACAGGCTATGCCGAAATATCAATGAGGTGTATAGTTAACGTGACTATTATTTTCGTCCCTCAGAGCGGTACGCCTGCTAATTTATTATTGTTTTAAAAATAAAACACATGCATACACATAATTATTAACTGCCTCCGTGGCCGAACGGTTACCATGCCGGACTGCCACGCAGAGGTCCCAGGTTCGATTCCCGGGCCGGGAAAAATAGTTGTATGGCCTACAATTATTTCTCTCGTGAGTTTGGGTGTAATTTGTGGTTGTCTATGTGTGTGTCCATGGCACCCGCGACACAGGGTTTCCCTAGTGCGGGGCTATGTTGACTGTGTGCGTTATTTATTATTATTATTATTTATTATTATTATTACGAAATGTTTAATCATTAAAAATTAAAAGAATAAGTAATGTTGTGCAGTCTAGTGGGCTGGCTTTATATATTTTTCGCTTTCGTGCCATTTTTTTTTAAATTAGTGTCCTGTGTCCTGTTTTGTCAAAGCAGCACATTAAGTATTTTGGAGATAGCGGGACACGAAACTTAAAAGCGGGACTATTCCGCTCAAAACGTATTGTCATGTTTTGTATACTTCGCAGTCTGCTCTAGCTGAGTCTTAAAGGTTATATCCATTGAACATGTTTGTTTGTTATTAATGAGGTGCACGAAAGGAGCCTTCGTGTAATGACGTCGACGAATTAAGTCGATTGAGAAATCCTTTCAGCACAATAGGAAACATTACCTAAAGTGTATGCTATCGATACGATAAGAAGAATAAGAAGAAAACAGTATATTATTTTGTTCCAATTGCTACTCTACTAATTGACATTTCACGAAATCCAATGGGTGAGGATCGGCCACAACCACTGTTGAACATGGCGGCTACTTGGGCGTAATCAGCGTTCTGGACCGCGATGTATAGAGTATGACATCGATACGACAAGAAGAAGTTTATTAATAACAAATAAAGTAATGTTTGAAGTGTAATTTTTTTGGAAGAGAAGCTTTGAAGTTGGGGGCCTGAAGGCAACACATCCGGTATAAACCACAAAAGAAGCTTTCTAGACGCGATCTATGGATGTCGGGTATCTCTACCCATACTGAAGTTACAAATAATTGTATCCTTAAGAGGGTTATCACCTTTCATAACTAATCTTATTGGAATAGTTTTACGGTATCCGGTTATAAAAGGCGATGGAAAGAGGAAGATTGCAGTCGAGGGCCTGGAGACCATTACCCAAAGGCCGCATGTCAAAAAGTTGACATGTGTTTATCGAGTTCTATTGTTACACATACGAAAGCTAGGCTTCTGTAGGTTTTCGCGATTGTTACTTATAGGAAATGAAACTATTTTTCAGGATTTAAATCGCGTATATTTGTTTTTTCAAACAAACCAAGCTTTCGGGCACTTTACAGGTCTCATGTCACCCTAAACTAAACTATGATTTAAATCCGGAAAAATAGTTTCATTTCCTATTCACATGTGTTGTTGAGTTTAGGTAGCGGTAGAGCTCCTTCTGAAAGAGACCGTCCAGGGAAGTACCTGCCACCTTAACTTTTTGTACCGACAAGCAATAACGCGAGCATTATTGGGTTTCGGTCTGAAGGGTATGGATGTTGGTAAAATTACAGGCACATGGGCCTTGTCAACTTATGTCTCAGGGTGACGAGCGTAGTGGCGGTGCCCTTCAGACCTTTGCGATCCAAAGCTCTGACTGGCTCTGCAATTTCTATGGACGTGCGTGTTGCATTCCACCAGGGGCACGACTTGATCGAATAAAAGAAGTTGAAGAGATTGAAAGACACGATCTAAGGATGTCATGTACTAAAGTTACAAATATATACTGAAACCAATTTGCCGTTTATTCCCATTAGCTCCATGTAATTTAAAACTATTTTTACACCTGACTTTTCTTCCTCATCAAATCTTTAGAAGTTCATTAAATCCATTTCCAAAATATTTTAAAGAGTCTATAAACGCAGAACAATGTCTTTTTGAGGTAATCATTTTCGAAACAGTCGCGCGCCGCGATTAGTATAATATTCCGTCAGTAATATTACATTAAGTATTAAATTAAACAATCCCTGTATTACTATTATATATCATTACAATCTCTTTTCTTATCGAGGAAAGCAATGATCGTAGCCTTTCTCACACACATTTCTCACCTCGTTAACACGCATCAGTGCTTCCATACATGCTCATCGGTTAAGGGTACTCTTGACCTCAATTTGGTTGGGGTAAGTTGGCCCCAGTCCACCCTTACCAACTTGCCCTCTCACACTCGCCTTACAAATCTGTCTCGTCTATTATTGAATTATTAATTAGAGTTCAAGTTAATAACGTAAAGTCACGTCAAGTCAAGTCACTTGAATATTCTAGAGCTGGGAGATGAAACGATATAGTAGCTTTGTTGTAAGTCGATTAGCTTGGTTAATTTTTGTTACAGTGATTAATTTTATACCTTGGTAGATGTATTTCTATTCTAAGGTATATTGTTATGGTAGACAGGTTATAAGGGAGGGAGGGTGTTAAAATTAAGTGCATGAAAAAATATTCAACACAAGCGCAACTATTTTGCACGATTTAACCTTCACTAGGTTCGCGGAGTAGCAAATTAATTTGCTTCCATTTCTATTAGTAATTATGTAGTAAACATTAACTTTTCGTCATTAGGACATATGAGCGGTGGGTTCCAATCCGGTGAGCTCTTTGGTGAAGGTTTATTATCGTGATGAAGCCTGTACTTCAAAGAAGGCTTACAACGCAAGAAAAACTTGTAAAGATGGCGGATTAAGCCATGAACAGTCGCCTCAGAGACATAGCCTAGCAGTGTGACATATAAATGAGTCAATGATGATGATGACGTAAGACATAATTTAAACAATTGATTTGATTTTTTTTACTTTAGAATAATTTCACGGGGACTGTTTTGTCATTGATTGGAAAATTCGTGTTAAAATCCAGTAATACGAAATGACCTTCATTCATTAGAGTGAAGTTCGTCATTAAATATCATGGTTTAGAACATAATTATACTGCCTATATTTAATAAAAACAAAATGAAGTAGTGGCGGTTCAAGAATGACTTAAGTAGGAGAATTTATTTTAATTTTCTATGAATTATTCAAAAACAGAGGCAGCACACTGAGGCCAATTATCTTTGGGAGGACGTAGATGCTTGTTCATTGGTATAGATTGTCTCTATACTTGATCTATTTGGCGAAGGTCCAGAGCGAATGGATAAATTAATATAATATGTACTTTTGAAATATACTGCGAATATTATAAGCATTACTTAACATATTTATTGTCTATCGATACTATTAACAACTGAATAACTGACATCGATAAGATTATCGATATTATAAATTGATTATACAGTTGAGACAGATGTACCAGGATCTCGGCTTCGATTACCTATTTACAGCTCTTGGAATCGAAATCCTTGGCACGTGGGGTCCTAGAGCCCTTCATATGTATAAAATTTTATCGAAAAAATTAATAGACTGTCTGGGAAACTCAAGGGCTAGCCAACGCATTAGCCAGCATCTTGGGCACCTTGCCGCGGAGTCCCAATTTTATTCGTATTTAAAAATCCTAGTTTTACTTTCTAGTATTTAAGCTTTATTATACCTTACCTGTATATTATCAAAATAAAAATATACACCGCAAAACTTAGCTTCATTAGAACGAGATACGTCAAACTGAGAGATGGTATACGATCGGTGAAATCGAGAATTGATGTTAAAAATCTTGTTAAAATAAAAAATATATCTATGATGGTAATAACTGACATCAACTTAAATAATTCTTCAGTAAGCCTTATTACTCTACGAATAATAACGAAAAAGCGTGGCGGTAGTATTTCTCAATTTTTAGTTTTATTTGTTGTAAAAATACCAAGTGACTGGACAAAGTCGTGAGCGAGTTAACAAAAGTTTTAAATCACAAAGATCTAAGGGGCACTGCCACAATCAACCTGAGACATAAGTTAACAAGTCCCATGTGCCTATAATTTTCGAGGAGTTTTGGCCGAAGGGGGTCATGTATCGATGTTTCCGAGGCCTGTCGGACACCCAAGTTGCGTCACATGTCGCAGTCCACACGTGTAAATAAATAAATAGTGCAATATACATATGGGCCGCTCGATGTTAAGGCGCAAACACATTTAAAGTAGCTTCTTTTACAGATCTATGCTACGGCGAGCTACGTGTGTATTATAACTTTTAGAAAAACTACGTATTTTAGTGTTAGATTTAGTGCTGCTAATAAATACCACGGGTTGGTGATTTAAGTTCGAAAGTGGTTAGTTTTTTGTTAACAATAAACAAGAGCAACCCCTTGTATCGATGCTGACCTCCTTCGTCGTCATCCCACCTTTTTATCATCGTCTTTTCTGGTTACTGGCCACTTTACAATTTGGACTCGTTCTCGAATTCCCTTTTCCATCATTATTCCTATGTTTGCTCCATCCGTGGTCACTTCCACCAAAATTCTTGAATCGAGAGCACGTATTCATTTGTTAAACTGAATAATTTCTAATGCTAAACTTCACCACCTTTTGTGTTGAGTATCGCATGTCTTATTTAGTTTTATAATATTATTTTATAATATTTTATAATATTGTTTTATAATAATATTGTACCTTTTTTATTTAATTTTATTTGTTACAGCTTTCTTTGGCTCGATTTTTTAAATTCTTCTATTAGAATACTTGTGTAAGGGAGTAAAGTCCGTATTTTAGCAAAATCATAACGAAATGTTTTTTCGGAGTTTTAAAATAAAATAAAATATGATATTTCTTAACTAGCGACTAAATTGTCTATGAAACTTGTTAAGATCAATTTCGAAAACAATTTCGAAATAATAGTTCATAGATATCATGAGTAAAATTTAATTATAATTAGGGCTTGCAAAATTCCGCTTCCTAAAATTTTGGTCGCCAGTACTGCGCTCAGCTAAGTACCGGTACTCCCGGTATTCTCGGTACTTCTTGAAAAGCTTAAATTATTACCAACAAGTATGATTATTCCGGGCTATCCGCACCTATTCAATAATTTACGTAATAATAATACCACAAAATAATAAAGAAAAATTTCATACTCTAATCAAACTTGAGGTTTTTATTCAAAATATCTATTTGAGAGATAAGTACTATTAAATTTAATATAACATCATTCATTCTTTCATATACAATCTGACTTCACTATCTAACATAATATAATATCGTAAAATCATATTGTAGTTAAGTAATAAGTAAAGTGCGGGCGAAGTTGCCAACGGGCGATTTTAATCATAGCTCATTATGTAGGTAGTTCCTTGCTAACCGGGAGCACCCGGAATCTATAATCGTGGTACCGGGACTGATTGCACCTCGCCAGTACCGGGATTACCCGGTATTTCCGAAACCGGGAATTCCCGGGAACAAGCCTAATCATGATAAAGACTCGTCCAGAAACAGAAACATAATCAATGTGTCAGATAATAATTACTTGGTGACCCTGTCATCAATAGTCATGTCATGTTTTTACTAAGTGGTTTTCTTGTCAAGTAATTATGTCACTTCTTGGAGATATTCACCAAATGACTTTTTCAAGCTAAACCAATATAGAATGACCTATGACCTAATGATGATACTTTCGACTACAAGATCTGAACACACTAAATCTATATGATAGAATAGGTTCGTAAAGATTTTTAATAGCATTTGATATCTCCAGCCCGCACGTTTGTGGGCCGTAGGACTGTCGACTCGTGATTTGAAATCCTTACACAGTTATGAGACGTATGTAGGGCAACGGTAGGCCATTAAAATTAATGTAATCGTAGCGATTATATGGTCACCTGTTGTACTCTATATTTTGTTTTCTCTGTATTTTGTTCGCGTGTGCAAATATTGTACGTACAATGTTATGACCGGCTTGTACTAACAGACGGTGCGTCCCTATTTATCATGTTTAACTGATTATGTCACTTATTGTAAACGTCTTGTCTAAATTGGTTTTACGACGTAAACCTTCACCTGGTTTTTTCTGCATGTCTTTTCAAATGTAATTGATGAAAGTAGTCGTAGGTTGTATTTTTTATCTAGAGTATTTTCTTACTAATCTATCGTGATATTAACGGGACAATTATTAACATTTGTTGAGGGACATCGCGAAATAAATATTAATACATCAATTGTGTTGCGGACAAAGTCCAAAATCGAAGTATTTCTGATTAAAAAATAAATACAGTTGCTGATGTTAATTATATCACAGCCACTTCAATTTATTATTATATTCAATTATCTGAATTGAGAATAATCGGGTTTTAATTGCAATAAAGCTACTATTTATTGCTAATTAAGTAGTTTTAATCAATGCCGAAATGACCAGTGCGTATAAACATGTGGTAAAAATTAACCGTATTTCCTTCAACTGCATTTTCAATTACTTTTTTTTACAATTAAAAGATTTTTACTTAAGGCTTAGATATTTTCAAATATTTAATGATTATGATTGTTTGATAATGCTAGACTTGCGGCGAGTATTATGTTGTATATTTGATTACAGAATTTTTCCGCAACATACCTATTAGGGACTACGTACTTGGTTAAGGACACTTTTGGGGCTAAACGGGTCTAAACTAAGCGTGATATGTTGCCACTGCCAACTTATTATAATTATCACAAATTCCGGGGCATAACGAATATTAAAATTGTTGACGTATAATATCCGAAAAACTATATTAGGTCAGTTGAATTATTAACAAGTATGAGCATTTAGAAAATTGGACACTAAAATTGTTTTCTACTACGTCACATTCAAAATACAGTTTCAATAGATACTGACACGTTACAAATGCAAAAAAGTTTTGGCGCCCAAATTAAAGAAAAAAACTCTTAATTGTTTTCTAGGGCATTCACGTTCAGGTCCATTTTGGACATGACAGGAGTTGCATAAGTTGGCGACGTAATGGCAACTCATCGCGCGGGGTAGAGGCGCGTGTGAAAGGACGGCATGCGTGCGGGGTAGGAGGCACGGGCGCGAGTGCGGGCGAGCTCACCGTGGGCATCAGCTGGTCGGTGCTCCGCACGCGTGTCACCTTGTTCTTGTAGATGAGCTTCTTGACAGCGCGCTCCACCGGTTGATTCCACCGCATGAACGTAACGTACGCGCCATACAGCAAGAACAGCACCAACGCCTCCTGCCAGTAGATCACGTTGTCTCGGAAACAGTATATCAACACTAGTAAGCTGATCGAGTAGAACGTGCAGTCTCGGAACAGCGGCCACCACGTCAACGTCAAAGTTGTGCGAGAGAAGAGCGCACACGCACCGATCACGAATAGAATGTTGAACACGGCCGAGCCCACTATCGTCCCAATGCCTACGTCGTCGAACGATACAAACACGCCGATCACGGAGGTGAAGAGCTCCGGAGCGGAGCCACCTGCTGCCATGAACGTGGCGCCGGCCACATCGTCGCTGATGGCCAGCCGCTCTATGATCACGTCCAGGGCAGGCACGAAGAACTCCTCGCACACGATCGCCAGCGCCACGAACATGTAGCCCATGCCGATCATATGAAGGAAGACGGCGCCTTGTCTTCGCTGCTCCTCCGTGAACAGGTCTTCAGGGAACAGCGGTGTTTTCTCCTGTTGCGGAGGGGAGGACGGGGAGGACGCAGGGGAGGCGGGCAGCTCGAAGTCCAGGTCTGGCGGCAGGTCGGTGGAGTTGGGGTCGCCGGCGCCGGCCCGCGCCGCGGCGAGCAGCGCGAGCAGCAGCGCGCCCCCCATGGCGCCGCGCGTCCGCACAGCGCACAGCCCGGCCAGCACTGCCGCCCCCCACGCGCCCCCGCGCCCCACGTCGCCCTCCGCGCCGCCGCTCGATAGCGCCGCACTGCGCCGACACTGCCCGCCGCCACCGCCGCGTACCGACCCCGCCGCCCGCTTTACTCAAGAAACTAAAGGATCTTCCACGATATTATCCTTTAGTTACACACAGATTAAAAATGATAACATCATTTACGGCATATATCTATAAAATTTACCTTATGAGCATATTATAAGTGGCAAATGCTACAACACAGTTGCTCGTAGCACAATGGCGTAGCACCGTTTTAGCGATTTTAGTACGATACGTCGTCACTCGAATCTCAACATCTTCGTTCATGTAAACTATGTAAAGCAGGTACGTAGTTTACATAATAATATAGCATACTGGGTACACTGTCATGTCCACTGGTTTCTATAGTCTCGTCCGGGCTCCGATTCGATTCGCGTACGTGAGACGGCGTTTCCTTGATAGACGCGAGCGATTTCGGCTGGCCCGGACGCCCCGCGACTCCTCGTTCTAATTAGAATAAAAGTAAATGTATAAGAACTTACAATGAACCGACAACTTCGAAAATGTTTGACTTATTCCGTTATATTTAAGATAATTACTAGATAATAACACAGTTATATAGTTCTATTAAAGAAATAAAAATAAAAAAACATAATCCTATCTTTAAATTCGTTAAAAGTTGTTAAACATAAATGTTATGTAACTAAGTTCATTTTATTTAAAGTAACATGTTCATATGTGGAAAGTAAATAGTATACTACCGTACACGTTGATCGTAATGTCAGTCTGACATAAATCATGTCGCGTTTCTGTCATGATTATTTGCAAAACAATTTAGCAAATAAAATATTGTGTAGTTTGTGGCGTGTCAACATATCTGAGCTTTGATGTGAGGTTTGCTATTTCGACATCAAATTATTACATTTCAAAATTTTCACTATCAACAAAATGGTGTTTCAGGTTTAGAAAATAACACTTACAATTTTGTGAAGATTACAATTTTCTTCTTATCTATTTCCTTTTATCTTCTTTCCTTCATATTCGATTCTTCAAAAAATATATCGATTTAGTTAAAATAAAGAAATAGTATAGATTTAAAAAATCATTAAATTACAGCGAATAATGACGAATCATATGCAACAAACGCATGTTGTATCATACATTCTATTAAAGTCGTATCAAACTACAAGACACACAATGAGAAAATTTTGAAGACAATCTATAATTATTTACTATACTCTTGTCGCAAACGCTTGTCACAAAAGCTCGGTGAGGAAAAACTAGCCATGCGTTGACAAATGCATGTATACATATCAGCATACTACCTATATCCATAAAGAGGGGATATCGAAATTCATGCTCTAGACATAATAAAGCCACATAACATCGTACGTCAGAAGTGCTTTTATCACCATGAAAGCCGTAATAAATAACACGAACTACATCAAACAAATTATATGTGTGTATATTATGAGAATTTTTAAAACCCTCCAATTTATGCATAAAAAGGTTGATAACTCGCACAAATTCTATTGACAGTGTACTACTGGTATTTTTCTTCCCATTTGTTCTGTTAATAAATAGACTGTTCTCTTTATAGAACTACTGACATTTTTTTTTCCTACTAATTTTTCATCGACTAATTACATTCTTAGAACCTTTAAGCCTCTCCTGAAAACTCATTTAGAAGACTGAATGCGAATTGTTAATGCAATGCAAATAAAGAATTCTTATAATGAATTAAACCGGTGTCATATTTCTCGATAATTTTTATTTCATTTTGTATCAAATTACAATAAAAATATGTGTGAAGGAAATGGTACTTTATTTCTTTTATATAACGTTCGATTTGCAAGAAATCTATACTACGCTAGCCAAGGCAATATTTAGAAATATGATGCCTCGCAAAGTTTGCCATAAGCTTAAGTTGGCTCAGTCATTATATACCGAATCCCGACCGAGCGCGTCAAGTCAAGTATACATGAGCCGAGCCAAATGGGAGATTCACTCGCTTGAACTGGTGAAACTTTGCAGAGTCATCGCTAGTGTGTGAAGTCACCTTTAGGTGTACAGTACAGTTTATGGGTTATTCTTGATACCTACGTATACTCTGGATATCAATTACCCAAGAGACATGTTACTGTGATATTTTAGTAGCAGTAGAGTTCCTTGTGAAAGAGTTCAAAGTACTGGCAGCTTACCTATTTCTCCCGCCAAGCAGTCATGTGACTGCTTAAGGGTGTTATTTTTATATGTTGTATTACTGCGTACGGGTGTTGGCAAAATTACAGGCAGACGGTATTTATCAACTTAATCTCAGGGTATCGGACGCAATGGTAGTGTTCCTCTCAAAATTTTGTGATTTAAAGCTTCAAGTGGCATTGCAACTGTATACGTAACAGGTGCTACGTTTCCTTCCAACCACACGACTTCTTCGTCTCGTCACTTAGTTATATAATAATCACAGTACAGAGTACTAAAAAAACCGAACTCAAAAGTACGTGGAATTACGTCTATTTGCTAAGTTTTTTTGAAATGTCCTTAAATTCGCCACTATACAGGACTTGACACTGGAGATAATAAAAATCGGTTCTCACTATTCAAAGTATATTGAGAGAAAAACGCCTTGAATTGGAAAAAAAGCAAAATCAACCATTAAAATAATTGCTCCTTAAGTAAAATTTAGGCGCTATTTATACATATGACTCTTCATGCGTGAACAGCCACCCTTAGAGGTGGATGATTTTCTTCAAAATGAAATGGGACCACTATGGAAGTACCCCTTTCCAACAAAAAAAGAATCATGAAAATCGGTTCACAAATACCGGAGTTATCGCATAATGTACATAAAAAAAACATTCAGTCCAATTGAGAACCTTTTTTGACGTCGGTTAAAAAAATATTATGTACTGTACTGAAAGGTCATTTGGTTCAACATGTTTCAATACATCTTTTACTTCTTTATATTAAAAATAACCATTTGTTAAAAACAACGATTTATTATTACTGATACCGACTAAACATAAACAAAAATTCCTTCGATCCTGTTGAACTCGAACGAGCTTCTGTCACCTCAACGTGGCTACTAACAACGCGCTTTTACCAATTGAACTACGGATCGAGCCTGCAGATTTTACAAATTTCAAGTCCTGTCGGAATGAAGGAATTTTTGTTTGTATTTATCGATCTTATAATAACGAACTAGTGGAGTATTTCACAAAAAACAGATGAATATTAATGTTGTAAAAACGTGGTATTCATTAAAAATAAAAATAAACTTTTATTTTAAATATTTTGGTGATAACGAAGCATCGTGAAAACATATAATAACGCACACACTCAACATAGCCTATTAAACATACTTAAAGTATATACACCAAAAATATTAAAAAAGAATAATTATATAATCCCTAAAAAGAATTATATTTGGCGTCGAATAATTTTATTGTTGTTATGCAAGTTACAATTTTAAAAAAATCTCTTTGTGGAATCGTGTTTGTTATGATTATTTAATAAAAATAAGAAATATGAAATTAAATTAATGTAACTGTATAAACTTCATTGTCTCAAATAGAAGGGATATAATTGAGCGTCCTCGCAAGGTCTATTTTTAATTTTGGCTTGAGTATAGGCAATATGATGTTGTGATCACAAAGAAATACGAAGATATAGTAGAAGTTGTTATTTTGTTATCAATAATTACTAAAAAACGTATAAACGTATTAATAGATTCAGGTATCATTTTATGGAAATCCATGTTAATAAAAATGGCAGTAAATTAATTTGTTATTCCTTCAGCACAGTGTGCAAAATAGCTGCGTTTGTATTGATTTTCTCGTGCAGTTAATTTTAGCCACCCTCCCTCCGTATAAAATAATAAGCAAACTCAAGCGCAACCACAGTAACAAACACGTCAACCAAAACTATACTTCACATGTTTTACCTCACTATAAGGCATCCTCAAAAGTTGTTGATTATTTGACACTCGATCGAAGAATGAGCCGTTCTTTTTTTTCCACTTTGTAGTTGGCCGCTGATGGTCTTGACTGCGCCACCGCAAGAAAAAGGCGAGCAGAAGGCTCGTAACCCGTAGTGAACCGCTCAGAACATTTGGTCATATTTATATACCCCACTACCCCCACTATTACCCTCGATATAATTTGAAAATACCCGCAATAAAGGTGATGACGCAACATTCAAATTATTTAATAAACAAAAAGTATAATTTAGAATGTAGAAGGGGAAGAATTTCAAAATAAATGACATTGATACATTTAGTTTCCTTTCAAAGTCACATCGGTCGGATATTAAAAGACGGTTCATCGCGTTACGAGATTGAATGTCTTTGATGTCATTTAAGACGGATATGTGACGGAATCGTCAGAAAGATCCTTACTAGAATGCAAGGTGCCGTTTTAAATAAATTGTGAGTTTCCTGCAAGAGAGTAACAGCCTATTGAAATTTTACGCGTTGTAGTAATGGTAACAGTTTGAAAACTTGTTATAACAATATCGCTTACTTACTTCGCTGGCTCACTTAGAATGGATCTTGGCGTCCGACAAAGTACGCCATTTCTTTCGGTCTTGTGTTGAGTTACGTCAAACTCTACTAATAGAGAGTAGTGATTCCAACAAAATAATTTTGTTATCTTTTTATTCTTCTTATGTACAGGGAAAAGAACGGTACGTTGTGCGAGGGAGCTTCTTTCATACACCCCAATATTGGTGTAAAATCACATCTTACTTACGGCACTTTGATAGGTAATTGAAACATCTACTGAAGTATATACCGTAGACACAGGGTTGAAGTCCATGTTCAACCGAGCATTTATACACCGGCAAGAGGAACACTAGTAAAAACCCCAAAATAATGTAGTCTTTTTTCAAAAGATGGGGCGGTTATCATACTTTTTTATTCTTAATTTTCCAAATAAAAAGTTTACGAACAGCCATTTTTAATCATTACTTTATTTTAATTTCCTACTAATACAGATATATTGTGTGGTTTAAAGTGGACTTTGCGTTCGAAAAGAAAAAATGCATTAACCACGTACTCGCGAAGCTGCCTCGATCGAAACGCGACTATAATATGCCGCGCGTGGCTGCCTTATTGCAAAACCAACAACGTTGCAAGGCTGCCTCGTGAGGTTGTTCGCTGTCAGTACGCTGTTAACTAGTGTTAAATTGTCACAATTATGAAACTTTCAACTATTTCTTATTTATCACATAACCTAAAGAAAATGCGTTTTATTTTAAATCGTTTTTTTTTTCATAAAAGTTAAGCAAGACTACACGACTATACCAAGTCGTAGTCAAAAGATGTTAACTAATTTTTATTTTAGGTCTAATTATTAAGAATGAAAACATTACTATTTTATTTTCTCACTTAATTTTTGATGAGCGCGCTATCAAAATAAGAACAAAGATTACTATTATTAGAACTTCATAACATTCACTATTCATACTGTGTTTCTGCAAAATTTTGTCTCCTTCCAAATTCTATAGATAAAACTATTGACGACAATGACAAATACACGACTATCTAAAATTCTACGAAATATTATGGCCACCCTATAAATGTAATTTTTCTCTGTCATGGAAAAAATATACTGTAGTTGATGTGATGGTGATGTGTACGTACGCAAAACCCCGTCTGACATGGCGCTTGAAAAAACGTTTCTCGTGTCGCCCTTAATAAACATTGTTAAGGGCGGTAAATAAGGAATTATGAACGAGACTCCATTAGAAGTCGAAGACTGAGGACTGATAATTTTTTCATCACACTTGCACGTAAATAGTATGCCTGCATGAAGGCTAACTTGACTATAGTGTCCCAAATAAAACTCTCGGGCCTTTTTTGTTCCCTTTACAGCCTTGGTAATGAGAAGAAAAAAGGCCTGAGGGTTTACGAATTCTTTTTATTCACATCAAAAGCGCATTAAGCCTTACTATTATTACTAAAACTAAATTCTTGAGTAAGGTAGTAATTTTACAGAGATAATGTGTTTGTTCGAGGTGAAATATAGTAAAAGAAGATAGGAAAGCTTGACACGAGACACTGGGACAAATAGAAAGATAAGTATTACATTTTGACCGTGTGTCTACTAGAAGGCGTCAGGGTGTTAAAAACTGAGTTTAAAAATTTATTAAATATATTAAAATTTTAATTCAAAACCCACATTACCAAATTGAAGAGTATGTGACAGACTAAGCATGGAAAGGCAACATGGTTTGGGCGGGCTTTTCGTGCGTGCGTCTGTGCGTGCGTGCGTGCGTGCGTGCGTGCGAGCGTGCGAGCGTGCGAACGTGCGTGCGTGCGTGCGTGCATGCGTGCGTGCGTGCGTGCGTGCGTGAGTGTGTGCGTGCGTGCGTGCGTGCGAGCGTGCGTGCCTAATTGTCTCATAGACAGAACTTTACACTGTTGATACAAATCACGGGTAGAGGAAATCTAAAAGGTAGAGAGTTACGAACTTTAAGGATAGTTCTTTGACTAACGATTTATTAAATAAAGTTAAGGAAAAATTACACATCGCAACGACCTCCAACAAAGCATAAAATAAAGAATGTCATTCAATATGGTTCCACTCATTAATAACTGGGTAGGTATTATTAGTTAGTAGCCCGTCTGTCAAGCATGATGTTTTGTCAAATACTTCTTTTCTAGGGTATTTTATATCCAGCATAGGATTTTATAAGCTGATGCGGTGGTAAATAAGCTTTTGAAAAAGACGTAAATAAAATGGTACATTGCAAAAGGGTGGAAAACTCGCAGAATATTATTTAAAGGGTTCATTAGGGTACATTAATCATTCGGCAGTCATGAACAGGCGTAAAGAAAGCCTTTCGAAGCTCAAATCTTTTATTATTTTGTGCGTGGTTGCTTGTAATACATAATATACATAACCGATTGTTATTCATATATATCGATCGGAAGAAAAGAAATGATAATCAACGCAATGTTTACTTATTAACGCGTTTTAAGTTTTATTATTTATTTAAGGTGTTGGTTGTTGAATATTCGTCAAATAAAATAATTTAGGCGTTGCAAGAATGCGATTTGAATTACTATGATTCGCCTTGCGGCATACAAGTTTTTTAATTTTTATGTAGACACTCGAGCGTTTGTAATTATTTCAAAAAGTAAATAATAAAACTTAATAAGAACAAATACACATAGGAAATCAAACTATTTTCACGATTAATCAATAATAAATTTCATGAATAATTAATGATTATTTGATATTTAATTAATTTTTAATTGATAAATGAATTGATTTATTCTTAAAATACTTTAAACTTACATTTGACAATAATTTTAAAATGAAATCATTTGACTTTCTGAATATATTTGCTTAGATTTTGTATTTTCATTGTAATAATATTGTAATTAAAAATTTATATGTTAAAATTGACATTGCTGCGCCCTTTCAGGGTACATGTTTGATAATTTATCAACTACTATAAGACCTAAACGTAACAATATGTTTTGCAATAAACGATATTGTTGTTATTATTCATTGTAAATTGTAAATGGTAGGGGAGAGCCAGCGAATTCAAAGACACAGGAGATAAGTCTAAAAGAATAAGTGAGTGCCTAATCTTCAAATTATACGCTTCTAGAAACGCTGGAGCGGCGCGACTGTGGCATGGCAGCCGCCACTGCACTGCACTCACTTCGAATGATATTAAATGTAGAAGCATTTAACGTTAAAAGTTTGTATATTTCTAGTTTTATTTTTTTATTTATTGATGTCATTTTACTCATTAGGTAACTTACTTTCGATATCAGTGTCAAAGGTTTTTGATATCTCTTGTATTTACGGAATAATCGTCTGGGCACACTAACGCTTTCAGTAGCAGTGGAGCAAGTAGTAGCAGTAGTGAACGAGTTTGTCCAGGGAGGTACTGCCACCATACCTATTTATGCCGCCAAGCAGTAATCTGAGTATTACTGCGTTCCGGTTTTGAAAGGTAATGGTGCTCGTGAGATTGCAGGCACATGGGACTTGTCAACTATAAAAAACTTATGTCTCTGGATGACAGGCGTAGTGACAGTGCCCCACTGCAACTGTTACGGACAGGCGTGTAGCTTACCATCAGGCGCACGGCTTGTTCGTCCATCACTTGATATGATGAAAAAATAACGATATCGATATAAACTTCAGAATTTTACTTTTTATTTATACCTCGCTAATTCATAGACCACGTCTCGTTTGCAATTCGTGTCAACACGTTTGTATTTTCTACTTAAATATTAATGTGGAATATGCAGTCCTAGTCCAGTTTCATTTGCGGCAAAGTAAAAATGTATCTCTGTTTGAACTCAATACTCAATACTTTATTGCATTCCCAATAGTTTACAATGTACCATGTGGACACGTTTAAATTAGAGCTTTGGGACACTGTTGGGCACAGCAAAAACACACAGAGGGCAACATTTAACAAATTAACTCTTCAAAAAACCTTACAAGAAACAAAATACAATTTATACAAAAAGACAACTCTTAAATCTCAAATAAAAACCATTGCAATACTATATTATTTTGAAAGATTAATAAATATCTATATATGTTATTAACAAAAAAAAAATTAATAATAATAACAAAATATTACGGTACTTATGTCTAGTATTTGTACACGTATGTTAACTAAATACACTGTGTACATTTATTATTTTAATAGGAACATATTTCTTTATCGTTTAAATATTCGCTTACATTGTAGTAACTTTAACTTACTAAATTTTTTTTCCAAATATGATGTAAAACTGTTGTCACTGGGTATTTATTTTATGGATTTTATGGATTTAGTTTGGTAACTTATTATAAATTTTTATAGACATGACTAATGGACTTGATGAATGGAGAGAAAGACTTGAATTTGGTAACATAAGTCTATTTTGGTGTCGAAGACAATAGTTTATAGGTATGTCTTGCCGTTTTTTATAGAGATTAGGATATTTTCTGGAAAACTTACAGGATTTAAAAATGTAAATGCATGGTAAAGTAAAAGCTATTACTAAACGTATTTTATCTTTTAAATTATTGTTTATTTAAAAATATTTTTACTTTTTAAAGTATATTTTATGAAGTATCAAAAATTATGTGCTTTTTATTAATAAATAACACTCCAATTAATTCGATTTTTTTTATTAGGTATGCGTGTATGACCTTATGCTGGAGAGAATACAGGGGCAGCCTGTTGGTATCTCTTTAGGAGACAGTACCTCTACTAGCAGTTGAACTTGTGAAGGAGTTTTTTTTCCTGGTGGGTGGAAAACTCATAGTATACTGCCAGGCCGGTCCTGGCAGCATGCCCTTCTCCAATGGGAATTGTGCCCAGTAGCCTACGGATTAAAACCTCTCATCGTGTTTTGTGTAGTTCGTTGAAAACTCCGAGCCATCGGCTTACACTTTGTGTCCAACATTGTGGTTTTTGTGAAATGTTAGTTCAAGGTCAGAGCAATTAGTGTTGGTGATTTATTGTTTGGTGGCGTGCATTATTTCCTGTTTGGAAGAGTAAGGGTGCTGGTGAAATTACAGGCACATGGGACTTGTCAACTTTAAAAAAAAACTTGTCTCAGGGTGTGTAGTATACATTGATATAGTCCATTTGTTTAGGTACTTAACTAAATGTAAACAATCTTGATACATATTTTATTGAAACTTAGACTTTAAAAATCAATAGGTATAAAAATGGGCATGCAATTATATGAATAATATGAAGCTAAGTATTTGTATTTTGTGTTTAAAGGTAAGTAATAATCACTTTGTAAATGTATAGGTATTTCATTAAATATACATCTGAAGATTGTTTACATTTAGTTAAGTACCTAAACAAATGGACTACAGTAATGAAATAAAAAACCGGCATTCGTTATATTAGTTTTAATGAACACCATGATATTTTACTACCGTGAAAATTAATTTATCTTCAAAATTAGTGAAAGGCATTCGGTGCATGCTGTTAAGACTCTGTAATAGCACTGAACAAACTACATACTAAAACATTTTACCGTCGGCGGATCACCTTACAACTGCCTTATATATTATATTAAAAAATCTCTGATGTTAATTGATATCGAAAACCGAATTACGTATTCATTTTCAGCGTGTTCAAGGGTGCTTTTAAATTAGATGCTCCAGGAAGCGCTACAGCAGTGCCGTTGTGGCGCGACTGACTGAGGAAGATAAAATTATAAAGATTACCAGAATGTATTAGAATCCGTACGTTACATTTATTTTGTCAAAGTAATCAAAAGCAAATATTACAAGGTTCGGCAAGATGATGAAAAAATTTGTATGCCTTTTTCTTTTCCGGTTGTTTGGAAAAACTGGTAGAAATCTTATTCGATACTGCACGGATAATTTAAGATTATCGATAAAAAAATCTCCAATTTAATCTTCATTAATTGTGGTCAATAAAAAAATAGACACATTTTAATTAGCTGTGACTGCAACGCGTGACTTTGTGATGCGTTTTTAGAAACGATGTGTAATGGCGTCACAGCGGTACCACTGTAACGCTTTTTGTGAGTCTAATTTGATCTCGCTCGCTAAGACTTCAAAGAAGCCATAATATAAATTTATAGTCAAATACATTAATAAATTATATTTTTATACAGCCGTAAACGAAAAACATAAATCTGATCATACCACATGAATAGTTTAGTATAAAACGCTAAAGTTTGTGTGGAATGCATTTACAAAAAAACTTTTGTACGTAAACATATGTAACCACGACAGATTTTAAAACATTGCTTTTGTTTGCTTTTGTCTGTGTAGCGCCCCATGTGTCTCGCTGCCTTGCTTATTCTTCAGGACCCCTATTTGTACGGTACGACCGTAATAACTTTAGTGTATATAGTTAATCCTCGTTCTTTTTCACTGCAATTTTCTTTTATGATGTTCTTAATAAAACTGTAGTCTAGGGAACACGGTGAGTTTCTCATGATCTAAGTGTTCACAATTAAGTTTTGTATAGTTTATTAGTCGTACTTACCTGTTATAAAAAAAACTGATATTTACATGAACGTATCGAGAGTTAAACAGCATGCAAATAAACACTTTTACTTTGCGTTTATTTGCATTTTTGTGTAAATATTATTTTATTGTCACCTAAGTTTTGTGAAAAAAGTGAACAACTGGAAATTACCAGAGCATCTACAAAAAAATAAATAAAAGTAACGCAATTCTTTTATTTAATTTTTGAGCACTTATTAAGTCCAGACCCTCTAATATTAAGTTTAGTTAGTAGTGGAAGGAACACGAGGGTTGAATGAATGTATGAGCCCTATGAATATATTATTAATGATGATAATATATATTAATGGTTTATGCGACCTAGAGTTGCGAAATGGACAGATTTTTTCGTATGCTGATGACACTGCTTTGGTTTTTAGAGGCAACTCACGGGATGATGTCCGGATATCTGCGGAAGAGGGCCTTGCAAGGGTTGCCAATTGGCTAAATACACATCTTCTCACTTTAAATGTGAGCAAGACCAACTATATTTGTTTTACTCTTTATAATAATTTACAGCCATCTGATAACTTTGCCTTGAGGATCCATGAATGCCCGAGCCGAGGTGCTTCCATTTGCAGCTGCCGGGTTATAGACAAAGTGCCGTCAACCAAGTATTTGGGTGTTATAGTTGACCAGCGGCTATCATGGCACGCTCAGATTGAGGCTGTGATTAGTAGGGTGAGGAACATAGCACACACCCAATACGCTCCTAAGATCCATATATCTAGCGCTTGTACAGTCTGTACTGATATATTGTATATCAGCTTGGGGTGGATCTATTAAGACGAAGTTTATACAGTTAGAGAGAGCTCAGCGTTCTATCCTGAAAGTAATGTTTAAAAAACCTCGTAGATTTCCCACTGAGCTACTGTACTCCATTGGCGACTTGTTGACGGTACGTAAATTATATATTCTTCAGGTTGTTCTTAGAACGCACAAGAATATAGGCTTCAACGCAGCTTTTCTTCAGAAAAGAAGAAAATACAATGTTGCTCCCGTACATATAATTAAGACAACTATTGCGTTTCGAAAATACAAAAAACAATCCACTTAGGTATATTTATAATCAAATTAATAAACTGCTACATGTGTATTCGCTAAATGCCTATGAGTGTCGTAATGAGACAAGTAAATGGTGAAAGTCTAAAAATTATAATGAAGTTGAAAATCTTTTGCGAGTCTCGGTCTAAGTAATCATCTTCTCAAAAACAAACACGCGCGCGCACGCACACTAGCACGCACGCACGCACGCACGCACGCACTCACGCACGCACGCCCGCCCGAAAGAGAACGCCCGCACGGACGCAAGCACACACGCACGCAAGCACGCACGCACTCACGCACGCACGCACGCACGCACGCAGCACGCACACACACACACACACACACACACACGCACACACACACACACACACACACACACTACACACACACACACACACACACACACACACACACACTTAATTTTAATTAGTCAATATAAAATAAGATCAGCACTTAGGGTCGTATTCCAGAACTCTACTCAATGCTCAAGTCAGGATTTGAGCAGACTTGAGTATGATTTCAAACACTGGAAATACGACCCTAATGGCAAGGCCTTGAGTACGATATTCAGCGCTCACTGCAATACTCAAGTACCTGACTTGAGTATTGAGTACAGTTCTGGAATACGACCCTAAATCTAAGAAATAATTGTACCGGATTAGAGGAGCGGTGGCTTCTGACACAAATATTTTCATACTTAAAAGAAGTTCACCGCAATGATATATGTAACCTAGATTCAGTTAAGTCAATAAATTTTTTTTTTCTTTTTTTTATGAACTTAACACGTTCCCTGTGGAACTAGAAATCAAAAATTGACCCCTCACGTGCAATTTTTTTTTTTTTGCAAATACGTCGGAATTGATATATATTAATACATTTATGGATAGAAAATTCATTTTCATAAACTCCCTTTCCATTATCTAAATTTTTCCGAGTGCCCCATATATGATACACGCACGTATGAGCTCTTTACTTGATGCCACATATATGGTGCATGCACGTACTAGTTGTTTACTTAATGCATCACATATAATTCATGCACGTTTAGAGTCATTTTGACAGATGTTTTAGTTAAATATCTGTAGTCTATACCGTGAAAAGATAGAAAAAGTTAGTGAAAGTTTATTATAAAGTGTTACGAGTTATATAGTTATCTAAGTGTTTGACAAAGTTTTGGTTTTATCAACATGTCATGATCATCAAATGGCAATGTCCACTGGTTTCAGGTCAATCATGAAACCTAAAATTGTATTAGATTACAATCGCGGCAAGAAGGGCATTGATATAGCTGATCAGCTCGCAAGTTACAATTCGCCCGTTCGCAAAACTTGTTTTTGGTATAAAAAAATTGCGGGTGATCTGATGTCGGTAGCTGTTGTAAATGCAATTTTGATCTACAAGGACCTCCATCGAAATAATAAAATGACACTGCTGACAGGTCATGAAATAATTATCAGTCATCTCCTGGAAATTCAAGATGCTGAGTCGTTAGCTGGGCCATCAATGACATCTAACTATTCCCGCCATGAATTGACCAAAATCCCACGTCGATGTGCTACCAAAATTTCCAGAAAGCGTTGTGTTGGTTGCTACAAAATTATGACTGAACAAGGCAACACACCTACAGAAGCTCGTAGAAAGGCAAAGCAAACGGACACCGAATGTTTGATGTGTAAAAAAGCATTGTGCCTTCATTGCTACAATGCTAGCCATTAAATAATGATTTTAGTTGTGCTTACTAGACAATTTTTGTTTCTTGGGTTTTATGACATTGTTTATTTGATTATTGTTTAGTTTTTATTATCACGTGCCGTATACGCAAGTCAATAATTAGAACTTTCTAACTTGTAATAAAAAAATTATAAATATTTTTCGTGATTTATTTTGATAGTAATAATCTGGCAACATTGGTTAAAAAGTCATCCGGTACCACTTGCTTATTGTCACAATTTTTGTGGTCCATACGTGCAAGCAAATAAAGATGATCTAGCTTACACGTGCAAATTTTGAAAAACTTTTAAATTTACAAAGGATCGTGTCTCATATGTGGTGCACTCACGTGTCGTTTGGACCTCGAAATGCATCACATATGATGCATGCACAGGGAACGTGTTAAAAATATTTGAGTTCTTTCATAGATCTACTTTATAGTCCAACAGCGATGTTAAATCTTAGTTTAATGACAGTAGGTCTCTATTCAGCTTACGACATGTTACGACATATTCCAGCATAATTATTGTTCGGTGGTCCTTAAGCAAACATTACAGATTTCTTGAGAACATTATGAAAGGAAATGATCACCAACTAACTATTAAGGCGAATGTAAAAAAAATCGACGCGTCTGTTTAGCATCTTTATGCAGACATTTACGTAAAACAACAATAGTAGTTATGCAGTGGAAACCGAAGAAAGTGGATAGTTTAGTGATTTTAAATGTCTTTCATATTATTGTATCATTATTTTATTTAATATTGCAGTGGAAACCCAAGAAAGTGGATAGTTTAGTGATTTTAAATGTCTTTTATATTATTGTATCATTATTTTATTTAATATTGTATTATTTCAGTTTATTTGTATTTCAATAATTATATATCATAATTATTAAAATACAAATAAACTGAAATTATATGCGATTTTAAATGATAGCAATCGAGAAAATCTGAGAACTGTATAATGCAAATAATAATTATTTATTTACTCTTGCCATAGTTACCAAAAGTTGTAAGTGGTGGTTGTGCTCTTCACAATAGAAACAAATACAATTGTAATTGTAATTGTTTGTAATTGCGCAGATTCTCGTTTTTTAAATATTGTGCTTCGTTTTCACGTTCAACTGATTCACTGACGTCGTCAGTGGCGACTTGATACATAACAAACGGCAACACTGTCGGCAAAAATGTCACATTTTGTATTTCATTTGTCATAGTCTGTGCATTTGTCATTTTGGTGATAGGTGTTATCAATGTTTGTTACCCGATATTTCATTAAGTTATACAAAAGTTGAAGTTGAAGTAATTAAGTTATGGTCCTTGTTACTAAATTAAAATGTTTATATTAAATATACTATGCTCTTTAGTACTCTCCGTTGTATTTACTATTTCATTCGCTTCGGGCATTGAAGTAAAGTACCACTTACTTACCATTTTAATATAGGTAACCTCTAAATAAATAACTAGTGCACACGGTATAATGCATTTTTCTGTTTTTTCAGATACCGGAAGAGTTTGAAAAGTCGAACCATACAAATAACTGGGCAGTATTAGTTGACACATCTCGATTTTGGTTCAATTATCGTCATGTAGCGAATGTTTTATCGATTTATAGAAGCGTGAAGAGATTGGGTATACCCGATAGTCAGATAATTCTGATGATATCTGACGACATGGCGTGTAACCCGCGAAACCCTCGACCGGCGACGATTTTTAACAATGCTCATGAGCAGATTAATGTATATGGAGATGATGTTGAAGTGGATTATAGAGGTTATGAGGTATGATTGTTGTTAAGAGTTCAGTTGTTATTATTTAATATAATACCTATTAATATAATCCCGTCCTTAGAGCCTGTCCATTTGGAATGATATATCAATAAGATTATTAATTTATAAGTAGCTTTAATACTGGAGGAAAACATCATGGAGGAGGAAATAGAGATCTTTTAATTGCTCTGGTTATAAGAGATGAAATGTAATTCTGCTCATTGCCTATTTCACTGTCTATATAACGACACAGTATTGCAATATATTATGATTTTGAACTAAGCGTACAACAACAAGCAGAGTAAGCGAAAAATTGGCATGAATAGAACACCCATTTTGCAACGGAAAAAAAATTGTACAAATGAAAATGGGTGCTTAATTCACATTGAAGTTTTGCATGTTCTGCTTGTCTCGTATGCTTAGTTCAAAATTGTATTGTTCTATAATACTGCATTACAGTATAAAGGTAGCAATTTATTTATTACATATTTATTAATTTCTAGGTATCAGTGGAAAACTTTGTGCGTCTCCTAACGGGACGACTCCCACCTGACACACCACGGTCAAAGCGATTGCTAACTGATGAGGGCAGCAATATCCTTATTTACCTGACAGGGCATGGAGGCGATGGCTTCTTAAAATTCCAGGATAGCGAGGAGGTGACCAGCCAGGAGCTTGCCGATGCACTGGAGCAGATGTGGCAAAAGAGGAGGTGAGTTGCTACTTAATCCTATTTTGAAATGTTTATTGTGACATCATTAGAGAGCACTTATTTAAAATTAACCCATCATGCTTTCTATAGATATGTAGTGTTCCTAATGATTTTGGTATTGTAGCATCCTAGAGCCACGTGCCTCTAATGTGCAGCTGCATTTTCATCCAATATTTATTAAAAAAAATTTTTGCAAGTTTCTTACGAACGCTCTAGGATGCGTTACGGGGTGAACATTAATACAGAAAATAATCAAATTTAAAGTCAAGTAATCATTTATTCCATAGGTTAAATTTTTACACTTGAAAACATCATTTTTGAAGCAACTTCTTGTTCACTGCACTGACCTCCCTAAGAAGAATGAGCAAGAAACTTTAGGGATTACTTACTACTACTTACTACTTATTACTCTTTTCAAATAAACTTAAATGCTATGGAATACACTTTGAATCATAATTATGTGGAATTTAGACTCATGTTATCTTTCCATACATATTTATCAAACGCATACCTACTCTTCAATTTTGTAATATGACTTTTCAATTAAAATACTTTTAATATAAGTTTTAAATTTAGGAAATGATAATCTTATATATGCTCCAAAATCTTATTGTAAAAATGTATACAGTTCCCCATAAAAGAATTGTTTACTTTAGTTAAATGAAATTGTGGTACCATGAGCTTGCACTTACTTCTAAGGTTAATAATTATTATGGATATCTTCTTTCGTAATGAAATTATGTTATTTAATGAAAAAATAAATTGTGATATATTGCAGATATAATGAAATATTTTTCATAATTGACACGTGTCAAGCGTCATCTATGTATGAGAAGTTCTATTCGCCCAATATCTTGGCCACTGCTAGTAGTTTGGTCGGAGAGGACTCTTTATCTGTAAGTATTTTGATTGTTTATTCATCAAAAATTATGAAATCAAAGTAACGATAAATTGTTTTTAAACAATGATAGATGATTTAATTTGTGCTGCTTAGGAAAATTAATCACAGCTAATAGTTAAAATTAAGCTTTGTTTAAAACCAAATTTATGGGGGAAACATGTCCTAAGTCAAAAGAGTCCCATTGGCCATTCATGCGTATGGCTCATAATTATATTAATACTTATAAGTAATTGTTTTATTGTTATATGTATACATATAGCAAATCTGTTTTTAAGCGTCAATATAAAGAACCTATGCACAAACAAGCAACGCAACTATATTATTAAGCTATAAGATTGAATTGTATAGCATTCTTTGTGTTACATTGAGTTATAATTAAATAAATTTATTTTATCTTATGTAATATTTTTTGTGCTTATGGCAGCATCATGTGGACTCGGCTATCGGAGTATACATCATAGACAGATACACTTACTATGTCTTGGAGTTTTTGGAAAATGTTCATCCTAACACGAAGAAGAGTATGTCAGAGTTCGTAAGTACAACCTTATTGCTGTAGTTTATTGCTTGCCCTTTATTTCACTTAGTTTTTTTTTTACACCTTGTAGTTATGTACTTTGCCAATTTTACCTGATGGTAATGGCAGTGGTTGAAGATAGTGCTCCGTTTCATGAAGAGGACCAAATTATGGTTTTTGTACTACAACTTACCTACACTGGTAGAAATAGTAGCAGTAAATGTTTTTGTGAAAGAATTCATCCAGGGAAATACTGCCACCTTACCTATTTCTGCCGCTAAGCAGTAATGCGAGCATTACTGCGTTTTTGCAGGGTAAGGGTGAAATTACTGGTGAAATTACAGGCACTTGGGACTTGTCAAGTTATGTGTCAGGGTGACGGTCGCAGTGGCGTTGCCCTTCAGATCTTTGCGATTTAAAGCTCTAAAAAAAGATTGTAATTATTGCCTCGCTTCAAACTGCAAAAATCTCAAGACTCGAGACTTACCTACGCTAATTAATACCTAGCTAATATTGATAAAAATTTATCGTCATCATAATCAATCAACTATAACAAATTTATATGTCCCAGTGCTAGATACAATTAATTGTCCTCTTAACTAAGGACCATATTAGGCCAAAGTTCGTCACGCTTACCCAATGCGGGTTGGACTTGACACGCTTCTCCGAGGGTTGTGAATCTTCTGCGACGTGCAGGTTTCATCACGACGTTTTCCTTTATCGAACAGCTCATGGTAAATTTAAAATTTAATTTCGCGCATAGATTTTGAGAAACTCAGACGCGGGGACCTTCATAAATAAAAAAAAACTTTGCAATGTTAATAGGTCAATATTATATTCTGTTGTATGCAATTATTTTACTTTAAAAACTTACTTCTAATTTTTTCAGCTAGCAGTCTGTCCAAAAAGTGCCTGCCTATCGACAGTAGGCGTCCGCAGTGACCTCTTTAAACGTGACCCAAAGAAGGTCCCCATTACGGACTTCTTCGGATCAGTGCGACCGGTAGTCTTTACGACGGACCCGATTGAAATATTAGACATTCCAAAGAGACGTAAGAAGAATGATGAGTAAGTACCATATAAAGTTTTGATTGTGATTATATACATGACGATTATTGATTGACTTACTAGATGTGATCAACTACAAACAAACACAAATGCAATTAAACATTTTGAAAAGACACAGGACAGTCATAATATAAATGTAAGGAACCCAGATGGGTCAGTTTATAATAGTTAAAACAAATTAAGTTACTTCCAGAAACAATGGGCCATGTGTGCGAGGATATATAGGGTGGCCCATTTACAGTATTGTAACTACTCATTTGGCGCAATCTAAGACAAACACAAAAATAGCTCATTGCATGTTAGCTACACAGTCATTATACTTCTATACCAAATTTCAATTAATTTATTGGAACAATTTTCAAACTAGAGTGGTTTTAGTGACTAGAGTAGAAAATTTTCAAAAAGAATATAAAAAATCGTAACTTCTAAATTATTGAGTTTCGCGGAACTAATGTTTATTTTAAATGGGTCGTTACGTAAATGAATAAGAATAAGAATAAGAATAAGAATGATTTATTACTCTCGCCGAGACACACATGAACTTAAAAAAAAAAAAAAATGCAATACAATATTATAAAATTAGACATTGAACACAATATAAATGCAATACAAAAATTTAAAAATTAAATAAAATAAAAGCACAGAGAAATTAATTGCAATTTTACAGGTACTGCAATTTACGAAACTTATTAATAAATGCGTGTCGCGGCGCAGGCAAACGGTACTTGCTCAGCTTTAAGCTACTGGTAGAAAAATCGACCAGTAGCGCTGGTTTTCAGCAAGCCCGATCTGAGTGAAGCACGGACTCGAGCGTAAACAATATTATACATACATAAATAATTCTGTGTAATAAATAATTGATTTCATAAAATAAAATATTTAAAGTAAATAATATATGTATGCAATAATATGATAAATTTTATATGTTTACGAAATAAGTTTAAATATACACGTTAAATATTGGTGTAATAACAAGGACAAAACAAAAATTATGTAACAGACAATCTGATAGACAATACTGAAAATACGCGCTATTAATAGATTTAACTACAGAAATATAGATATAATGTGTATAGAACATAAAAACTCGAGCACAGGATAAACGAACACGGCAATAATGCTCACAGAGATGACTCACTCCGCTCGGGATCGGTCGCGTCATTTCGTGACGAAACAAATCTCTATTAAAAATTCATTATTAAAGTTATTATATTATTATCAATACAGTGAGTGCAAGAATAATGATAAATAAAAAGGAGTACAACGTTTTTGTAGTTCATCAGTGAACCAATTACTGTTTCTAAGCAGTGTTAAACGAAAATTATAATAATTATATGGCTATGACGTCATGCGAGAACCCCGAACAGATTTACATTGGAAATAATGTAAGTAAAACATGGCTTCCATTTGAGGTATACACAATAGTTAAACAATGATTTCTATAAATATAATTAAAATTGAAATATTAATAAGGTAATTTCATTTCAGATATTATATGACGTAATAATGCACTTTATCAAAAACCAAATTTTGGACCATTGTAAATGGTCCACCTAATAATGCATTACCCTCTGATATAAAATAATAAATAATAAACTTTATTTAAACGTAATCTAATATCATGGTTAAGAGATAAAAATTCCTTTTCCATTAAGGACTTCTTTACACATAAATCTCAATAAATTTGATCCTTACATGACAAAAATAATCAGGTTTTTTAAGAATTTTTTTAACACTTGATGGATTTTTTTTGGGACAATTTCGTTTTCAAATTCAATTTATCAGATATGACCAAAATAATTCATCAGTGTTAAAAAAACTTAATTAAGAAACATGATTTTCAGCAATTGGCAAAATTACTTCAAATGTAGCTACTTTTGATGTGTGTATTATGATTATGATATGATTGTTATATTTTTGATATCGTCACGACGTAACCAATAACATATTATTATAATGTGTTAATCTTAATACCTAATAGGCAGCTAAACAATTCTAAAGCAATTCCTTTAGAATTGTGTAGCTACCAAAATATAGGTAGCTATAGATTTGCTTGCCAATTTTGTAAAATATGAAGACTGTTTTATTATGACGTATACTTTTACCATCTTTTGTAAACCGTATTTTAAGCAAAGGAATATCATTAATTAATTCACACACAAAAATACACACACACACACTCACGCATGCACATACATACAAATAGTCTATTTCTATCAACCCTTGACAGTTAAAAATTCAAAACAATGATTGTAACTGAGGAAATTAGTGATTAGTGCAACCCCCAAAATGAAATATGCGCTAGATCCATCTCTCTCATTTTTACAACAATCAAAATTGCGATAGAAAGAGACGCTAAACTTTATATTTTGTCCCTTAGAAATGATTATTAAGCACTTTAGTAAATATCGAATTTACTATTGTTTCAGAAATAGAACCCAAATATCCGAGAAGCGGAGCTACTTGCCGCAGTTTCCGCAGCATCTAGTTAAAATTGCTAGCGAATGAAATTGCTAGTATTTATTAAGGCTAGCATTCACATTCCGTTTGATGCTGATTAATGCTGGTGTCATGGTTTCTATTAAGTAATAATCAGCATCTAATGTTGAAAACCAGTGGTTTTGAGCTTCTGTCATTCTTTTTATAATGTGATTGTTTGCTGTTGGTAATTTATTTCATAATTAGATTAAGAGTCTCCTCAAACTGGCGCAGTGTCTTCCACAAGGTAAGATTACATTTCCTTAAACAAAAAATGTAAAAGAAATCGCGTCATGACGCTGCGTCAATTTAATGCAATCCTTAGGATACTGGATACCCCACCTTATACTTTTAATTAGATGTCTGAGATTAAATTGTACGGTTAGTGTTAATAATTTGCAAAAACAAACTAATTTCGTGGCCTCATAGCCTTTTATAATGCCCAGGTGCCAGACTTAGTTCTTGGAACCAGTATATTATAGTGTTTTTTAATGGGATCGTATGGGGAAATGCGAAACCATAGAAGATACAAGGAAATTGTCTTAGGAACTATTTCGTCTTTTTTGTGAAAACCATTTTGGTATAGTCAAATTTTTGGTCAAGCATGAGTTGTCCAAGCATGAGTTGTCCATAAAAATGAATAAAATTGATAATTTTTTTTTAGTGCTGATCGACTCAACTTTCATGTAATGATCATTTCGTTGTATGGTATAAAAAAAGCAGAAGTTGGTCAAATGTTTTTCATACAAAATGAATAAAAATATATTTTTTTTAATGTTGCTAGACGCGCCGCAAGCCGAGGCCGATTGCACCCTATGTGGGGTACAGCGCTCGTATCGGGCTGTGTACACGGCAGGCTGTTAGGACAGGGACAGTGTTCTAAGATGTGTGTAAATATTATTTAGTTTTCCACTAAACATTGTAAGATTCTATCGTGTGCACATTTTTGACGTTGACTGTACGAGTACAATGTTGTGATTAATTTAGCTAATAATACTGAATGCAATTAAAAGAACAAACGTTTTGCAATTTTAATGCATTATGATTTTAACCGAAACCTTGAGCTCCTTATCCCTTACGATTTGAGCCGTTCTGTGCGTACAGAGCTACAACTTATACACAAGTAGTCCAACCAGAGCGAAGGTATTTTTCTTTGTGTTTGTTATCATCTTTGTATCAATAATAAACACAAACTAGTGCAGTATTATCATAAAAAATATCAATATCGTGGTATTAAAAACGTCATGATATTCAATAAAGTAAATATTATATACAAGTAGTCTTCGAGATGCATTTCCAAAGGACGGTATAAATATAGTCACATGTCATCATGCGTACCATAAATACGTAATATACATAGTAGCAGTGTAGACCTCCTTGTGAAAGAGTTAGTCCAGGAAAGTACTTACCCTATTTCTGCCGCCAAGCACTAATGTGAGCATTATTGTGTTCCGGTTTTGAGGGATAAGGGTGCTGGCGAAATTATAGGCACATGGGACTCGTCAACTTATGTCTCAGGGTGGATGATAATTAATATCGACTAACTTCAACTTAAACTTGACTTTAAACTTCTGTTCTGAAAAATTATCACTTTGCAGATGTGGCTTTAATACAATAGGGGTGTGAAATGTCTTTTTATTCGCCTGTTCGGTCCCAGGAAGACGGGTGCAGTGGCAGTGCCACTGTTATGTAATAGCCGTGTCGCTTTACGACCAAGTGCATGACTTGTTCGCTCTATCGCTTGATATAAAGAAACTAAAATATTATTTTGAAAAATAATGCGTGTTTGTTGTACATACAATGTTTGTTTGGTTTAGTACTCTACAAACTTACTGGTAGATACATAGTTACAAAGAAGCATCAAAGATTTTTGTCTATTAATCTTCATCAATTTCATTTATTTTTTAGTCTACATTTTTCTATGATTTACTGTTATAAATTTAAAAAAATTATGGCTGCGCCATTATTCAGTATTTCAGTTCCATCTATACTTATTTATTACGCAATAACATTTATTTAAAATATTTTTTATCGCATACTATACGCGACTCAAAGATTTTATTTTACACTCTGGCAACACTATCCTCCCTTCCGCCTTCTCCCGCTAACTCGACACTGTTTTCATGAGTTCAAAAACTTAAGAAAATAATCGTTTAAAATCGCATTCGTAATTCAAAGATACCTACATAAGGTAGTGAAACCGATGATGGACAGTGCACCAATCATGAACATTTTTGAGCTATACCGCCAAAAATAAGGAAACGCTAATTATTTCTTTTCACTTTCAATTTTTTTATCATTTTTTATCAAAATGGACGACATCAGTTACACTTTGACAGCTGGCGGCCATCTTTATTCGCACATCATCGCGGTGCGATGCGGTAAGACGGTGATAACATATTTAAAATAAAACGGATTTCTTATAAGGGCTGCGCCTCAGGTACGCTTTTATAATCATATTTGAATGTGGTATTTAAGAGTGTGGTGACTTCTGGTTATTTTGTGTTTTGGTATTGTTTAAAGCATCTAAGCAAAACATAACTGTAAAAGAATAACATAACGTCTATTGGCAAATTTTAAATTTGTATTACTGGATCTCATTTAGCTATTTACCCAATCATAGTCATTTTTTGTCCATAATAGGATTTTAAAATAAAGAGATTTACTTGCGTTTACCGTCTTTATAAAGCCAGACTTTTAGTTTATAGCTAGTTACATTATTTTAAGTCTATACAATAATGGAATCAGTGTCCGTCACTTGTCGTTCATTACTGGATTTGATTTTTTTAGACATGGCACTGAAGCGAATAACCACCAATTGTTACCAGTTACAAATGCGTCATATGAAACGTCACGCCATTCGTTTAAGTACCATGTAAGATCTTGTTTTTTAAGATTGAATTTGTTAATTTGGCTTAATAGTTGATAGTTCATGTTTAGGTGTCCATGATTGGAAACTGTCCAAGACGGGGTGTCCATGATTGAAAGCCGTCCATGACGGGGTGTTCATAATTGGAAATGTCCATATAAGGATACTCAAAAAGGGTGTACTTTTTCTTGAATAACAATGTTTTCTTTATTAATTGATATGAGTATAGCACTTTCAATAATTTTTTGAAGACTTTTTAATCAATTAAACCTTTCCTCGAGTTTCACAGGATAACTCATCAAAACAAAAAATAAATCCTAATCCCGTCCATGATTGGTTCCACTACCTTATTTGTGACAATAAACATAACCAAAACTGTGACGTTATAATAAAGTCAATGCTAGATGTGCAAGGCGCCTTCACGAGGTAAGTCCTGGCCCCTCTAAATTGTGATCACAATGTTCATGTAAACCACTGACACACACCGTTTATTGAAAGAAACTGACACTCTTTACGCTTTACGGAAAGCCATATACGCTAGCCGGGCGCGGAGGTCGTGGTAAAGAATAGACTATTGAGTTCTTGGTCAAACTTCTGTAACCAGTGAATATGATCGATTGTAATGAGGACCCCTTTCGCGTGTGGCCAGCCAAACCGACAAAGCATAGTGCCAAGCAGTCTGGTTTACTCGTACAATTGAAAAGCGGCAAGTGTGTGACAAGATCCGCTTTCAACTCGACATGACCATCTGCAAGAAATAGATTTTTTTATAATATAATGGTAAGCTACACGCCTATCCATAACAGTTTCAGGGTCACTCAGAGCTTTAAATCGCAAAGATCTGAGGGGCACTGCCACTGCGCCCGTCACCCTGAGACGTAAGTTGACAAGTCCCATGTGCCTGTAGTTTCACCAGCACCCTTACCCCATATCCGGTTTGGAAAACCGGAACACAGTAATGCTGACATTACTGCTTGGCGGCAGAAACTGGTAAGGTTACTAATAAGGTTAATACTTTTTCACAACGAGCTCTACTGCTACTAAATTAATAGATACGTGAGGTCAGTCCCCTTGAAATTAAAAGCGGATTAAAAGTGTATACCTTGAACAACCGCGCGAGAACTATTTTTAATGAGTCTATTATTACTTATCGGTTACATATTTGGAGATTTTATTTTGGATTTCTTTTTAACAGTGCACTTTAGCGTCTATAATGCGTGGGAACTCATCACAGGCCCTGCTTTCAGATTACGCAAATTCGTTATCGTTGTCTTGTAAATTGGGATAGTACTGTACTTGAGACCGAGGTTATTATGATGTAGGTTAGATATCCTGCTACGATACCGGTGTCAGGATCAGTATCAGATTTATTTATTTAGTTATTTATTTATTTATTCAATTATAAATGGTGTAACCTGATGGCATTCATTGACCATAGCGTTACGCCAATTTAATTTTAACAAAATAAAGATAAAACATAATAATAATAATAATAATGTTTATTGTCACAAAAATAGTACAACATTATAATGAAGTCCCTGACTCCAGAGCTAGGTTACAAACCTGTGTGACTGGAGGCAGTGTCCTCTCTCAAATTTTGACAAATTTAGTCTATTTCATTACAATAGGTACAAACAAAAGATTAAAATATGGTAGGTAAATTAAAAAAAAAGGTTAATTTTTAATTTAGCTTCACAAGCAGGTAATGGATATATGTTTAGAGTTTTATTAGTTTTATTGTACAGGTATGAAGGCATAAACAGTAGCTGTCGTCTTGCCCAAGCTGTGCGGCATTTAACGAAAGAACACATTAGTTCGGGTGCGCTTCTCATTATAGCTGTCTTTGTTATATGGGGTGACTTTATGCTGTTTCATGACACTTTGCAAAACGAATAGGTAGTTGCCTTACAGAAAGTACTTTGCACTCTTCATATAAAGTTGTAGTAGGTAATCTAAAAGGACTAAAAGACATGACTTTGAGTAAGGATCTTTGTGCTCTTTCCAAGGCAAGTACATGAGTTTTGCAAGCACCTCCCCAAGCCCCTACACAATATCTCAACACTGACTCCGCGAGTGCATAATAAATTTTTCGCAGCAGCCCGAAATCAGCAACGTATCTGAGTTTTTTGAAAACGTAAATGAGTTTTCTGATACGCGAGGTCGTGAATTCTATATGCGCACGCCAACTGAGCCTGTCGTCCAGAATCACCCCGAGATATTTAACATTGCTAGACTTGGTAACCGTAAGACAGGTACAGTCCGAATTGAGAGAAGAGCTACAGGTGTGAAGTTTAATTACAATATTTGCCGGATTATTGTTAGGAGGAGTAAATTGAAGGAATGTCGATTTTGAGAGATTTAACGTTAGTAAATTTTCTCGTAGCCAACAACTAACACTTCGTAGACCACGCTCAGCAGTAACACGAACCTCGTCCCAAGTCCTTCCAGTGAAAACTAAGGCCGTATCATCAGCATAAGTAAAAATTTTGGTATTTTGTAATGCCATTCGACACAAGTCATTTATGTATACTAAAAACAGACTCGGTCCGAGAATACTACCCTGGGGGACCCCATAGGTGACCGGAGATTCTGCACTTACCATCTGACCAATTTTAACCTGTTGCGTTCGATCGCATAGGAAATCCTTTAAGATCCCAAGGGCGTCACCCCGGACACCGATACGATCTAGTTTGTCCACAAGGATGGGAATCGCGACAGTGTCAAAAGCTTTTGCCAGATCTAGGAAAATTCCCAAGCATTTCTGTCCAGCATCACATTTTGAGGTTACATGTGCTATTAGCTGACTAACCGCGTCTTCAGTACTCATATTTTGTCTAAATCCAAATTGTGAACTTGGTAATAAATTATTATGTTCTAAGAAATTCATCAGGCGGTTATTTATTACCTTCTCAAGTACCTTAGAAAGTGAGCTGAGTACAGATATTGGTCTATAATTTGTGACACTGTCGCGAGACCCACCCTTGTGAACTGGGGTGATAAGCGACCTCTTAAAAGCTTTTGGAAATATTCCTTGGGATAAACACAGTTCAATAATTTTAGTTAAAGGAGGAACTATAATATGTTTCGCAAGTTTTAGAAATTTAACAGGTATGGAATCCCACCCAACGGCACAGTCGCTTTTAAGATTTATTATTAGCGATTCAATCTCGGCTTCGTCTGGTGATAGTAGTACAATAGAATTAGTTGCTTGTGGACCGAATGAGTTATATTTACCAATATTGCAATTTACCGAGGAAATTATGGCATCTGCTAACTGCTTACCTACATTGGAAAAGTATGTATTTATATCCTGAATGTCATTACTACCGTCTAAACGCAATAGATCATCTGCAGTGTTTTTTGATTTCGAAATATCAAGAATCGATTTTATTGCATTCCAAGTTTCCTTATTAGACTTCGAAGAAATTAGTAAAGATTTTTCATAATTTATTTTAAGTTTCCGCAACAATGAGTTACAATAATTGCGGTATCGCTTGTATATAGTTTCTAGTATATTATTATTTGGGTCTTTTTTTACATTTTTATGAAGCCTATCCCTATGACGAATGCACCGAAGGAGACCAGATGTTATCCACGGTTTCAAGGTTTTTTTCCTATTAGGTACCTTGTATATCTTACTGTTTGATGTTATAGCAATAGACAGTTTTTCAACAAAAGATGTGGCGGCTACGTTAGCGTCACAGGAAGGCGTTATAAAAGAGAAATCAACAGATGTTAGGTTTTTAATAGCCGCTTCAAAATCAATCCTTTTGAAATGGGAATCGGTGACAGGCTTGTGCTTTGTTAGAGAAAGATTTAACAACACGAGGGCATGGTCTGTTATCGTAGAATCAGTAACAAAAACTGAAGCCGGGAAAATAGTTTTTAACATTATATGATCCAAACAATTCCGTAATCTAGTAGGGTACTGGTGACCAGGCAACAAACCCAATTCTGCAGACAGATCTAAATAAGTAGCACTATGTTTATCAATGTTATTACGCTTAATGTCAATGTTCAAATCACCAGCCAATATAATATTCTTTTTAGAGTGTAACGGACGAATAATTTCGTCTATTGTATTTAATAAAATGTCAGTGGAAGGTAGGGACGGTGACCTATAAATAGCCAGTATATGTATATCGGGTTCAAGGTCAATTAAAAGGAAACTTGCTCCTTTCGGTTCTGGCTCAGTGACCGTACATCTTAAATTGTTTTTGACATATGTAACAATTCCGTCATTTTGATTAAAAAATTTACTATTTGAAAAGGCAATATAGTTTTCCATCTGAGGAATAGGCTTGCGATCACTCAGCCAACATTCAGTTAATATTATGATGTCAATGTCCATTGTAAACATAGATAATTGAGCTATTAATCTATCAAAGTTTTTGTAAATGCTTCGGATATTTTGAGTAACTATGTTAAAGGAATTAATAGTGTTTGTTATAAATTTGTTGCAAGTCTCTGTATCACAGGAGTAGGCTGTAGCTATTGAAATATTATCCAGTTCTAATGTGTTTTTAAGATGTGAATTTACCATTTTTAAAATAATTATTTATAAGTGCGCAAATAAACGTCATAATGTAAATACTATGAAGGAAATAATGAAATGCAATTTTATTATTTGATAAACTACTGTAAATAAAATAGAAATGACAAATCCTTAGACGCGCATGTGAATTTTGCTGAAGTGTGTGTAATTTTTGTGTGTGTGTTGTGAATGTAGTATATAGTTTAGTGCATGTGTATATAATTTTTGCAGTGAAATAAAAGTTTTTAAAATAAAAAGTATAAAAATGAAAATAAAGTTTGACTAGTCATTTTACTTGTTGGAGATTGATCAAATCGGCCTCACTTTTAATAAGAAGCTGTTGTTTTCCGTCATCTTGACGTAAATAAACTCTTCCAAAAGACGTCCAGCAGTATTTATAACCATTTTGTTTGGCAAAATTGCGTGCATGGTAAAAAATGCGTTGTGCTGTAGGTGCCAATTTCTCAGATATATAGATTGGTTTGGGAGGTCCTTCTAACTTAAGGTGAGTCGTGTTAAGTTTGTTGCTCTTATTTTTGTTATTAAACTGGCGTACTTTCTTTAATATATTCTCCTTTGTAGTTGTACTACTGAATTCAACAACTACTGAAGTTGGCCGACTATCCGTGTTATTCACACGAAAAACATCTTTAATTGACTGTCGCTCTATCGGTGTTTCAAGGATATTAGTAACTCCTACTACAATACTGCATAAATCGTCCTTGTTTTCATTTCGCTGTTTGGGTATATTCCTAATTTCTAATTTAGTTGAAAACATCATACGCTCTAGATTGTCCACCCTGTCTTCTAATTGTTGAATATAGGACCGGTTTGCTTTACGTTCAGTTTCAAGTTGTTGCAAACAAAAGAAAAATTAACAAAAATTAAAACTAAAAACAAGTAAAAATCTTAAACAAAACATTATTTTTATTATTATTACTAATCTAAACTTAAATTAAATAACTAACTAATAAATTAAAATCCATCCTGTCTTCTCTCTAGCACTCTTTTCCATTCATTCAACAGTCTCGCTATCCCTGTCACAAATAGATCATATTGCGGCGTTGCTGCGAGTACGGAGTTAAGGAGATGAGCAGATGTCATTCACTGCAGTATCATGGTCGCTCCAACATAAAAACATCGGATGAGTGGCTGTCGTTTCTATTTCCGTGGGGTAGGTGACTGCAAATGGCACGTAAGGACGGCCTCGCTAGATTTAGTGTATGTATAATATGACGTGCTGCATTATAAAACTTATCCACTTATTATTGACTATAGTCAATGACTACGGCTAATGGTACTTTAGTCGTAAATTAGATTTTACGATCTCTGTAAACGATATAGGTTATAAGGAAATATTTTTTTGCGTGCAACTGTTCCCCACAGGACATTAAAAAACGAAGTACCTATTGACCCCAGTCTAGCTCAGGAGGTGGGTGGATATGTGTGTGCCTGCAGGTGGTGTGGGGCCTTGCTTAACAAAACTTCGTCGACGTCTGCACCGCCGCGTGAGTGGGTAAATATCTGGGGCGAGACACCCCTCCAGCTGTTAATTGTCCCGACTGAGCGGTAGAATATGCTTGGTCACTATACGTATCATTTACGCGTTATACAAAAAGCGTGCTTGACAGAATAAGTATTAAAATATAGTAAAATGGGTAAATGTTTGATCAGACGATATAGGTATACCTATACAACAGAGTTTTTGGTTCATTTACGCACAATGTATATGTATCTATCTGGTTGGCCTTGTAATAAATGAGCTTGTAAATGGCAATTCATCGTTCATATCTAGGTAAATAGGTCAGCTGCATTTATTATTTCAGGATAGCGGACATTTGCCCAGTTTGGGTTAAAAAATGTTTTAACGCGGCGAACTTTGACAACTATGACGAGTCTTGCAATTATAGTTATAGGAAGGTCAAGTTCGGCATCTTTAGTGACGAGGCAGGCAGCACAAGGTCTTCTTATATTTCAACTATGAGGCACAGACATCTCACAGCGTTGGGAACATATTTACGCCAACATACATACATTTTTGTACTTGCCAGGGTTACTACTGGAAGCTTGAATTGATCCTGCACATGTGTAGTAATTGACGGATCATATAGTATTGCTTATTCTGTTGCTATAAGCTCCTTGTGAAAAAGTTCGTCCAGGGAAGTACTGCCACCTTACCTATTTTTGCCGCGAAACAGTAGTGTGAGCATTACTATGTTCCGGTTTTGAAGGGTAGGGGTGCTGGTGAAATTGCAGGTACATGGGACTTGTCGACTTATGTCTCAGGGTGGCGGGTGCCGTGACAGTGCCCCTCTGATTTTTGCAGTTTAAAGCTCTGAGTGGTACTGCTACTGTTATGAACAGGCGTGTCGCTTACCAGCAGGCCCACCACTTATTCATTTGGTATTATAAAAAAAGTCGGCAGAAGATTCTTGCTGCATTTTCGTACAATGAATTCAAAGCAAACTGCAATATTAGACAACATCACATTCGTTGCTCTGATACCAAAGTAAAGTAGCTAAAGCACTTGTGTTAGGGAAATCGGAAACAACGACGGTACCACAAACGCCCAGACCCGAGACAATATAGAAAAATTAGTTTCTGCACTGAACCGGCCGGGGATCGAACCCGGGATCTCAGAGATGGCGACACCATGAAAACCGGTGTGCTAGCCACTCGACCACGGAGGCCGTCAATGCTTGTATAAAATCGCGTGTTTCCTCGACTGCCTGGTATTGTTACAATCTCTCGACTATGAGAGATTTACCCGCATTTTGCAGCAAAATTCAAATGCTTATCTCATCATATGCATCCTGGTTTCCATTATGGAAACCAGGTTCTTATTTTTTATAGTCAATTAAATAATAAATAAACAACAACAATGAAATATTTAAATAATTTAATTCTTCTATAAGTACTAAGAATAATTCTTTTTAACATTATATAAACACAACCGATTTGGAATCTATAAAACAATAACTATTTAGCAACATTTATACTCGGCAATCACGTCTCACAATCTGATATGAGATCAATCTAAAGGACTATAGCACCATTTCAGTTACAATCATAGGCCTTGTCTTTTTGGTCTAGAACATTCCATAAAAACTACGTACATAACTCACTAATTTGTTGGCGCTTAAGCTGGAGCGAAATTTAAAACTTGTGTTCAAATTTGTAGGAAAGTATATACACTACATAAGAGACACTGTATCGAGAAAATAATACCATAAATGCTCAATGCAAGATGCGATATCATCTCACCATATGTAACTTTTTTCATAGAACTTAAATACGTGCTTAGTATTTTCTAATCAATAACAGTAGTACTTAAATATGTAAATAAGCAAATATCTAAACACAAGTTTCAAAACTCGTTTCTACCTAAACAGAAATTACTATTCAAACTGTATCTAACAACAAACAATCCAAATCTTGTCAAGCATCCAATTTTAAATGCCAATTTGAACTAAAAATTCAAAATGGCGGGTTATTTTTTCTATAAAATGGCCGCCATTTAGAATTTTCTATTTTAGAATCTATGTAAGATTAATAATTAATAATAGTGCCTTTGACCGTTAAGTTTTAATATTTAACTAGTTATTTACAAATTTTAATTTATCATAGTGTTCTTCATAAACTAGACATTGTAATAATGACTTTTTGTTTTAAGTATTATAGGAGATTTTTTTTCTAAATAGAGAAACAACAAACTCCATCGACTGAACGACGATTCTGCCACCAAAAGACAGTAAATTTAAATAAATAGAGAGTTTGAGAGAGGCAGTATGAACAATTGAGAGTTTCTAAATAAAATGTATGAAAGAAATGTAAGGTTAGATATCTGCGCGTGATTCTGTACGACACCCGCGGATTATGAGCGTGACAATAACTATACAATGTTGTATGTAATGCATCTCGCGCTTATCTTACTTACTATGCTTTGTACTATTAGGCGTTTTTAGTCAATATACGATCGTCACAATAGCTTGACGTTTCTATTATGTTTGTTCTTGATCTTTATATTGCATGGCGATTTGTTAGACAGAAATTACGATGGTAGAATAACACCAAATAGGGTAACTCCATAAAAACGTTGCGCGAGGGCTTGTATGTGTGCACGCCCGCCGCGCACCTTGTACGGATGCACATATTCGCAAAATCTCGCAGTGCACTTGCGTTGTATATCGCGGGTCGTTACACGTGCTTTTCATAATAGAATCGAAGCGTTCGCTCGAAAGTTAAAAAATGACACCAAGTAGACATGTTTCTTATGGTTGTTTCTAAGAGTGACTCAAATTCAAAATTGTCGTTTTTCTTGGTACCTACTGAACATGAGATATAAGGTAAGTTAAACATTTTTTATAAACATATTTGTTAATTTAACAACTTTGGTAGCCCAGCGATTAGCACTGTGGGTGTTAGATGAGGAGCTTTTAAATTGGTTCTTTCGTTGCTTTGGTACTCTAGTGCAGGGAATTCGATACTTTGAGATCAGGTAATTTGTATGGTTGTCTCACATTTATTATATAATTATGTTTCTCTTTAATATCAATATGTAAGTATTATATTTGACAAAGGTTATTTCAATATAGCACGAAATCACTATGAGAAATACCTTATTTTTTAACTAACTTCAAAAAAAGGAGGAGGTTATCAATTGTATGTTTTTTTGTAAGTATGTTACGCGATAACTCATTTGTGAACCGATTTTGATGATTCTTTTTTTGTTGGAAAGAGAGTACCTCAGTAGTAGTCCCAATTAAAGAAAGAAAATATTCCACCTCTAATGGTGGCAAACTTGGGGAATAATGACTTTTGAGGGCGGTTTTTTTAGTACTCTGTACTGAGATTATTTCAAATTATGTTTACAACCTGCCGGCAGAACTAAAATGTGACAATCCTACACTTCGAGAAGTGTAGGCATTGATGCGCCAAACAGGCGGGAGTTGCCCTACTAGGTGTTATTATACTATAGTTATGGTACTCGTATTACGTCACCTCGTGCGGGTTATTGGTAGATTCTGAAATAGGACGTAATAGATCCCTTTTAGTTAAATTGTACGATCGCCAATTACAATTTTGTAATTATCATATTTTCTTACCATAAATTTGTGCGTTTTCGGTCATATTCTAACCGTTTAACCGGTCAGGACTTTGTTTGTACATATTTTTTTTCTATGCAAATATCATAACAAATCTCTTAAATAATATAAAGGAATATAACGACGCCGGAAAGCAATCTTGTCGTGGGAAAAATAGAGAAAATGACTTTTCATAATTATATTTGGAATCGGAAAAATATTCCATTGTATGTTTCGTCAAAAATCGAGGATATATAACGAAAAAATATCGTCGCAGAATTACGATACGTAGACCAAAAAGTTTTTTTTTCTGATTCCAAATATATAAAAAAGAGATACGACATTTCAAGATACGACAAGATTGCTTTCCAGAGTCGACAATTGTTTTCTCAAAATTCAAAAAGATCTTAGTTACTGCGAAGTCGAGACTGGTAACTACAATATAAAAATATACAGGATTTTTTATAAAATACTGACAACCTCTCAAGATTACTTACAACTTACATTACATAAACAACAGCTTTTGTTCATTCATTCATCAAAATTTACTTTTATAGAAAAATAAAAATAAATAATAGTTCTATATATTCTATAAATAATTCTGGCTTTACTTTGCGGAAATCCATGTTAATAAAAATGGAAGTAAATTAATTTGCTACTCCGCGAACCCAGTGCAGGTTAAATCGTGCAAAATAGCTGCGCTTGTGTTGAATATTTTTTCATGCAGTTAATTTTCCCACCAAAACATACCCGACACGTGTTTCGCCTCTTCACGAGGCATACTCAGGGGTTGTTGATTGCTCGGCGCTCGACCGAAGAAACTTTTTCTTCGGCCGAGTGTCGAGGTTTCAACAACCCCTGAGGATACCACCAAAAAATATACCCGATACGTCGTTGTTTATTGCTCGACACTCGGCCGAAGCAAAAGTTTCTCACAACCCCTGAAGATGCCTCGTGGAGGCGAAACACGTGTCGGGTATATTTTTAGTGGTGGTTTGTGACTATAGTTGCGCTTGTGTTATTTATTTTGTTAATTATATATATATATATATATATATAATAATAATCCGGAGGGAGAGTGGGAAAATTAAGTGCATGAAAAAAATATTCAACACAAGCGGAGTTTTTCGCGGAGTGGCAAATTAATTTACTTCCATTTTTATTAAAATAAAAACATTTTAATATAACACTCTAAACAGTGATAAATCTGTGGTAAGAAAAGAAAACGCTAGCGTAAGCGCATTTTCGCACTGCATTCGAGTCGTATTCGTTTCGAATTCGAGACTATAGAAATCTAGGAAACACGGACCACATCGGATGTCGCTTGTGCACGAAGTCCGATTCAAATCTGTGTAACATCGAGTACATAACCAGAAATAGAGGCGAAATAAGGGCCAAATATTCCTGGTAACACATTAGCGATACAGCTCTTATAAATGTCAACTCCCGTTTGCACTGAAATATAAACAGGCCAACTACTGACCTGTGTGTACGTCTCCGTATATTCCAAAAAATATTCTGTATTTATTGTAATAAAGGTAAATATCTCTAACAATGCCGTGCTGTTCTATTCGGTGGTTTGGGAAAAACAGCAAAACATCTAATTACAAAACAAGCGGAATCGCATTTCATCGGTAATTAAATATTAAATATGCAATTTTGCAATTTTCGTCCATTATAGCAAAGCTCAAGTTAACTGGTCGATTTGAAGTGAAACAGTTGACGACACCCGTCAATTGTTTCGAACTCGGGCTAGCCAATCGGAGCGCAGTTGTCACAGTAATGATAAGGCAGAATAGTTTCCAAACAAATTAAATGATATTTCGTTTCTATTTCTGGTTATATACTCGATGCTGAGAAAATACGAATGTCGCATAAACACCTGGAGATAAAATTATCCTTGTGACGTTTCGGACTGACATTTATCGGATACGGAACTGATACGAAGCGGACGTTGTGCGCAAACGCTCATCATATCGTCCGAAGTAAAACGCAGACGCAAGGGTAGAGAGCATTTGCAAGTTTGTACTTATTACTACTACCAAATATAGAGGTAGAATAAAAGTATCAGATAATACAACAAAAACTTAAAAAGTTATATAAACTTATGTTTTGTAAAAAGTTATAGAACAAATTTGTTGTTTATGATGTTAGTAATATAGGCCTGAGAGGTTGTTAGCATTTTACAAATAAACCTGTAGATAAAACGTTTGTAACAAAAGTTAAACTCTGTAATCTTACTAAAAAAGTTTAACTGCAATATTAAAAAAATAAGCTATAAATTACAAATTGTTGGTGTTATTTCAATACGATTTTTGAGATCTTAGCCACATTTTTGCCAATATCTAAAAGTTATAGGTTGCATGTATTGTACCTGTAGGTTTTAAGAAGCTTGTTCTATTTGAATACAAAGCATTTCTAGTTGTGTCTTTAATTGACTAGGTCTATTTTGGCAATAGCGTGCTAACTTGGTTGACAAAATCTCATGGATTTATCAAGTGTCTTCTGTATTTAAATGTTGATTATATGCGATAAGTCAGAGCATCTTCAAATTGGACGCTTGTAGATGTAGGTAGAATCGCTGCTACCGCGCCACTTCTATTCATTATACAATATCTAGGCTACAAAAATGGCGCGCGTGCGTTAAATGGTGGGGCTAGCGTCTTTCGAGCGTCAGCGACAGGGTGTTGCCAACACACGCACTCATACACGAGGCAACTCATTTATACCACTCGCTTGGTTAGTTTGTCATAACACTTTATGTCATTAAAATGTCCCACCTCACACCTCACCTCATGACATAGCCTCATGTTACAGCCTCACTCATGTCACACTGGTTTGAATTTAATAAATGCAACAATGATTGGTCCTGCACTGCCCGCTTTTTAGCTGATTTTACATCATATGATCTTGCTCCAAGTTATCAAATTGATTGATACCATCAAGTTATGAAAATGTGCTTAATATTCCCTGTCTGTTGAGTCATTGCCGTAAGTGCAAACATCCTTACCACTACCTCACCTCATTTGAAGTAGGACATTGTACCGCCTCATTTTTTGAAATGAGGTACTCCCTAAAATTCATTTAAATTTCGTGTCCTACCCAACACTAGACGCAACGCCAGCATTGAGCGACTGCGGAATTAGAGATGGTAGAAACTGCTTATTTTTTTAAACGTCTTTTATTTTGAAGCTTACAAAATGATTTAGAAAAACGTTTAAGCGCATATACTTTTATGCTGAAAAAGCTCGCGACGTTGTATTGATAGCTAAAAGCAAGAGTAGACGACGTAGAGAAGGTTTTAAGATAAGTAAGTTTATTTGTAAAACACGAGTTTTATTTTTATTTATAGAATTATTATTCACATTGATGAATTAATTTGTTTAAGAAACATAGATGGCGGGACTTGAAACACAAGCACGTTGTTAACGCTTATGCTTAAATTGAAAAGCGTGCGCATGTGCTTATTTGAATAAGCAAAATTTTTAAAGTGCTTTTCGTTTAAACGCCCACCTCCCGCTAGGGTGGGAGGGGTCTCTAAATATTGTATGAACATTAGAAGAGGCGCGGCAGCAGTTCTATAATCGTCTAATTTGAAGGAGCCCTTACTTTAGATTTGGTGATGCTAGTGTGTATTTTTCATCAATTTATGTTGCCAGTAGTAGAATTCTTTAAACGTCAAGCCTCAATATTTATTTATCGCCCTTTGCTCAAAAATTGACGCACTACAAAAAAGTCCATAAGGCTAGTCAACCTATTTATAAAAAAATATTGAACCTACAACACTCGTGAATATATCTTACAACTAGTTACAATATAACCTATGTTATGGAAGCACTAAGGAATTTTGTGATCGGCGTATAAAAACTAAAAACAATATTTACAATGTCATGCTGTTTGTATAATATGTATAAGCAATGGTCGCAATAGGGTGTTCTAAATAAGTAGATAAATGTTGGAGTTGTTATAATCACCAAATATGCATTAATTACTTCTTTGTAATTCCTGATTTCTGGAGTGATTGAATTTAGCAGTAGATAGTAGTTAGCAGTAGATAACTAACCTTTTAAAAAGTAAACACTTTTTACATAGCGTAGTTGTAGTTTTAACTTATTATGCATTAAAACTGTTTCCGTAGGTAAATGTGGAATTCGTTAAAAGGTATTAATACATATTTGGTTGTTTTAACCACATTATGTCGCTCCTTATATCTATCGGTAGACATTTATCTACTCATTTCGAACATCCTATTCCGACCATTGTTTATAAACTTGGACTATTCTCTACCCGGAATTCTAATGGAGACTAAGTACCACTATTTGAAGGTGGTTGTGAAGTTCTTCCTTCAATAAGAAAACAGCATAGATAACTCCTACTTAAAACAACTTAGGCATATCTAGTGCGACTTTTCCATATCTTTTCTTATATATGGGTCAACTTGATACCCTAAGATTTGTTTCGAGTTCTTAGGTTTTCAAATATGTTACACATACGAAATGAAACTATTTTTCGGGTTGAGTCAACCGTGACCATGGGACCTGTCAAGGGCCCGAAACGTCGGTTTGTTTGAAAAAACAAATAAACGCGATTTAAATCCGGAAAAATAGTTTCATTTCCTAAGATTTGTTTCCAACGTTTATAAATAATTTCCATTTCATCTATTAACAATAGGCCTTACTAAGGAACTATATAATATGCAAGGAAAAACTTAATTACTAGTTCAAGATACTCACGTACGTAATTTACATTGTGTAGGGGTATATTGACCAGAATATAACTTCGGTGTTTTGTAAAGAGGGCGAAAGCGCCATTTAGAAAAAAAATTCAGAGCATATTTTAGTTTTTCACGACCGTTTTAAAATATTTATGTCCTGTTTCAAACTTCAATTTTAAAACAAACTTGATTAAAACCAAAATTAAACGTGAATGTTTTAAAACAATCTTTAAACCCTGTAACATGCTCCTTTGAAAAATATTTCGAAATGGCGCTGTCGCTCTTTCTACAAAACGTCGACGATTATGGAAAACAAAATAAAAATCACGACAAGAATGGTTATTTGAGAAAAGTTAACATTTAGAATAATTTAATTAGACTTTGTTAATAATAATAATAGAGTCAAAAATAGACAGATTATTATAATATTATTCGATAATAATATTTTTTTAAACTAAATAATAATATTAATTAAGAATGGTACTTGTAGTTACCGAAGTTTCTGGTCAACTCATAACTATTGCAGTAGACATAACAGTACATTTAAATAGGTAACAAACACTATAATAGTAATTTTTCGATGTAAATCTACTCTGTTTTAGTAACTTTCATAATCCAAATCTATTTAAGATGTATTGTTACATTATTATTTTGTTCTTTAATATAATTCTAGAAAACTTTAATAATCAAATCATCTTCATTCGTTCATATTTAACGCATTAAGGACTTAGACGAAGTACGTATAATACAAATATTTTCATGACTTTTCTTTACTACTATGTTATTTGTTTATTAAAGCCTAGCTCGTTTTGAGTGACGCCCTAATTTTACATCAAAACTAAAATAATAATAATGGCCTATGTATAGTCCCACTGCTGGGCACGACCTCCTCCCAATGCGTATTGAATTAGGAATTTCACACACATCATTAAATTGCTTTACAAACATGTTCAGGTTTCCTCACGATATTTTCCTTCACACGATAAATTTCAAATTAAATTAAGCACATGAATTCCGAAAACTCAAAGGTGCAAGCCCGGATTCGAACCCATGGCCCTCTGCTTGAGAGGTGATAGGTCAAATATATAATAGCATTAGGTTACCATGGCTTCATCAATAAGTTATGGCAAAGATAGCTCATGTGACACGGAGGGCCTATTCCGCTTGGTGTTGCCATTTTAACCATTGTTTGTACTAATTATCTGTTTAAAGCAGTGCGTTAGGTTATCTTTCGCCTGAGGTGGTTAGCCGGCAAATTTTGCAAAGAAATCACTTTCTTCTAATTATCTTTGTTCTAATTAATTTAGTCTAATTATCTTCCCTGAGACGGTATTTGACATCAAAAATATAAACAAACAACTATCAAATGACAACGCATGGATTATAAACAGCTTTAAACCTATCTGTTCCTATCAAATAAATTTTCGTTTCATGCATTTCTGTAAAACCTAGTACATATGACAAAAAGATAGTTCTAGTATAGTAATTATTATTACAGCTGATATTAACACATTATCGTATTAATAGTCATTTAGAAAATGCGTCATACTTCTGAAAAAGCGGTATCAAATTCTGATAACAAATATTTGGCAAGTCAACGAACATACTTGTAACCATAAATATAGAATGCCATTGTATCATATATATAACAAAATATAAGTATTTCTCTGTAACATTTATTTACAAACTACAGCGTTTTGTGAAAACATCGTAACTCACGTCTGTAGAAGTACTTTACTAGGAATGAGGAGGACCTAAATACCACTTTCTAAACTAATAAAAAATAATCGGGTAATGTTTAGGTTAGTTTTCTCTATTTAATTTCGGTGGCTATGTTTATTATTTAAATATTCTAAAATATTATTTAAGGGAAGTTCAACAGCTTAAAAACTAAATTAAATTGTTTTATCGTATTAGTTTTATAACGAAACATTATATAAATTCGAGTGCAGTAATCTGAAATGTTATTTAATATTTCACGATAATATACGCAAATACATAATAATTAAAATTGCCACCGAAATTAGTTAGAGAAAACTAACCTGGGAATTACTTAATACCGTTTAAACACGGTGTAAAGCAATACTTGATTATGTAAAATTATTTAAAATTTGAAAATATTACAAAAGAAAGAAAACTATGGATATGATAAATATTAAAACAATGTGTTTATATAATTAACAGGTTTTAGCGTTACTTTGTGAATAAAAATGGACGTAAATTAATTTGTTACTCCGTTTACTACCCAGTCAAGTCTAAATCGTGCAAAATAGCTGAGCTTGTTTTGAATATTTCTTTCATGTACGTAATTTTTCACCCTTCCTTCGCATGAAATTAATAAAATAAATAACACAAGCGCAAGTACAGTCACAAACACCACCACCAAAGAACCCTTTACGGGTTTCCCCTCTCTACGAGTCACGCCCTGGAGTTGTTGATTGTTCGACCCTCGGCCGAAGAAACTAGTGTTATTACACACATTTTTAATAGCAGTAGAGCTGCTAGTGAAGAAGTTCGTCAAATTTTTCCACCTTACCTATTTCTGCGACCAAGCATAAATGTAAGCATAACCGTGTTCCAGTTTAAAAGGGTTAAGGAATCTGGTGAAATTACGTGCACATAGGACTTGTCAACTTGTGTCTCAGGGTGACGGTTGCAGTGGCAGTGCCCCTCGGATCTGTGCAACTGCTATTGTCCCTTAGCACCAGGTGCAACACTTTTTCGTCCCGTCACCTACCATAAAAAAAAAACGGAGTGAGGGTGGTGAAAATAATATTCAACACTAGCGCTTAGCTATTTTGCTTCATTCCGATTTGAACCGTCACTAGGTTCGCGAAGTAGTAAATTAATTTACTTCCATTTTTATTCAGCTAGGTCTTTTATAAAGTTCCATACTAATGAAGTTTCCTAATCGAAATCATTCGATAGATACGATGTTTCCGCTCGTTAGATGATAATATTGTGAATTGACGTTAAGGGTGCCGTCCGTGTATTCCCAATCAATCGATATATCTCACATCAATCATTAGGTTTAACGATCACTCCAGTCATCAGTCATCAATGGCAACATTGATAAATTATTCTATATTGATTAACCTTCCTCGCTTTCTGATTGCTAACTCTTGTGCTGAAACTGGTTAGGCGCTGAGCCAAAATTGTTTGTCTTTACCAAAGTTGGGTAAATATTGTTCATGTTTACATTTTCGATATTATATATTATCCACTAGGATGTTCTTTTCATAATAGAAACACATTTACATGCAGTGTCCGTAAATCACTCCGTATAAAAAGTAAACAACCCACCCAAATTGACTCTTACGTCCGCAACAATCCGGTTGTGACCGGAGAAATCCGGTTTAGCGTAGACAAACACGAGCAAAAATAGAGAGCTCATTCGGTTTCACCACTGGTTAGTAGCTCGTAGTAACTGTCCATGGTGTAATTGAAGAGCGTAAAGTCATATCTGAAACACAAAGCATAAAGTGTTATGTAACACAATATGACACGAATATTGGTTCTTCAATATCATTTACTAATAGGTCCTATCATAATAACACGAAAAAAATTTATTTCCCTGGAACAGTTGAAAGCGTACTATTAAAGAAACGTATACATTTTCGAGTTTCTCTTTATTTAAAGACAATAAGGAAACATTAGCGGGCTTTACACAGACACTCTATCGCGATACAGCAATTGTTGGAAGAAAAAAGTAAACACTGTGCGATCGCATTCATCAGTAGCGCGCGCAATCGCGTACCTCAACACGCGCCCGTTTCACGCGGTCTATCCTGCGCCATTAGCCTTTACACGGACGGACGCTCTTTCCGTTGTGACAAAATCGAACAAAAGCCATCGCGCGCTAGAACGTTAGCTTAAAAAATTTCAAATAGGTAATCGCGCACGATTGGGCGTGCAGGCTTTCCCGCGCGCCATTTTTCTGATCACGCGCGATAGAGAGACTTATCATCTATGTACATTTGTTTATAGTATTCATATGCAATTCAAAGTGATAAAAAAAACAAAGATCGAACACTCAGAAAAAAATCCTTCGATTCGGCCGGATTCGAACCGTCGTTTTCGAGCATACCGTGCCAGACATTATACCAACTAAGCCGCGGAACGAACCAGCGGACCTCACGAATTTTTCTGTGTTTGTTGTCGGGTCTTTGTATTTGGTTTTTTCAACGACTTTGCCGTAGCGCCATCTATGAGAAATCTTAAGTATTTCGTCACCCAGTTAGATACCTTTACAGCTACCAGCCCTGGCTAGAGATGTCGATATTCATTGTATTTAATTTTTTATTGAATTGATATTCCTTTATTTTTTATGACACGAATCCGGCCGGATCGAAAGAATTTTTTCTGAGTATTCGATCTAACAAACTAGAGGAGTAATTTCACATAAAAAAAAATTGAACATCAAGTCAATAAAAATTTAAAGAAAAAAATTGTTTAGTGCTTTCCTTATTCCATAACGCGATTACTTTCCTGTTATGTGATATTGTTTCTAACATGACGCAGTCGCCGGTTGATGGTTCGTGCTTAATATCGATGTTTTATAGATACAAATTGAGTGTGTTTTTGGTATTTTTTTTAATGAATAAAAAATAATTTTTTTATTCTTTCTGGCCATATTGAATTCCGTCGTCCACAAAGTCCTTCAGTCGAAAACAACTTATTAGAATGTTTTCGACTAACTGTTTATAACAAAAAAAACAGAGGTTCAGAACAAATTCAAAATATAGTGCTTATTTAATTGAACAATCTGGTCTTTTATAATTTAACGTATTTTTTGTAAGACTTTATTACACTGAATGTTTTTCTAAAAAGAGGATACACAAATAGCATCTTAATTTTTTTTTCTATACTACCTATTTATAATAAACTTCAACGCAGCGGGGAATACTGACTTGCTTTCGTACACAATTGTTGAGCGACTCAGATCAATGAAAAAGAGTAATTGTTTATTTTCAGCCAGATTTATTGCTTTTTAACCAATTTCAAAAAATGAAGGAGGTTCTCAATTCGACTGTATTTTTTGTGTGCGTATATTACGCGACACACGCCGACATTTTGTGAACCGATTTCGATGGTTCTTTTTTTTTGGAAATAGGGTACCTCAGCAGTATTCCCATTCAAATTTGAAGAAAGTATTCCACCTCTGAAGCCAATTACTGTGATGAATCCGATTTATTGGATTTCACCCATTTCCAGTAAACAGATTTCAATAAAAGTTCGCAAATAGACAAAGTTTTTTAATACTTTGTTTACCTTATCGTTGCCTTAATTTCTCAAAATCGTGTCTTAAAACACAAAGTAATTGAAATGCAAAAAATGCATTGTACATATACATATCTGGATGATTTCACATCAATTTCCTTCATATTCACACACTGGCGTTTACCAATTCTTACAGTAATGCATCCAAATTAACATCCTTGATAAGAAATTTAAAATAAATAGAAATTTTTGCCATCTCCTGAATAATCACTCTTTATAAGATAAGTGTTTGGTTTTTCTGACATTATGCGTCTAGGGTAATTACTAGTGTAGGTATGCAATAGTGTAGATATGCATAAAAAATTAGTTATAAATTAGAATTATCAAAATTTTAAAGCCATATAACCGTGCGTTTTTTTAACACGTGACATTTATGCATATGATAATTCTAGTTATCGTTCATGCCTGGTCTGTAACTTACCTGTACAAGTCAAAAAGGCCATCCAACTGCGGCCCCGAGAGTCTTGCGTACAGATGATTGATGTTATGCATTGTGTCTTTGCCCTTCCCGCTGTTCTTCCATTCAGGTTTTACCACATCCTGAAGGTGTGCTAACTGGATCAGATATCGTTGGTCTTCCTGTAAAAAGGGAGTACTTTTTTAGTGAGACCTTTTGTAGTATAGAGTGGACAAGCTTAGTACTTAAGATTTCAGTTGGACATAGCAGTGTGAATTGTGAAGTAGCCGTAGAGCTCCTTGTGTAAGAGTTCGTTCAAGGATGTTCTGCCAACTTACCTACTCCTGCCACCAAGCAGTAATGCCAGCGTTGCTGTTTTCCAGTTTTGAAGGTTGAGGGTGCTGGTGAAATTACAGGCACATGGGACTTGTCATCTTATGTCTCAGGGTGATGGGCGCAGTGACAATGCCTCTCAGATCTTTGCTATTTAAAGCCCAAAGCGGCGCTACCACTGTTATGGACAGGCGTGTAGCTTACCATCAGGCATACGACTTGTCCGTCCCGTCGCTTGGTATTATATATTAAAAAAAAATACGTATATGTGAAATTTTATAATTCTCCTATTTAAGCCTTAAAAAGTTATAATTTTAAATGTTTATTCCATTCCATTGTAAAAAACCTTTTTTTGCGGATGTGGCCTTATTACACCAAGTGTGTGAATTAGTATTTTCAGCGCGCGCGTGCGTGTGTTTATGTGAATCATTAATAATTAGTTGTAACTGTGTTTATTTTTGGTACCTACATCGTCCTTCATCCTGTGTAAACTCTACAATACGCAAATTAGAGTAACGGCACAATATTAGTTTGTACTGTTACTAACGCGTATTTATAGGTTTGTCCCACGGACGGGATATTTGTTTGGTGACTAACATTGGTCTGTAAATTGACTGTGTCCAATATCCGCTTCTAAAAGCCATGTTTACATATTGTAACTATGGCAGTAACTCGCTGTTTCTAACGTATAAAAAGACACTCAAGACGACATGTTGACGAGCATTTTCCGGTAAAATGTCATATCTACATGTGTTGAGTAACATAGAGAGCCTTTTTGTCTGGCTTTTATCTATGTGTTTGGATAACACCGTGGGAAAGACTTCTCTACCTACATACTCGCTTAGGATGAATATTGTGTAAATAATTTTGATTTTATACTCCACAACATCGCTTACCTGACTAATTAGACTCAAAAAATTATTGCTTGGTCTGTCATTGTTCTATCTGATACCCATAATATTTATTTATTTCTTTTTGGGACAAAAAATAACAGTACAAAGCTAGTAACTAACGGTTTTATTACCAATTAACCGACTCCAAAAAAGGTTCTCATTTCATTGTAATTTCTTTTATAATATTAAGTGACGGGACGAACGAGTCATGTGTGCCTGATGGTAAGCTACACGCCTGTTTGTAACAGTTGCAGTGCCACTCAGAGCTTTAAATCGCAAAAATCTGAGGGGTACTGTTGCATTTGCAGGGGTAAAGTTGCATTGGCACCCAGAGCTGAAAGAGCAGAGACGCAAAGACTTGAGGGGTACTGCCACTGCGGCCGTCACCCTGAGATATAAGTTTACAAGTCTCATGTGCCTGTAATTTCACCATCACGCTTACCCTTCAAAACTGGAACACAATAATGCTAACATTATTGTTTGGCGGCAGAAATAGGTAAGGTGGCAGTACTACCCCGGACGAACCCTTTCACAAGGAAACCTATTAAAACTGGTACTCTTTTTTTAGTGTATGTTACAAACATTTGTGAAACGATTTCAATTTTCATTTGTTGGAAACTTCACTTCAGTTAGGTACTTCAGTTAGGGTATGAATGCAGTTTATTGCGTTCACCCACTTTACATTAACCGGTTTTAATAAAACTTGGCACATAGATGTAACTCCAGTGAAAATAAGACACCGCGGTAACAAGCTTTTGAGGTCGGTTTTTTTAATAAAAAGTTATGAATTTGTACATAATTACTTACTACCAACAACATCATTACCATAATATGGCTCGATAAAGTAGCTAAAACTCTGTAACACAGATGCGCAACTCGACCCCTCCTACGTAAAGTATCGTATGTCGAAATTGCCATGTTTACCTGTGAGCCTTTTTTTAAAGTTCCGAATTCACTGAAATAATAAATTTAATAATTTAAAAATTAATTTTTTAGGCCTTGGGAGAGGCGAGAGTTTAAAATAAATACGAAAATAATAATAATAATAATAATAATAATAAGAGCTTTATTTATCTACATTAAATAATAATTTAGCCTTAAATAACATAATCTGAAGTTACATATGTAGATAAAAAGGCAAGAGTCTCAGCTTGAGCTGTTTTTCAGACTTTACCTTTTTGGTGAAACGCTACATTTAATTCTGTAATATTAATAATATAATAATTCTGACGTGTCTCGACAAGCATAAGCACAAGCACAACACGTCACTTTCGCATTTCTCGGTTTTATTCGACAAAGCTCGTTACTCACATAGAGTATTATAAAATCCTAGATATCGGTTAGATGATATATGATGATCTATTAGATGATCACTCTATGTGAATAACGGGCTTTGCCGAATAAAACGGAGAACTTAAAACGTTCCCCTGTAAACTTGGCAATTTCGACATACAACACTTTACGTAGGAGGGGTCGAACTTATTTCGCATAGATCGTTCCCGGAAATAGAAAAAAAGATCGTCCAAAGAAAAACCTCCTCGGTACCGGAACATCTAGAGCTTCGACAATGTTATCATCATATACAAGGGGAAACTTATATATACATATACCTATGCGTATTAACCGGCTAATGTAAATAACCAGTAATGAAATAAAAATAATCATTAACCTATAACTGTATAGGTTAATTAGGTAAGTTACCTACAAACCTATAAAGGGGTTATTTGATACTGACTAAACTGAGGTATGAGAAAAAAGTGCAAATTAACTTTATAATTTTCTATAAAAAATCTAACGATTTATAAAAGTAAGTAATTGTTTTTTTATTTATTTTACTTTATTCCTATCAAATTTTATCTAGACTGAAATGATTGAAATAAACAGTGTTAACTTTAAATGTTATTTACGTAGGTGCTCGTGTATACAAAACTTCTTTGTTGAATTTTAGATGTAATCATTATTTTGTCAAAAATTTTAAATCGCATCCAGTAATATTATAGGTCGAAAAAATATCTTCGAAAAAGTATGAAATAAGTTGCCTATTTTGTAGTACAAAGCTAGTAAGTAGCTTCTTGTGAAAGGCTTCGTCAAAGGAAGTGCTGCCACCTTACCTATTTACGTTTTTACCTATTTAGTAACATTACTGCGTTTCGATTTTGAATGATAAGGGTGCTAGTAAAATTATAGGCACATAATGAGCACATGGGACTTGTCAACATATTAGTGACTCGAGAGTGACGGGCGCAGTGTAAGCGCCCCTTAGATCTTTGTGAGTTAAAGCTCTGAGTGGCACTGCAACTGTTACGGACAGACGTGTCGTTTAACACCAGGCGCACGACTTCTTCGTCCCGTCACTTTATATCAAAAAAACAGGGAAGGAAAGCAAGTTAGATATTGTACTTACGTCTAAAGTCTCAAACTTGAGAATAACATCGAAGTTAAACTTGCACGGGGTACAAAATTCGTTGTACGGTGTCCAATGCATGTCCAATGGTTTTTTTGACTTGGCTTCATCCAGGACATACTTGACAAACTCCTCGAAGAGTGGGTACTTCGGGTCTGGAGGTGAAGGTCTGCCGTTTACCTGCTGTTAATGAAAATTATTGTAAGTCGACAGCACATCTCGATACCTCCAATGAACACTACACAGCCATATTTATTTACTAACATTACGCTCCTTGAATTTTGTGAGAAAAATAAAGAAACAAAAAATAACATTGGAAAAAAAACAAAAAATCGAATTAAAAAAAAAAGAGTCAAATAAAATAAAAACAGAACAGGTCCAAAAATTAAGTTCGCCTAGTATTTATTAATTGAAGGTAATTGATTGATCTTGTCGATGTGGATCGTGTCACATGAACTATTCGCCATTGATATAGCACCCTTGGTGTAATAAGTTCACATCTGCTAAAATGAAAACTTTTCAGGACAGACAAATTAGTCGATAACATTTGTATGCTTAAAAGGAGAGTTATAAAATTTCACATATACGTAAATTGTTCGTTTTAGTTTTATGACTTTAATCGATAAAAGCACTTTTGTATATGTGGCTTTATATTAAACCAAGGGTACATCGATATATAACCAGAAATAGAGACGAAATAAGGGCCATCCATCACTGGCAACTCATGAGGTAAATGGGCCTTACATCACTTTTAAATCAACTCTCGTTTGCACTGAAATCACAAATTAGAAAGCTGAAATAGTACAGCACCAAAAACTGACCTGTATGGATGTGTTCGTATATTCCAAAAATATTCTGTATTTATTGTAATAAAGATAATATTTCTAATTATGGCGGGCTGTTCCATTCCTTGGTGTGGGAAAAACAGAAAAAAATCAATTAAACTGATCAATTTAAAGTGAAACAATTGACGACACCCGTCATTTGTTTTGAATTCGGGTTGGCCAATCGGTGCGCCGTTGTCATCGTAATGGTTTGGCAGAATAGTTTTCAAACATTTTAAATGAAATTTCGTCTCTATTTCTGGTTATATACTTGATGGTACGATATGTTGATAATTTCACTTACCTTTCTATATTTCTTAACAATTCTAGATCCCATTTTGTCATGAAAAGACATAGGCCAAGCGTGGACAATCTTATCATTATACGCTGATGCTAGTCGTTCTAACGGATGTCGTACAATTAAAAAAGATATAGAGTCGAGTTGGGCTTTCTTGATCATTTCTACCGTTGGCCTTGCATATTTCTTTCTCGCAAGTTCTAGTGGCACATCTTTTGTTTTATCAAGGAACGCCGCTGTGTAATTCGCCATGAGATTGAAGTTGTACATCCATGATGTAGAAGCAGCCTTGAAAATGTTGCACCTGTAATCATGTCACGTTGTTATCAATGGACATTTCCGCAATTTGTGTTGTATGTGACTTATTATGATGTTTGTATTTGTAGCTGTGATTTTGTAATTTTTAGTTGGCGCAATTTATTGCACCTTTTTTCTAAAAAAACGTTCGCTTCATTCTGGTGTATTCGTAATTTTTGGCATAATAATTTTGTTCGTTATGTAGTCGCTTTTTATAACACATATCTATTCTTCTTTTCAGTTTTATTCGAAGGTTTTCCATGTACAGACGACAACACATCAAGCTACACATGGGCCGTTGACTGTAGATACTAATCTAATATAACCGACGTTTAATGGAAATCAAATGACATAATCATGACATAATGATAAAGATAAAGATGTAATTTTTTTTTTCAAACTAAACGTTTCCTGGACGATTGTGATACGACTGATCACGCTATCTCACAATCATATGAACCACTGGCCACATTATAAGTCTTTTGAAAAAAGAATAACTTCAATTGTCTTTTGATTTCGATTAAAGGATGATTCACATTAGACCGTGCCGGGTTCGAGCCGTGTCCGACTCATTCGAGCCTCAGACGTGCTGCATATTCATATTCACATTAGATCGTGCGAGGCTTGTACGTGCCGCACGACGTTAAATTAGACTGAGTCTTTTGAGTTTACGCTCGAATACGAACGTAGTGTTAATTCATATTATAAAGCACTGGGTAATTTCTTACGCACTCAATTAATTTTTCATCATCCTTTTTTTAAAAAAGAGCCTAGTATCGAGTTCTTAGGTTTTCGCGATTGTTACACATAGGAAATGAAACTATTTTTCTGGATTTAAATCGCATATATTTGTTTTTTTAAACGTACGAGAACATAGTAACTCTCTATAAAGTCGCACACTCGGACAGGGCGCGTACGACGCACTGGAGAGTGTTCACATTACAAGTAGCTCGGGCGTCCCTCATTCGTGCCACAGACGCGGCACGTTGTAATGTTAATCAGTTCATATAAAATGTACACAGCATTTCCTATCCGAGCCTCGTACGTGCCTCGGCTCGCGACCGGCACGGTGTAATGTGAATAGTCCTTAAATGTTCTGATACATGTGGCCAGTGGTTCATAAGTGAACATTGTTACCACAATTCAATAATTTATTTCTACTCCTGTACTTTAATCTGTCGATTTTAATCATAAAAACTATATCACAAAGGCGCTTTATTCAGTTCTGTATCAAAATTCTATTATCTATGATACTGTATACAGAACATCGAGTAAATAACCAGAAATAGAGACGAAATGTAATTTAATTTGTTTGAAAACTATTCTGCCATATCATTACTGTGACAACTGCGCTCCGATTGGCTAGCCCGAGTTCGAAACAATTGACGGGTGTCGTCAATGGGTGTCGTCAACTGTTTCACTTCAAATCGACCAGTTAACTTGAGCTTTGCTATAATGGACGAAAATTGCAAAATTACATATTTAATTACCGATGAAATGTGATTCCGTTTGTTTTGTAATTAGATGTTTCGCTGTTTTTCCCACACCACCGAATAGAACAGCACGGCATTGTTAGAGATATTTACCTTTATTATAATAAATACAGAATATTTTTTGGAATATTCGGAAACGTACGCACAGGTCACTAGTTGGCCTGTCTATATTTCAGTGCAAACGAAAGTTGATATTTATAAGAGCTGTATCGCTAATGTGTTACCAGGAGTACATGGCCCTTATTTCGTCTCTATTTCTGGTTATATACTCGATGACACAGAACTATAATGAGTTTCAAAAAAAGGACTCGTATTTTTGCTATTTAAAAGAGTCTTCTTAAACGCGTCACTGTTTCTGAACAGAATAACGTCACTATGTTAAAATTTGAAATTATTAAAATTCAAATTATTTTATTGAATAATATTTCAAAATGTTCCATAATAGGTACAAAGGCATAACCATTTGGCAAAAAATAACTATTTAAAATCAATACAGTACTTAAACGCTCTACTGCCATCTGATTGGTTAAAATATAAGCGGTACTTTGCCAATCATGGACACTTCTATTCTATTTCATTGATTTTTTAGTTTTGTTGTCCTGGATTGTTAACAAAAATAAGCTTTAAATATTGATTGTTTTTATTTTTATTTATTTTAATTTACTCGTAGAAAAAGTATTGTATGCAAACATTACATAATTAGGTCTAAAAATTTCGTACCTATATGTAAGAACCCTCAATATGCAATGATTGCATAAAGTCTATAGCCTTTCTGTAAATATTATGTTCATGAACGTATTCTAAACTTTTGTGACCACAATAGAGCATGATGAAGCCATGATGTAGTATGTAACAAAATAAATAGGTGGTGATTTATTTTAAAAATAACTTTGTAAATTTCATTCTGCCTGATGAAGCGTGACGTCGTATATAAAGAAATAAATAGGTAGTGATTTATTTAGAAAAGAACGTTGCAAAATTTTATTTATCTTGATGTATGGAATACATTCATCTTATACAAAAATATATTGCTAATTCTTTGTTCCAGATACTTAACATTATCGTGCTACAACTTATACACCGATGAGTCTCTCATGGATTATTCGTGCTCTCGTTGAATGTAATTTATTCAAAATGTCGTGAAAACTGCGCTAAACGCTGTTTATAAAGATTATACAGGTTTCCTATCACAGCATTTCACTTTATTTTCCCGATATTTCGGAACGGGTTTTCACGGAATGGGTCACGGGTTGATTGATTACCGAGAGATGACAGCTATAAAAAAAGACATATCTGTCGATGTGGTAGGCACGGCCTTATGGTGACTGTCACTATGACAGCCCGCGTAAAAGGGTTAGTCCAGAATCCGATTTTTGTACATACATTACTGTATTTGTACAGTTCTGCTTCCTTAACCATGATAGAACATCTGTCTACACTCTTTCCCTGTCGACGCCTACTTTCATCTCGGGTACTTTTTATATAACACCAAGTGATGGGACAAACAAGTCGTGCGTCTGGTGGTAAACGACTCGCCTATCCATAACAGTTGCAGTGCCACTTAGAGTTTTTAATCGCAAAGATCTTAGGGGTACTGCCACTGTGCCCGTCACCCTAAGATATAACTCAACAAGTCCCATGTGCCTGTAATATCACCAGCACCCTTACACTTCCAACGGAACACAGTAATGCTCACATGACTAGGTAATAGGTAAGGTAAGGCAGTACTTCACTGGACGAACTCTTTTACAAGGAGCTCTACTGCTACTAAAACTTGTGACGTTACCAGTGTTACTCACACTTTTCCCGACAAACTACGCTCACTAACCGTGAAATCGGATCGAAATATGGGCAAAATAAAAAGAAATCGTATGATTTGCAAAGAAACCTGTTAGTGAATTTAGTTACTTAGTTAGTCAAAATTAGTGGTAATCATTTAGTACATAGGTTCCCAAATTTTTTGGCTCACCGCCCACTTAGGCAAGATAAAAAAATTTCAACGCCCAGCCACAAAAAACAATTGAAAACACGTATTTTTTATATTACGTAACACAAAAACTCAGAAGTAAAAAAGAATGCTTATGTAGTGTAATTTATATAGATAATTCAGTTTTGTTTTCAAATGCGGTATCACCCTCTGGAGTACATTAACGCCATTTGCTTCCGAGTCCTCTACCGCCTCCCTAGAACTCTTCAGCGCCCAGTGGGAGGCGGTAGGGACCATTTTGGACAAAAATATGATATATGGTTTGGAATATACAAAATATGAAATCTATATAGTAGGTTATAATGGCCGTTTTGGCGTTTGTCCGCTCATGAAGTTTCCTATTAATTCATAACTACGTTGAAAGAGCAAATTGGTGCACATTGTTTGTCAATAGTGACGTGCGGTAAAATTTATGAATGTATAATTTTACGACACAACTCAGAATTTTTTTCCAAATTAGAAATTATTAACAATGAAGTCTAATATCTAATACGATCGTCACTTATAGGATCGTCGTCCAGCACAACTTCTACCTCCGGCAAACTCGCGTCTAAGCTCAATGCAAAACAAAGCAGTTGCGAATTGACGATATGTTAAGTAAACATTATTATTTTCGTTTTATTAAAAATTTTTAACCAGCTACCCTTTTCAATACTAGTTATAAATGTAAAAACCCATAGATGCGACTCGATGAATTGAGATTTGATGTCACTATTGTAATCTGTCAAAACGGTCATCATAGCGTGCCGGTACTGTAGTTGAAATTTTCTTGCTTTTTGGGGCGAATGAAAACGGACATAATAATAGTATGAATACTCATCAGATTCTTGCTAAAGACTACCGGGAACAGGGGAAAGTATCTCGCACACTTGGTGTAATAAGGTCTCATTTGCCAATAAGGCCAAATTACAACTTTCCAGAAGAGAGGTTTATGGAGTTTACCAACGAAATTAGTTTACTTATAACTTTTATGCTTAAATAGGAGCGTTATAAAACTTCACATGCAGTAATTTGTATCGTGTAGTACGTATTATTTTTATAACTTTCCTGCATTGACCTAGGTCAATGCCTTTGACCTTGGCCTAGGTTCCATGTGATGAAAGCACTTTTGACGTATGATCACATATTATGTCTTTATTATAGCCAAGGTTACGATCTAAAAGTCTGTTAAATTTAAAATAATTTCATAGAAGCTTAGCATAAGATTAAATTATGTCAATAAAATGGGGTCCCCGGTGTCCAAGATGCTGTCAGTGTTCCCCCTTTGTATAATAATGCCCATGCGTTGGTCAAGGTAGCCCTTGGATTTCCCAGACGGTATATTAAGTTTTTGGTTAAAATTTTGTACAGATGCCTTCATCTGCACCGGGACCCCTTGGGCCACGGGTTAGTAAGTAAGTAAATACGTTACGAATTGAATAAACGTTACAGTTTATTTGTAAGACAAATTCCTTTGTGCGAAATAAAAATGGTCGTTATTGGTATGTAGATATTTGATTACATTTATTATTTACAATATTTATTTTAATATGTCATTGATTTTCCAAGGTAGCAGAAATTGTAAGTATAATAAACTTTTCCGTATAAAGTTCTTGTTTTACAATAATATGAAAGTTTGTTTAAGCCAAATTTTGAATAACAAACAAGGGTTTTATTGTAGGAGTTCATTGTGGCTTTGTGAAAGCGATTTTTAACATTTATTTACGTTTGTCTATTTTGAGACTGGGTCTATGTGCAATATAGATTTGTACTTTTGTAATTTCGCAAAATTTTATACATCGATTATCAGCCACGTCATTAGGACATTTCACTATACATATAAAGCAGAGATCGCTATTTTATGATAAAGATCCAGTGTACAGTCGTTATCTTAAGATAACTGGCTATATTGAGCTCGGCTATTGCCGATCTTTTGGGTCTGAGAGACTTCTTACGCATTCAACAAAAAAGAGTTAAGGAATTGTAGCTTTTTATTTACAATTTGTATTTATGTAGTATAATTAAATAGAATGGAATAGAATAGAATACGTTTATTTGCCAGAATACAGTAATTACAAAGGTCTTAAGTAAAATTAGGCACATTGTATTCAACCTGCAAGCAGATGTGCAAATATTAATGGGATTCAATGTTTAGTCTCTTTATTTTGTAATTAATGTAATGAATTTGTAAATTCTAAGTATTCTTTATTACTATTGAAGCAATGTGTCAAAAGCCATTTTGTCAATTTTAATTTAAAAGTATGTCCTTGTAACAATTTAATTTCTTTTTTGGTAATTTATTGTAAATAATTATACACATGTTGAAGCAGTTCTTCTTATAAATTACTTTATGGCAACGAGGTTGGTATTAGAGATTCATAATTTTTGCTCTAGTTTGCCTTTTAATGACTTCACCGCGTGTTTTAAAATATTGAGGATGAGAGTTGACAAATACGCAGATATCGCTAATGTACTTGCATGGCAAAGGTAATATGAAAATGGCTTGAAATTAACTTGAATAAAGATCAAATTGATTTGAAAAGTTTCTTAAACGTCATTAACTAATGACGCAAAGAAGTCATACCCAAAATTAATTTTACGGCTCACAGGTAAAGGTTAAGTTTCTTTAGCACCTTTTTTAATACTGATCTGCTCAGAACCGAATAGATGTTTAGGATGTTAGGTAACTTAGGGTATCAACTTCGCCGTACACAAAATTAATTTCTGTTTAAATAAAATTAAAATTATTGTTAAGTATTGTCTCTTACTGACAACAACATTGATCTCCGAACTCAACACTAACTCAACATTCAACGCTACAATTTCAGGGTTCCGAAAATAATTGTTGGTCGACTAGTGTACAGTGTCGTGGCGAAACCATCAATCATGTAAGACCTCCTCACCGATGTAGCAATGACCTTACTGCGTCGTATAAGTTCTAAATAGATTATAGAGGGTGAATAATAGACAATAGAGGGTGAACTCGAAGGTTAAATCGACGATGGTGATAAAAAACACGTTTTTAATTTAATATTTTGTATATTTATTGTGTATCAGATTGTCTGTTTACCTACTTTTTGTTTTATTTAATGTATATTTGGGGGCTATAGGTTTATTTATAAGTTAATTTTAAAATATGTATTTTTTATATATGTGTAACTGTTTGTCCCTCAATAAATTAAAAAAATATATATAGGCGCTGTACTATGTGCTACCAAAACCAAATATCATTATCTTAAATTTGAATAGGTGCGTAATTACGTGCTTACCATATGACATGGTACTGTCTGTTAATAAGGTACTCCCACGCATAGGCCTTGTGGCTCGAATCGTCGAGGCCAAGTTTTGAACACTGCGATCTCAGGTACTCCTTTCGAGCCTCCATCCGTTGATTGACTTCGATGAAACGCTCGCGGCTTAATAAACCGTCGTCGTTTGTGCCATTTTCGTACATGTACTGAAACAAATAAGGTTGATTAAGTTTTGTTGATGAAATTATTCTATTTTATTACAAAACCTTTCTCGAAACTTTAAGTGCGTGTTGTACCCGCAAGGGCGCCTTCAAATAAGATACCTTTAGAAGCGTTGCAGTGGCGCGACGATGGGGTCTACGCCCCCAATGGTAATATTTGACCAAATTAAAAGAGGCATATGCGAATGAAGCTTCATACTTGACATTGTTTTTTGATTTGGTCGAATATTACTTATTTGAAGTAATTGTTTCGGAAGGACTACTCAGTAATTTTGGCGTCGCAAAAACGTGTGTCACTAGAAGCGAACATTCTATTTTCATACAGTTGTGGTCAGGGCTGGGCAAAATACATGCTACATCTTAATTGAAATACAAATTACAAAATACTTCCTTAAATGTATTTAAAATACAAAATACCAAATACTTTCTTGAGGTGTATTTGAAATACAAAATACAAAATACTTTCATGGGGTGTATTTAAAATACAAAATACAAATACAAATTACAAAATACTTTATTAGTATACTTATCGCGACATGTGGAAACCAACAATTTCCTTCAAAGGATTTCCTTCCACAATACATATCTTGAAAAAGAAGTTTTAAATATTCAGTTTTACCAGAAAAAAACTGTTAAACCAATACAACCATACTTCAGAGCACGAAGTACGTATAATTATTATTAATATTCCTATACATGTCGAATACTGTATATACGTATAAATGCCATTCATAACATGTTCACAACACAAATTAGTCGCTCACGCGATACGTTATCCCTATCTACTCGGCCTATAAAGGATGCAAATGTGCCATTTAAACCAACCGCAAAATGGCGGCTATAACCCTAGAACCCTGCTACTCTAAGTTATAACCGCGAAAAGATGACTTTGACGTCTTTGACAATACCAGCACTGTTGCCACCTGCAAATGTGCTTCTACTGCATTGAATACGAGTATTTAAGATGTCGTGAGTGTTGTGTGTCGGTGTAGTGAGAACCCTAGTGCACAAATAAGTAATGAAGATAAAGTGCGGGTAGTCAGAAAAACTCGCACAACTAGAAGATGCTGACACCCGCCTCTTCAGTCCTTGCGAGACCATGGACATTGCAATATGTCCGAAAAGTCGAGGTAAATAAAATATGTTTATACGTGAATAAGTCCCGAATTAAAAATCAAATAATTTCATACTTCATTTTTTGAACGTTCCGCTTTACACAAACGGACGCACGCACGCACGCACGCACGCAGGCAAGCACGCACGCACGCACGCACGCACGCACGCACACACACGCACTCACACACACACATATACACATACATACATATAATAGATGCTCTTTGCAAAAAAGTGATTGATCACTTGCATTTACTTCGTCATTTACAACGACTTCAATCTAATTACATATATTTTTTGTATGTAGTTCTTCACATATAATACCACCACGAAGGTTGGGGGCTCAGATAGGGGCTCGATTAGGGGGTCCGGTTGGAGGTCGGTTAGGTGTCGGTAGGGGGTTGGTTAAGGTGTCGGTTTGGGGGTCGGTTAGGTGTCGGTAGGGGGTCGGTTAGGGTCCGGTTGGGGGGTCGGTTGGGGACCGGTTAAGTGGTCGGTTGGGGATAGGTAGGGGGTCGGTTAAGGGGTCAGTTAGGGGGTCCACCCCTAACCGACTCCCTAACCGACCCCTTAACTAACCTCCTAACCGACCCCCAACTGACCCCTAACCGACCCTCAACCGGCCCCCTAACCGACCCCCTAACACACCCCAAACCCATCCCCTAACCCATATTCGTGATGACACTTTTACTTGATAGTTTCGGTTTTAATTGTTAGTTTCAATTGTTTCTTAGAACAACTAATAAAATTAATCTAATTGCAATTAAAATCAATTCAATCGAAATCAGTTGCAATTGAATAGATTTTTTAATCTGATTGAAATTTAATTGATTAACGTACTTGCTTCGGCAGTACATATACTAAAATTGGAACGATACAGAATTATACGTAATCTAAAAAATGAATACAGCTATGGAATAGACGAGATACCATCCGCGCTTATAAGGGTATGTGCAGACGAATTGACGTTTCCGTTTTATACGCTTGTCAATCAGTCTTTTGCATAGGGTGTGTTCCCGGATCTTCTTAAACAATCCCTGATAAAACCGATCCTCAAAAAAGGAAGTAAGTATGATCTGAGTAATTACAGACCCATTGCATTATTGCCCGCGGCTTCGAAAGTATTTGAGAAGGCAATGTGTAGCCGCCTATACTCTTTCTGTGAAAAGTACAATATATTTGATGAGTCGCAGAATGGTTTTCGGAAAAATCGTTCAACTACACTTGCGACTTACAAATTTATGCAAAAGATTCTGGATACAAATGAAAAAAAGTATGGTATCGGTATCCTATTGGACATGTCAAAGGCATACGATAAAGTTCGGTATGATATCTTACTGGATAAACTTTACGGAATGGGTATACGAGGTGACATTCATAAATGGTTCGCATCCTATTTAGAAAACAGGATCCAGTATGTAGAAATCGAGCATTATAACTATGAGACAGGGGAAATAACTCAAGTCAGATCTGAGCCCCAAAACATGAACAATTCGATACCACAAGGAAGCGTCATTGGGTGCATACTATTCCTGGCTTATATAAATGACCTCCCAAAAGTAATAAACGATTCATGTGTTCTTTTCGCTGACGACATCTCAATATTAACCTCTTGTAAAAATAGTGACCACTTAAATCAAACCCTTCACTTCAATACACTAACTACAATTGTAACATGGATGAATGATCACAATTTAGAAATTAACTTCACAAAAACCAAAATTATAGAATTTAGACCCTATCAAAAACCATCACTAAATATTAATTTTTCGTATAACCAAATACAAATAGAAACCGTCAATACATTTAATTTACTCGGAATAGATATCGATACAAATATAAATTGGAAGCACCATGTACAAAAAATCACAAAAAAGCTATCTGGTTTTACTTACGCCTTAAAAGAAATAAAGAAGTCAACAAATTTACAAACTGCCCTAAGTGCTTACTATGCGTACGCTTATGTATGGTTATCATACGGCATCATATTGTGGGGCAATAGTACAACTGTAAATGACCTCTTTATTAAACAAAAAAACTGCGTAAGAATACTAGCAAATATATCAAGAACAGAGAGCTGTGAACCATTCTTTAGAAAATACAAAATCTTAACCCTAACATCAATTTACATCTTGGAAATTTGCAAATTTATAAAAAAGTACCCACAATTTTACACTAAACTGCGAGACGAACCAAGACACCATCCCACAAGATACGGAAATAATCTTGTAACACCGTTCTCAAAATTGGAAATGCATAGATCGAGCCCATATTCAATGTCGATAAAAATATACAACAAACTACCGGAGCATATAAAGCAAGAAAATAAAACAAGTATTTTCATAAATAACTTAAAAAACATTCTTTCTAATAAAACTTACTATACAGTGCAACAATATCTTGATGATAAATTGCTATAGCGTTGATCTGCCTCATTCCTATTTTGCTGTCCATTATTATCATATTCATATTACAGGATTCATATGTCTTTCATTGTACCTATGTAATAATAATATAACGCACACACTCAACATAGCCCCGCACTAGGGAAACCCTGTGTCGCGGGTGCCATGGACACACACATAGACAACCACAAATTACACCCAAACTCACGAGAGAAATAATTACAGGCCATACAAATATTTCTCCCGGCTCAGGAATCGAACCTGGGACCTCTGCGTGGCAGTCCGGCATGGTAACCGTTCGGCCACGGAGGCAGTTAATGTGAATAAATAAATAAAATGAAGTAGATAACATGTTATATAATGGAGTAAATGCAATGTTATTATGGTCGAATTAAAACTAGTATAACACATAATTGTACAATTAATAATATGTTTATATATATGATAAGAAATATAATAAGAAATTTTGTAATAATAATTATTGCTAAGGCTTGAAATGTAATTAAACCATATTATAAGTTTTTATATTGCTATGCCCTTACAGTATATTACATGTATACGTAATATAGTGTAAAATTTGTATTATTTATATTATGTAAACTGCAATAAATATATTATCATTATCAATGCCCAACACTGATATAAATCTATGTACGTCACAAAATAGGCTGTACATTGAAAAGAAAAAAGTATTTTGTTGAAATGTATTTTGCAACGAAAGTATTTGAAATACAAATTACAAAATACATTACGGTCAGGTATTTGAAATACCAATTACAAAATACATTTTTAGGGAGTAATTGAAATACAAATACAAAATACGTATTTGTATTTTAAATACGTATTTCAAATACAAGTAATTCAAATACTGCCCAGCCCTGGTTGTGGTTGCCGTAACCGGAGACTATGTTCGACTGCCACAACGCGTGATTGCGTCCGGTTGCCGCAACCGGCGACTATATCGATTTCATATTAATTGTGTGAAAATTGAATATTGTCTTCTATACTCCAGCCAAACTCGATGTAGAATAAATGTAAACAAACAAAAACATATGATTTTTAGGGTTTTCACCTCAAACTGTTTTACGATTACCACAATTTCAATATTTTTCCACGAAATTCTATTAGGTCATTGATGATACTAATCTAGTAGTCATGTCTGTGATGAATTTTGTTGCAAAGAAATTTCAAACCACTAGTAAGTGATTGGAAACCAATATAAAAATTACCAGTAACTAATTATTTATGAAACTGTTTCATCCCTAATGGTTTCTTGATTTGAAGGAAGGGTTTGCAAACATTTATGCACTTTTGTAATAAGTCTGTAAATAAAAAACACCGTTACAATCCTTATAGTATTCAAAACAATAACTGCATTTTAATTTAGACGTATTATTGACCTTCGTATAACGTTCCACGAAACGTAGCATCTTCACTTATTGGTAACTGCCAAAAAATAAGAAATCTGCTTGAAATAAACAAAACGTGATTTAAAAATATAAAAAATATTTTATTATTGTAAATGATAAGCGAATTGCTATAAAATATAGCGATGTAAATCGGCAGTAATTAATATTATTTTGAAAACATAAAATACATTTCAAACTGGTGTGGAACGGAACGCAAATTTGTAAACAAACAATGGCCGACGCCATCACTCACTTGTTTGCTTGTCTCTGTGTCAGTAATAGAAGTACTTTTCTTTCCGTGCGATTCTGCTTTTTTGAGTTTTTGTTGTTATAGTTATTATTTGTTGAGTGTTTTTGTTGACTTTCTGTTATAATTTGTTACGGTTTTGTTGTTATTGTGTTACAATGAGTGACCAACCTGGACCAAGCTCGACGAAGCTTTTTTCAACGCCCATGAAGAAGCGCCAAAAGAAATCCGCTCTGAGGTCTTCCGAAAAGACTACTATAATCAACATATATAAACTCGTTGAAGATACTTGGCCAAAAGATCAATTCTGGTACAAAAAGGATTTGGCTAAGAAAACCGCGGAGACCGCCGGCGTAAGCCTTGCTACAGTCTACAAGGTACTGAAACAGTACAGAAATGAGCACCGTGTTAGCTCACCCGTTGCGCCTCCTCAAAGAGCAACGATAATTGACAAACTTTTAGATTTCGAGTTGAGTGCTATTAGGAGAAAAGTTCATGAGTTCTTTTTTAGAAATGAACTTCCCACTGTGGACAATGTTCTTATGTCAGTAAACGAAGATGATGATTTACCAAATTTCAAAAGAACAACTTTCCAAAAATTACTTAAAAAACTACAAATCAAATATTTAAAAAGATCAAGAAAAAGTGCTCTAATTGAGAAAAGAGAAATCGTAAGATGGAGGCGCAACTATTTGCAAAAAATTTCAAAAATGAGAGAAGATGGGCGGAAAATTTATTACACTGACGAAACATGGATTAATGAAGGTATGTATTTCAACAATCCGTTTACAATTTTCACAAAATTCCTAATACACCATTATAGACTCCATAGCTGAAATCAATACTGAAAGCTATATCAGTGATTTTATAAATAACTACCACAATATTCAGTACAGATTTCTTTCATCATTTACATTATTGTTTCTTATTTATTGAAGGTCATACAAAAACAAAGGTGTGGCAAGATACTACAATACATTCAACCCGTCAAGCTCACCGAGAAGGATTGTCTACAGGATTGAAGGGGCCTTCTGGAAAAGGGAAGCGGTTGATAATAGTGCACATTGGTAAGTTGTTATATTTTGATGGCGTATCGTCAAAATATTAATTCTTACTTATGTGAAAATTAATTAACAGAGTAGCCCATTGTGTGAACCAAGCGTACATAATAAGACTTCCAATATCAACACTGGTTGATATAGACTTTTCAGCATTCGCTGAACCTCCATTCGGTGGTCATCAATAACCTTTCTTTTTTCTTTTAGGAAATGAAGCTGGATTTTTGGAAGGGGGTCAGCTAATTTTCGAGAGTCAGAAAGGGGAAGGCGATTACCATAAAGAAATGACCGCTAAAGTGTTTGAAGATTGGTTCAAAAAAATTATAAATTTAATTGAGCCTCACTCTGTTATAGTGATGGACAATGCTCCCTATCATTCTCGTCGACTGGAACGAATACCAAATATGCAGTGGAAAAAAGTTGATATTCAGAATTGGCTCACAAGTAAAGGTATCTCGTTCCAGGAGACATTAATAAAAAGGGAGCTTATAGACATATTAAAACCAATAAAAGAAAAATACTTGGCATATGCAACTGATACATATGCTAAAGAAAAGGATATTGAAGTGTTACGTTTGCCCCCATATCACTGTGAATTAAACCCAATTGAGATGATATGGGGGCAAGTCAAAGGCTATGTTGCAGGGAAAAATAAAACATTTAAAATGGATGAATTAAAAAGATTATTACAGGAATCAATGGATCTAATAACCCCTGCAGCATGGCAAAAGTGTATTGGCCACGTTATACAAGAGGAAAAGAGAATGAGAGACCTGGATGGTATAACAGATAATGTTATTGACGAATTTATCATCCAGGTTGCAGATAGTAGTGGTAGTAGTAGTAGTTCATCAGCATCAGAAAGTGACACTGGATGAGATGTTTTATTTAAAGTAATATAAAATAAAATTTTACAACTTTGTTTTTTTTCATCTACCGTTACCTACTATCTAGCACAGGGTTGGGGAAACTTTTTTCATTAGGAGCCAGAAAAAAAGAAGTTACACAAGGGATCAGAATGAAAAAAATGCATTTTGTTTTGAAATTCAAATATTTCTTTTATTATTGTGTAGTGTTCTGTAATTTTGTGTGTATGTTAATTTTGTGAACCGATATCGACGAGGCTGTAAACATATATTTCCGAGGGCCATACATTCCTTCTTTAGAAGGGACGTTGGCGGGTCAATCAACTTTTTTACTATCCCAAAATTTTTAAATAAAATTTATGAATTAGCTAACATTTCCTAATTAATAAAAAAACTTCAATTAGTCTGTAGTCTAAATCAAATTTCTAAAAATTATTCATTTTGCCCTATTTCATAAAATATTTATAGAAAAAAATTACATAAATTTTGTGTGATTGGTGAGTCAGGAGATCAAACTTCAATAGTATTTCATCCAGAGCTAATAATTAAAAAAAAATTACTTGAAACTTTGTTTTTTTACGATATAAATTATGGTGACCCAGTAGACACAAGAGAGGGAAAAATTTAAGTTTTTCATTAATATTTTGAAATATAATCCATAAACGTCGCTAGATATATACTAGAGACATTTCAAGATATAAAACTAGGAAATCGTAATATCAATTCAGATTAGGATTATCAAAGCCTCTGTTTATTTTTTTACACATTCACTACGTTGCGTGGTGTCTGTAAAAAAGTTGATTGACCTTGGCGGATATCGGATTATAGCCCTTTGCGGGCCAGAGTAGACTCGCGGGCCGTACTTTGCCCAACACTGATCTAACAGTAAGTATAAACAGATATCAAAAACTTGAAACTTATTCATCATACGTATCAATAAGTACTTTGCAAACTTCATTTAATTGGCTATGTAAGTATTACTTCTGCACAATCTCTTACCTATCTAAATTCCAATTACGCAGCAGGCTATGGGCAGAGTTAGCCTAAACTCTAAAAATAATAACGTAGAGGCCTAAAGTAAAGAGCATAGACAAAAAAGGTTCTTCACACCAGCCATCATTGGTTGCCTAGCAACGCTTTGTTATTAAACATTCTACATCGAGTTTGGCTAGAGTATAGTTGCCGGTTGCTTGAATACAACATAAGCGTCTAATTTGAAGGCTTATTCTAAAGTAGGCATGCGTTTCGTACGTGGACTGGGTACATTTTCTTGTTAATTCATTATGGTTGCCATGGAAACTGATTCAGAATGACGAGGCATAGTTGGAGTATTTGGGTCACGTCCACGAGTACTGTACAAAAGATTAGTGGTAGATTTACATCGATTTAGAAGTTAAGTTTGTGTTCTAAACAGCCGAAAAAGAAAAATCGTGCAGGCTTGACCTAAGCCAAATTACGTAAATGATCCTGAAAATTGTGTAAGGCTAGTCAGCGTTGATGCTTGGCTTAATTTACGCGATTTTTATCGTCACAAAAGTTGTTATTATCAAAATTGTCGCGGGTCACAGCGTGACGCCTATTATTTATTATACAATAACACAATGAGCTCATTTATGAGAATAGTAAATATACTATATAGCTAAAGCTAGCGGGCCAGATAGAATTCCAGCACTAGTCCTACATAACAGTGCGCCTGAGTTGTCTCCTGTTCTCACACGCCTACCCCTGTACCGCCTCTCATTTGAGACTGGTGTAGTTCCCAGGTGGTGGAAGCTTGCAAACGTGCAACCTGTGCCGAAAACGGGAAGCAGAGCTGACTCTATCAACTATAGACCTATCTCAGTCACTTCCATACTCTGCAAGGCTATGGAACATGTAATCAACAACCGTCTCTTGTCGTGCCTTGAAGACAACGATCTCCTCAGTGATCGCCAGTACGGATTCCGATAAGGGCGATCAACTGGGAATCTTGTGTATGCCTGTTACATATGGAGCGAGGTTATAGAAAAGCAAGGTGAAGCACTTGCAGTGTCTTTGGATATTTCTAAAGCCTTTGACAGGGTCTGGCACGCAAACCTTTTAAGTAAGCTTCCTTTTTATGGGCTTCCCACTTTGCAATTGGATCTCGGATTTCTTGAGCAAACGTTCGATTCGAGAGGTCTTAGAAGGCTACTCTTCCGAACATAAAGAGATAGAATCCCCAGGGTTCCGTACTGTCTGCAATTCTCTTTTTACTGCATATCAATGATATATTAATTCCAGGTACCTTTGCGTATGCTGATGACAACACAGTTGTAGATAGGTACTTGACCAATGCAAAGGTAAGTGGACAGGAAATCAAGTCTTGTCGGGAGTCTATGGTTAGCCGTTTGGATTTGACGCTCAAGGCAGTCTCCGATTAGGGCGATGCCAATCTTGTCAAATTTAACGCTACCAAACGCAGGCGTGTCTATTCTCCACAAAACGGAGTTCTTTTGAGCTCACTCCGACTTTTCGTGATATATCCATACCGATAGCCGACTGTCTCCAGCTACTTGGAATAGACCTGTCGTCCAATTTGTACTTCGGCAGATACGTTGAATCCATGACAAACATGCAGCAAGGAAGCTTGGGATCCTTTCCAGAGTGAGGCGTTACTTTACACCGGGACAAGCACCATATCTTTCTACGTTAGTTTTGATTATAGTAGGGTCACCCTTACCTACCCTTACGATACGAGAAGGAAACTATAACCTGTATGCGCACAGGAACCTTACAAGTTCAGGTTCTGACCCCAGAGCAGCCAGTGTACAGGGTTCTCACAGACCTCTGTCACTTGCTTCATCGAGTTCTTCGAGAGGCTAGTGCCTCAGGTGAGCCGCCCTGGGTGCACGTACAGTACCCTCCCTATTTTCCAGATAGGTACCGGAGCTGTAGGTACGCTCAATTCCCGTTGCGCATTGCACAACTAGCAATTGCCACCGCAAATCCGTCGACTCTGAGTCCACTACCAAATCTCCTCCTAGGTGGCGGAGCTGTAACGTACGTTCACTTCCCGACGTCGAAAGACGACGTTTCTCCAGTTCCCAATAACCTAAGCGGCTGGAGCGACCGGAGAATATCTAGCTTATCCTCTACTAGCTCTCCGGGCCAATGCCGGAGATGCCAGGCGCAGTGTCATGCGACAATGTTCGGACATAGCTTCCCACCTAAAGGGCAACTCAAGTGCTCCGCGCGTCTCCTCACATGCAGGCCCGCAACTATATCGCTACTAAGACGCGCTAGCTGCCCACGAGACAGACATCCCGGACACATGCAACCGGGGCAGACAAACATGTTCGTCTCTGCGCGGTCTCAAGCCGACGCGCGTTGCGGCGCATATTCGGATTTGTATCGAGAGAATTAGGCCGCGTGTGCTGTCTTGCCGCGCGTTGAAAGTTAGGCTCTATTTAGGATGTTGCGGCTGAACAGAATGGAAGCGAATTTTTGTAACGATATTGTACATTGCCTAATGAACTTTTTGGTCAATTTGTATAACGCACAAACTAGATACGAGCCAAAAATCACGTCACGCGTCTTCCGCGGAATTCTCGCGCATGCTCGGAAATGCTTGCGCATTCGCAAGAACTCCGCAGCTGCGGTCGGCGACGCCTGGCTGATTCGCGGGAAGTGGCACGAAGACAGGCGCAGTGTGACGTCAAACGTCGACGAAATATTACAGCCTCAATGAGAAGTCGCTGGAATGCTCGAACATTCGCAGGAATGCTCGAGCATTCCAACGACCGAAATTGGCGCTTCCGGAATGTCAATTGAGTCTTACAGATCAGAGACGGACGCGGACAGGCCGTTACTGGCGAGTTCGGGCGCGCTTGTGCGGACCTCTTTCCACGGCACGTTTACAAGAAAACCGCGGCGTGGGCCGTGAATCCAGTCACGGGTCGTGAGTTTATCATTTGGGCTTTGCGATTTAAAGCTCTGAGTGGCACTGCTACTGTTATAAGTAGGCATGTCGCGTACCTGCAGGTGCACTACTTGAACATCCTGTCACTTGGTAAAATAAAAAGTTAATTGCATTTAAAATTAATTTAAATTAGTATTTTAGTGACTATCTTTTCCACTTTTCTTTTAGTGATATACAAGATTCATGAAAATAATCTGATGACGACCTCGGTGGCCCAAGGTGAGCACTGGATATGGAGTATCCATATCCATAGAGGATATGGAGTAGGATATATCCCGGGTTCGATTCCTGGTAGGACCAATTTGGAAAATGTTCTTTTCTAAATTGATTCTGAACTAAGTGTTTTGGGAAGTGTATCTGAGTAAATTCCGTTGCTCTGTACTCATAGCACTGGGAATTCTCCAGTATGAGAGCAGGGAAGTGGAGTGGTTGTCAAAAAAAAAAATCTTCCGTACTACATACACATGATATCACATAGTCAACTTATTATACGTCCCACTGTAGGGCACGGGTCTCTTCGAAGTTCCATTGCTTGTTGGGGATTTTACACGTTGTTCAAGGGCTGTGAAACATTTTCAACGTGGAAGTTTCATCACGATGTATTGTTTTCTTTCACCGTTAACGAGAGGTGTTGCTATCAAACATTCACAAATGTACGCAGGTACACGCTGCCACAGGGACTATCCGACGCGACTATCTCTCATTTGAAGAGCAATCGTTCACTTACTAAGTCACCGCCATTACATCATGTAATATAGTAATATAATTTCACAGTATGTGGGCCATCAATCGAATATTGACTTGTATACCAATACCATTACCATTTTATCGGCCGACAGTTGTGATGATATTTTCCCGAAATGTATGTTAAACATATTCCTTATCTACAAAGTACACGAATTTTTAATTCGTTTGATAAAATTTTTTTTGGTCAAGTACCATAAATCGTGTACCGTAAATACGTTTATCGAAGATATTTATCTTATCACAATATTAGTAGACATTACTTTATTATATTTTTGATATAGCACTCAAATGTACCTAAATTTCTC